>NC_071387.1:5548688-5848688 GCF_022682495.2 Desmodus rotundus
GTTTTACAGATCTACTCAATGAAGTTACTGAAAACCGACCCCAGGCCAGGTGTGGGTGAAAAAACTGGGGCCTAGAGAGCTTGTCACTTGGCTCAGGTCCCATGGCCAGCACAGCAGAACGAGGGTCTGACCCTGGAGCCCTCCGTCTCTACCACTCAGCCCTGCACTCTGCAGCTCCAGGTCTGAGCCTGATTCCCAATGAGCACTGCGGCCTCCGGGGCGCCACTGCGCCCCAGTGTGGTTAACTTGGGTAGAGCACTCGGTTCAGAGAGGCCAAGCCCTTCGCTCAGGGCCACACCACACTCAAGGTCAGCAGCAAAGCTGGGATTCAAATCCATCCAAACCCAGATCTGCCTCAGGAGACTAGACTGTTAAACCTGCTACACTCCACTGCTCCTGCCCCAGCCTGTCACAGCAGCTGGCGTGGGGTGGCCACTGGGTAAGTGTCTGCCTTCCGGCCAAGACTGAGCTTGCCGCTCCAAACCCCATTACCTGGAGGAGCCGCATGTTTACAGTGAAGTCCCCTTCTAGCAGCTGCTCCCGGATCAGTCTGAGGAAAACAAGCAGCGAGGCGCTGGGACGCTGGGCAGCCCTGAGTGCAGGCCCAGCTGGGCCCCTCCCTTCCCCACCACACCCCCCACAAGCTTGGTGTCACTGAGGACCCCAGAGACTCCCTCCAGCCCTGTGAGAGCTGCCCCTGCCCCGCACGCGCCCCCCCCCCCAAGGCCACACTCACATAAGCATGGCGCAGCAGACGAGGAGGAGGAAGTCGAAGCGGTTGTCATCTGCGAAGAGTGAGTCCCAGATACGGATGACGTCAGGCAGCAAGAACTCCTGGGACAGCAGCAGCGTCAGCCAGCGGAAGGCGAAGAACTGGGGCTTGATGTTCTGCTCTTGCTGGGGAGAGAGGGGCGCGGGGTAGGTGCACAATCCCTGCAGGCTGGGCGCCACGCGACACCACGCAGTCTTTAGGTGTGGATTCAGATAGAGTGGGGCCCAGGAGCCAACCGAGGAGGCAGCGGGCCAGGGGTGAGCGCCAGGCACACTGTTTTCTGAAATAAACATGGAACACCACTACACCAATTTTTAAAAAATGATTCTTAACTTAGCCCTAGCCGTGCTCAGGTGGTTAGAGCATTGCCCCATACGCCAAGGTTGCGGGTTTGATCCGGTCACGGTACAAAGAAGAATCAACCAATGAATGAGTAAGCAGAACAACAAATCGATGTTTTTCCCTCTCACTCACCTCTCTCTCCCTAAAATCAATTTTTAAAAAATTATTCTTCACTTTTAAAAGTGAAGTTTATCCTCCTTTTCTCAGAGGACAAACAGGCTGAACTCAGAAAGCGCGTGGGAAGTGCCTGGCCCTGTGCCTGGCACACGATGGGCACCGTACCGGCTTCCCTCTGCTGCCAGCCTGCCTGGACTCCCAGCATCTGCTGCCCGGTGTCTCAGCAGTAGGTCAGTGCTCCCTAGACAGCAGCAGCAGCCACTTTCCATCCCAGGCTCAAGCCAGAGCTCACCTGGGATGCTCGGCAAGTCTGCCGTCCTCTGCCCCTTTCCACCTGTCTGCCCCGGGCCCTGTGGTCCTGGGGGTCCTCACCAGTTTCAGGTAGAGTTCCACATCCTTATCCTTCAAGGTGGAGTACACCTTTTCCATCTTGTAGGTGATGCCGCACTGCGAGTCGTCCAGGCTCTTGATGAAGTTATCCCGGATCTCAGCCATGAGGTTGGTGAAGCAAAAGAAGGTGTCTGCCTCGGCGTGCTCTGGACGAGACGGGCAGGGTGAGGGCAGCTGAGAGTGCCCCCCGCAAATCTCACCTGTGAGATCCTCCCTTTCGCTCGGAGTCTCACCACGTCACCACCTGCCATGGTCAGGCTCCACACCTTCTCTGTCCTTGACCTCTCCCCACCCCCAGACTAAGGACATCACTCCGTTTTTCTCACATCTCCTGGCAGCACTGTACACTCCTCATCAATTCATTACATGCTCTTCTGATGACACTTTTCAAACCATCGTTTACTTAAATTCTTTCTCCCATTCAGTGTCCTGTACGTACATCTCATCCCCTCCATCAGAAATTCAGTTAAAATAGCAAGAGCTCAGTAAACGCCCAACATTCTAGAAAGTCTGAGCCAGACTGGATCTCAGAAAGGATCCAGGCCAACCCCCTCATCTGACAGACAGAAAATGGAGACCCAGAGATGGGATGTGAGCTGCACAGCCTGGCTTTCCTCGGTCCACTTCTCTAGGGAACCAGCAACAAGCGATGAGCGCAGCCAAGAGCCCTTTTACCTTTCCACTCGTTGCTGGGGTCGGTGGCGAAGGTATAGTAGAGGGGCCCCACGATCTCGTTCATGCCCTGCACGTAAGCGATGCCTGGGTTGAGCTTGGCGTAGATGAACAGGATCCGCTCCACCACCTCCCAGTGGGCCTCACAGCCATTGGGCAGCACCTGGTACTCATTCAGGGATGCTGGTGCCGAGTTCTTGTGTGGGGAGCTCATCTGGGGGAGGACAGAGGGGCCCATGAAGACAACGGGTGGCTTTATGAACAGCACATTCTCACCAGCAACGTCTACCATGAAGCCTAAAGCTAACTTCCAGCTTATGGGAAATTCAGGGTGTAGAGGCACATGGCTGACACCACCAGAAGGAAACAAGCCAACAATCCAGGACGTGGGACACACTACAGGACAGCTGGACTGACACCTGATTTACGTGGTAAAAGGAAGAACAGTGCTTCCCTCTGCGGAGAGGGGCACTGACTGGGCAGAGGCGCGTTCTGGACGACAGAAGCGTTCTGTGTCTTGTTCTGGTTGGCACTTACACAGGTATATACGTAAGAAAAAGTTCATCTAGTGTACACCTAAGATCTATGCATTTTACTGCATGTAAGTCACGCTGTGCTACAATTGAGACGACAAAATTTAAATACGTCAGAAACAGACATCTTCGAAAAGCACAACGCTACATGGGTTGGGGGCGAGGGGAGGCCTGCTCCACATGAGGAGACTAGAGAAACACAACACCCCAGTGCAACACATAAACCTGGGCTGGTCCTGGTTTGGAAGCAAAGAATCAAAAATATTCTTAGTGCAACCGCCCTGGCTGGTGTGGCTCTGCAGACTGAGTGCCAGCCTGAGAGACGAAAGGTAGCTGGTTCGATTCCCAGTCAGGATACATGCCTGGGTTGCAGGCCAGCTCCCCAGTTGGGTCACGTGAGAGGCAACAGATTGGTGTATCTCTCACACATTGATGTTTCTCTCCCTCTCTTCCCCCCTCCCTTCCCCTCTCTCTAAAAGTAAATAAAATCTTTTTAAAAAATATATTCTTAGCACGACTGAGGACACCCATCATGGGCTGGATGTCAGGTATTATTATGCGACTATGTTAATTTCCTAGAGGTGCTGGTGGTAGGGAGGAGGATGTCCTTATTCTCGGGAGATGCCTCTGGAAGTGCTGGGGGTGAAGGGTCAGGACACCTGCAACTCACTCTCTGTAATACACAAACAAATACGGCAAAAGGTTAACAACTTAAATTTAAGTGGAAAGTATATGGTTGTGCACCGTACTCCTCTTCAATTTTTCTGAATGTTTCAAAATTTTCATAAGAAAAAGCTGGGAGATAAATAGAGATGATAATCCCTGTTCAGAACTTGTGCAACAGAACACAGGTTCCCACCACCGTCTGCCCAGCAAGAGCCTCCAGAGCTTTGTAAAGATGCGGGTGCCGGGGGTGGCCCGTTTGAGCAAACCCCAGGCAAACCCCGGCAGGGACATGCAGGGCCCCGGGGACATTCACCTCCCTTTCCTATCACACACACACGTGTGCGTGTACGTACGTGCACATACCAGTGTACAGACAGACACGCGCACCGCTAACACTTACCCAGAGCTCTACGTGCAAGCACCCTCCGTGTAATGCTCTAACAACCTAGAATATTCTCTCCCATCGCTTTCAAGATGAGGAAACTGAGGCTCAGAAAAGCTAGGTCACTCATCAGGTCTCCCATCAAGTGGCAGCACTGGGATTTGATCCCAGACTAGCTGACTCCGGAACCTGAGGTCCAGGCCTCGGAGAACGCCCGGTGCTTTCCAGCTTTCCAACAATCTGCGCAGCCACGACCTCACGACCTCATCTCACCTTCTTGGCAAATCTAAAGGCAGGCAGGGCAGAAATGGTTACGCCCCGTTTACAGAAGAGCCATTGGAGGCCTAGGAAGGTAAGCCCGGTGTTACCTGCCCAGAGTCAAACAGATGGTCAGCTTTAACTCAAACTGCCCCACCACAAATCCAGAAGTCTAGCAATGAATCTCTGGTCAGGTGCTCTGCCCCAGGACAAGGTCCAAACCTAAAATGGGCAAGAGCTCAGCTCTTGGTCTCCAATGACTTGAGTGAAATGAAGGACAGAAGCCAAGTCCTGCAGCCAGGACATCAGTGGCCAAGAAAGAGGGTCGCCCACACAGCAGGCCCCGCAGTTGTTTAGCCTTCTGCACTCCGCACCTCCCAGCACACCCGGCTCTCTCGTAGGCATGCGGAGCCCCGGGGTCAGCTGTAACTGCCCACCGCCCCCGAAGCGGGAAGTGCCTGCTCTCCTACAGACATGGGGCTTTGATCGATCATCCCACTGGTCTGTCTCTAGCTCTTCACAGGTTACGGAGAAGGACTGTTCCATTGTTGGAGGACAGCAAAAAGTTTTCAGGAAGTCAGAGCTCCAGGTACCAAAGCAGTAGGCACGAGTTAAGTGATAAGACCATCCATACACTGGTTTGGCTACAGTTTACAGGGACCTGTGGAAGACTGATTCAAATACTCAGCATGACCTGGCCAGTGCAAGCCCTATCCATTCTACCTCCTAAGTCTCTCAGATCTACCCCTGCTCCTCCCTCCCCACCTCTATTCCTACCCCATCTGACCAATACCCCCACAGCGCCAACAGTGGTCTTTTACAGGAGCATGCCTGAATCACATCGCCGCCTGCTTAGAACGCTGCAAGGGCCCCAGCCATCAGGATAAAGGCCCTGCATGGCCACCACCCGGCCTCTCCAGCATCTTCCAGAAACCCTCCCCCTTTCCCTCTGCCTCTAGACACACTGGATCCTCTGAACACACCACACTCTCTCCTGCCTGAGGACTTCCACACGGGCCCTCCTCCCTGTCTGGAATGGTGTGTCCTACCTCTTCGAGCCTCAGCTTAAATGTCACTTCCTCAGGGAAGTCTTCCCTGATAGCCAGGCCAAGTCAGCTCCCATCACACCTGTCCTGACCTCTGAAAGAGTGACCTCCAGCCCCGCAGCAGCGGCACAGCCCCTTCCCTGCACAGCAGGGCCCTCCCCCAGCAGCCCTCATACCCAGTGTTGACCTGGATCCCTGGCTTTCCCACAGAGCCCGGGCAGAATCAAAGTTGCCTTGAGTAACTGCCAGCACAGATGGTCATGGGTCCAGTGGACAGTGGCCAAGGGAAGCAAAAGCAAAAGGCCATCATGAGGGGCCCCAGGGCGCCTCTCACATTTGTGACCCCACTCCGGTTCCGGGCCACTGTCTGGGATTTCAGCGTCGTCTGCTCCACCCGCTTGCGAAGGGTCTCAAACTCATTCTGGGGGTCCAGGATGAGGAGGCATGGGTACTCGGTGGCCCTCTGGAAGAAGGAGATGTCCGGGCACAACCTCCTGAGAGAGGGGACAGGAGAGGGCGCCGTGACTCAGGGTGGAGGCTTTAGATGCTCCAGCATCCCAAAGGGCATTTTAAAACAATAACAACATGGCCCTGGCTGGTGTGGCTCAGGGGATTCAGCGCTGTGAACCAAAAGGTCGCCGGTTCAATTCCCTGTCAGGGCACATGCCTGGGTTGGGGGCTGGGTTCTCTCGCACATCAATGTTTCTCTTCCTCTCTTTCTCCCTCCCTTCCCCTCTCTCTAATTGCATTTAAAAACAGTATAGTCTTCAAGAGACAATATAGTCATAATATATATACCCACATATACCCACATGTATTTGCAGGTACACGGGAGCATATATGTATATGTATATGTATATGTATATAAGGATAGGGAACGTTATCAAGGTCATATTATAAGGATATACATATCCTTATACACACATATATGTCCTTATATATATATACACATATACACATATATATATCCTTATGATCTTACGATCCAACGCCCTTAAACCACAAACATCTTTCCACGTCAAAAATATCTAATATGCGTAAGAGCGTTAACTGTAGTGTGGTTGAAAATGGTAAAAGAGATTTGGTTAAGTGACACACTGTACAGTAGAATATTACACAGCTGACATGGGAAATAAGTGTCCAAGACTAAGTGACAAGAAAAGAATTGAGCCCTGACCGGGTAGCTCAGTTGGTTAGAGCATCGTCCTGATACACCAAGGTTGCAGGTTCAATCCCCAGTCAGGGCACATACAAGAAGCAACCGATGCGAGCATAAATAAGCAGAACAACAAATTAGTGTCTGTATGTCTCTCCCCATTCCTCTCTCTCTCTCTCTCTTGCTAAAAAAACGGCAGCTGAAGATGGTCTCGAGAACGGGACCACATGTTTACAACATAGGCACTGCAGCACACACAGTTTTTCAGACCTCTTACACACTGCAAACGTGCCCTCTGGACACGCGGCACCACGCTACAACCACCACCCGTGTAAGACGCGACCTGTTTCTCCAGAACTGGGTTCAAGACATGGTTCTTGATTTAAACAGGACCATTAAAACCCCTTGGGAATACAGGCTGCCCCAACAGCAGCCCGAAAACAGACGTGAGAGCCCCCTTCTGCATCCTGGCTGGGCCGCCCCGGGCCGGGGTCCTCCCTGAGGCCACCTGAAGATGTACCTGGGCACAATGAGCACCAGCCGAGAAGCACCCAGGGTGGGCAGGGTGGGCAGTGGCTGGAAACACAGCTGACAAGTGGGGAAGGTGGGACTGCAAGGAGGAGGACAGACTCAGAGGCCAAGCCCGAAGGACTCGGCCCCACTGCAGCCGAGGCCTTCCTCCCAGCCCCTCCCCAGCCTGAGGGAGGGTCCATCCATGGCCACACGGCAACCCGACAGGACAGCACAGCCACCGTTTCCTCAGTTCCATGCCAAGTGGGAAAGCACACTCATGCCCACACTGTAGCTCACAATTAAAAAAAAAAACCCACTTATCTCACCCTGTCACTCCTGTGCCTAAAACCTTTGTATGACTGCTCCACGTCCTTGGAATCAAGTCCAAGGTCCAACCCGTGTCTCCCTCCAGGGTGGCATCAACCACACTGCCCTTCACACTGCGTTTTGAACATGCCAAGCTCCATGGGCTCTCAGGGCCCCCACAGGCGGATCCCACACACCACAGCCTTTCCCTCCCTCTTCCCCTAGGCTCGACTCCGCAGGTCTCCCCAGGAACATTGCTTCCTCAGGCAAGGAAGGTGTCCCAAACACCTGGAAACACCCTGAACTCTTCCTTCAGCGCATCTACCAGAAATGCTCATGGCGCAGAGGATCTAACTTGCTGAACACCTCTCTTCCTGTCTTCCCGTCTTCCCCCCAAGGTTCAAGGTTCCTCTGGGAGAGGGACTGTGTCTGCATTCAGCACTCAACCCCGAGCCTGGCGCTGGGGCTGCCATAGAGCAGGGGCTCAATAGCCATCTGATGAAAGAATGATCAGATGAACCCATAAATGCCGAGGACAACCGACACTGAGGCAGAGACGGGCATGCACAGGACCCCCCCCCCAACACACAAACACTCACTGTGCTCGCCAGCCCCGTGCTCAGGCCCCCCGCCACTGGGGCCTGCCCCTGACTATCCAGACCTCCCACCAACTGGCTTCTCACACGCCTTCCCGACCCCAGGGGCCTGGGCTGGGCAGGCAAAGGGCAGGACTGGGACACGCCCCAGAAGTCCCCTGCGCCCGCGCCCAGCCCCAGCGTACCGGACATCTTTGTCGATCTGCAGCAGCACCTCGTTGTCCTTGAAGTACGTGTTCCACCGGCTGTCGGGGTTGGGGTTGAGTGGCTGTGGGGAGAAAACCAGCTGCTGGGCCTCGGCGCGCGAGGGCCCCAGAGGCAGGTAGCAGTCTGCAGGCCTGAGCCAGGGCCTCACACCGATGATCTCATTAGCAGCCCAGCCGCGGCCGAGATAGCCTTCAAGGAGCGGCCTCCACCTCCACACAAATCCCACTCAAACCCCACAGCTGAATGCCACGCCCTGCTCTCTGCTCTGAGGGCATCCCTGCCAGGCAGGGCTCCCCTCTGCCTGCCTGCTGCTCTGGCTCTGGAATGCCGCGTACAGCGGGTGCTCACTAGGGGCGTGTTGACAGAATGAATGGATGAGTGAACGCCGTATCATGGAGTCTCTTCGAATCTAACTCATCAATGCTTTGAGTCGCCAGCTGCGGTCCTTGGAGGACAGGCCTGGGTCTGATGCACCTATATTTCCTGCACTGAAAAGCACACCGGGCGAAGCTCAGTGCTGGTGGGCTGGCCGAGGCTCCCTCCAGGCCACAGGAAGGCAGTTTATCCTCACTGCCGCCCCGATCTGACTCTGTTCAACTATCAAAGGAGACCAGGCGCGCGGAGAACCCGGCTTCGTGCTGCTCACACAGCACACCCTAAGCCCCAGCCGTCACATATGTTCCTAGCTGAGCCCGGGGGGGAAAGGGAGAGACAGCGGCCTTTAGGGGCTGAGCAGCAAAATGAAGAAAGGAGGTATTGGAAGGGCCAGATGGGACCGAGACCGGCTGCACCCGTCCTCTAAGGTGAGGGGCCTTGCCCACTCCAAAGCCCACACCCCTCCCCACTCTGTAGCCTCAGTTCCCACTGATGACCCCTACTCACATGGTCCTCAAAGGTCACATCCTCCCTGGACACTCCCATGTTGGCCTTGGCAATGCCAGGTTGGATAATCATTTCCCTCAGGAACTGAGAATACAGCTCCCTGCAGGAGACAAGCGTGGGGGGATGATTCCCAAAGGCCTTGCTCAGGGGGTCCCGGAACAGAGAGGCACCAACAGGAGGCAAGGCAGGTTCAGCACCACCTGTTCTGATATAGAAACCCTCCCATGAGCCCCTTGCCCTGGGTCTCACCTCTGCTTGGCCAGGATGGAGGTCCATGCGGCTCTCTCCACTGGGAGGTAGTTCAAGAGAATCTGCAGAGGGAGAGGAGCGAAGCTCTGGGGACTCGCCAAGCCCAACCCTGGACAGTAGGTGGAGGCTGACAGGCCCCAAGGAAAACGCCCGGTAAAGCCCAGAGAAGACCGGATGGGCTGAAGCCTAGGCACAGAGGCGTGCACTGGGGAAGCCTCCCCTTCCCTCCCCCTTATCCCAAGCAGGCCTTTCCGCTTCTCTTCCTCACAGACTCTTCCAAATGATATGAGACCTTGTGCTCAATGGGGCTGGGAGCTAGGGCGCTGGGCCTCCACTCCCATGCCAGCTAACAGCTGTGGGTGAAGCACAGCCTTTCTTGTCCCAATACGCACCACTGCCACTGACCTGTCTGGGCAAGAAGCAAAGGGCTTCACCTGCATTACAAAGTGTCCCAGCCCCAAGGGGTCCTGGAGGGGAACTGAGAGGGGCTGAAAACCCAGGACTTCCCAGGAAAGTTTCCCCAGACAAAGTAAGTAAAGGTGCAGAACAGAAACAAGGGGCGGGGTGGGAGGGATGGGTGGGGACGGCCCAGGCAGGAACCCAGGGACTTTCAGCAGAGCAGAAGGCACACCCACCTTCCAGCAGAGGCACCGAAGTCCGCCCTCACAGGGGATGCCTGTGGACACAGCAGGCAAAGGTCACGCCCTTAGGCTGGAGCCCCAGAATCCCCCCAGCCCTCCACCTGGGAGCCAGTTGGCAGGGAGTAGAGTGAGCAAGAAGTACTCCTTCCAGAATCATTTTCCGCCACAAAGGCTACTAGACTAGATGCTAATCCTGTGTGTATCTGTCTCCATGACCCCTGACCCCTGCTCCCTCTGTCTGGAATGTTCTTTTGAGGATAACACCTTCTTATCCTGGATATTTCCTCAGAGCTGCCTGTACCAACCACCACCTCTTCCCAGTCAGGTTACCCATTCATTATAAATAGTGACTCCGTGGCTACTTTATAGCATCCATTACTACTTGGATTGCGTAATATATTTTGTGTACTATTTAACATCTGTAACCCCTACTACTAGGGAAGTCCTACAAAGACAAGAACCGCATTTGTCCTACATTCCCAGTGGCTGGCACAGGGCGTGGCACACAGAAGGTATTCCGTAAGTACATGTGGAATATCAACTAAGCTACAAATGCTAAGTGTGTTGTGACCTAACTGTGGTGAATCCTCATGGACCTAACTGTGCTGAATCCTCATCATAACCCTAGTAAGCAGGGAAGATCAGCATCATTGTCCCCATCTTACAATAAAGAAACTCATCCGCCCTGGCTGGTGTGGCTCAGTGGATGGAGTGCCACCCGCGAACCGAAAGGTCGCCGGTTCGATTCCCAGTCAGGGCACATGCCTGGGTTGCAGGCCAGCCCCAGCTGGGGGTGTGGGAGAGGCAACCGATCTATGCGGCTCTCGCACATCAATATTTCTCTCCCTTTCTCCCTCCCTCCCCTCTCTCTAAAAATAAATAACTAAGATCTTAAGAAAAGGAAAGGAAAGAAGAGAAGAGAAAAGAAAAGAAGCTCATCTGTAAAGAGCGAGCAACCAAGGACTCACACAAAGGTCTGTCTGACTCCAGGGCCCAAGCTCTTCGACCCCGCGCTGCAGGCTGCCTCCCTCCCCCCAGGCCTGGCAGATTTTCAACTCCCTGCACTGCTGGGACCCCTCCAGATCCCAGGGGCCTGCCTGCCACTCCGGAACAGAAAGACAAACTTCTGCAATACCATCAGACACCTTGAGAGGCAGCGGTTGTACCGTGACCAGGAGGTGATGCCCCCACCTCAGAATCTGCGTGGCGACGCGGGGAGCTACTCAAGAATTCCTTGCTGACAAAGTTACAAAGGCAGAGAGGTGCCAAGACGCTATACAGAATACCCTGGGGATTTTAAAGATGAGCCAAGATCTCTTGCCGGAAGGTTAACCACGCTAGCAAGGGCAAAGTCAAATACCGCTGAGGTGTGGCTTCTTCAGGCCAGGGTCTCAAGGCTGGAATCTCACCATGAACCAAAGTTCATTGTCGCCGGAGTAGGCTTTGATCCCAAGCCAGGGAGAAAACCAGCAACTACTCCGCAGCTGGCCAAATTCTATAACACAGGAAGCTTGATGGAATGAGGGAAGACCAGGCCTGAGCTCAGGAAGTCTCCTCCCCACTCTCTCCCTGCTATCTTCAGTCCTCTCCAGCTACTCCAAGGAAGCAGCGAGCATCACTCAGATGCTGATTAAGCACCCTAAGGCCCACAGGCAAGCTAACCACGGCCACTAAGGGTGGCTGCCACGCCTCTGGAAATGCCCTGCAAGCTCAGGAGAGTCACAGTTTGTTCAGCTCCACAGGACCTGGAGAGGCCGGGAGAGGCAGGCTGGCCCCCAGAACTGAGCAGGTGTGGCCTTGGGTGTGTTCCCCTCCATCCTAGCCACAACACTGCCCTAGGAAAACCCCGAAAAGGAAGAGTTGCCTCTTACCACTAAAACTGAGTTCCCGAAGCTTTTCCAAGGCGATGGTGGGCTCCTTCAGGACATCCTGGAAATCTGCAATACTAGAAGACAGGAGGAGGAAGCAAATGAAATACACTCAAACCGAAAGACAACAGGTTTAGTAGCCATTCCTCTACCCACAGCTCCCTTACACTACCAATCTCCAACCTGTTCCTCACTCTCCTTCAGGACATAAAGATGGCAAAGTCGGTCAAGGTCCTAATCAAAGTCAGCTTTGGGGAGTTACGGAAGTATAGCTCACGTTTCCTCCAAGCCCAAAACGTAGAAATATTCTTGTCTAGAGGTTATCAAACAAGCACCATGAAATCAAACACACTCTATTATTTAGTGAGCTGGCATTTATTGGGCACTTCCTGCTGGCCAGGCCCAGCCCACAGCTCACTATCTGAACTCCACGAACCCTAGGAACCAGGAGTAATTTGATCCGTAGTCAACGGACCTGTGTAACCTGCACGCAGGTCTCCAGGCTCAAAAATATAACCATTAGTAGACCTCTGGGCCTGCGGCAAGCAAGGACAAAAGGGTTTTAAAAACAAGTCCTGGAGGAAAACTGAAGACTGAGAAAAATTTAGCCAACGCGGCAGGATTTGGCCTGGGAGAGGGGACTGACGGGAGAATCCCGGTTTTCTAGCATTTCTAGAAAAAAACGAGCACGGGAACGGGGAGCATTCGGAAAGAGGAGGATACTGAGTCAGAGGGTTGACAGGGGAGACAAGGACGGGGTAGGGGGCCGTGGGGAACTGGCCATTGAGGCCCTGAATCAGCAAGACGCCGGGGGAAGGGGGAAACCAGGGGTCCTAAGTAAGAGCGAAATAAAAAAGGGGTGACAATGGGGGAAGGGAGGCAGAAGTGCCTCCACTCCGAGCTCTCTCAGGCCCACAGGCAATGAGAAGTAGGAGCCCGCGCCCCACTGCCCGGGGACGGCTGGTGCATGGCCGCAGCTGCGCGCCCCCTCTGCAGAGGAGAAGTGGAGGACTGGCCAGGAGTGACCGAGCCGGCTTGGCCCAGGGGTCCCTTACCGGCTCTTGTGCAGACTCGACATGGTGTTGACTTCCGGATCCCCCTGCAGCCTCGGTCGCCTCCGCCGCCGCCCCCCAGGGACGCGGGGAGCTCAGCACAGGCCTCCGACCGGAAACGCTGCTGCCCGCTTGCGCGTTCCGACCCGCCCGCCCCGCTCACGTGCCGCCCCCTTTCCCAGTGGCCGGCAGGGTGGGCGGGATAGGGGGGCCGAGACCACGCCCCCACCCCGCCTCTACTAGCCCGCCGGGCTTGTGGCAGCGCTGCAGGACGCGCTAGCGACTGTGCAGACGGTGTGGAACGGCTGGCTCTTCCTTGCGCTTCCCTGGGCCTCACTTTCTCTGTCTCTGTCACTCTGTCTGATTCCTTGCATGGTCCTCACCCGCAGTAAACTATTGCGTCGTGGTTTCAGGAACGTGCTTTCTCTGCTAAACTATACAGGTTTTTTCACTGCGAAATCTTCGACCCCTGTAGCAGGGATCGCAGGGAAGGTGGTTCAATAAACATTGGATGGAAAGCTGGACTACAAGTCAGTGTTTCCGTTACTTTTGGATTTTATAAACAGGAAATTTACTACAACACAGCCCCCGCAGGGTAGGTCGGTGAGAGAGTCATCCCCAGCCTCCAAGGCTGCAGGTTGGGTCCCGGGTAGGGCACATACAAGAAGCAACCAAGGGATGCATACATAAGTAGAAGAACAAACTGTTGTTTTCCTCTCTTTCCCTCTCTCTCTCTAAAACTCAAATATTTTTTAAAAAAGGAATTTATTACAATATAGAAAAGGAAAGCCAAGATTTCAGGATCCTTTCCAAGAAGACAGTTGGCAGCCATACAAAGATTTTATCTACACAGATGTGCTTGTGTAATTGTCCTTATTTTTTAAAATTTCTTGAAACCCCCTCCAGCGCTCACGTGCATGCCCAGCAAGGACGTCACTGCCCCATGGGGCAGGCAGACAGATCTCTGTCCCCTACTCACTCATCCCACAATTTCTGCTCCCGCTATGTGCTAGGTACTGGGCTAAATGTTTCCGCACAATACAAAGATTAAGTTCCTTTACATTAAACATAAGAGATGAATAAATGTTGACTTAATTGCACAATAGGAAAGGAATTTTTCCCAGAAAAAAAGGAATACCAGCCAGGCCTCAAAAATGTTGGTTAGGAATACTAGGAAAAATTCAAATGGTATGTTAGGAAAAATACAGACTGTCAGCTATCATTTGGAAAAAAATAAAGTTCTATTCCTACATTACATCTGACAAAAATTAATTCTAGATGAATCAAATCTCTACAATGGAAAAATCTATGAGACTAGAGGAAAAATATACAGAAAAATGTTTGCAATCTTGGAGAAGAAAGACCCAGGCCCAGAAGACATGAAAGACAAGACATATAAATACATAAAAATTAAGTTTTTAGATGATAAAGTAAAAGACAAATATCAATAAGGGAAAATATGTGCATCCTTATGATGGAAGGTAAATATCCCTAACATACAGAGTTCTTAAATCAAAAGAAAAGACAAATACCCTCATAAAAAAATTAACATTCATTCAAGAAAGTCACTGGATGCCTGTGACGTGTCAGTGGTATGACGGACCGCTAGATGTGCTTCCCAGTATGTTCTAGGTATCGGGAATTTCGTGATGAACAAAACAGACAAAACCCCTGTCCTCAAAGCATTGACATTTTAGTGCGGGCAGACATGTCAAATAAGCTCAGCCGGTAAATTAAACAGCGTGCTAGATGGTGACAAATCCTGCAGAGGAAAATAAAGCAGGAGCAGGTGCTGGGTGGTGCTGCGACCCTAAACACGGAGGTCCGGAAAGCTGCTCGGAGGTGACGTCTCAGTAAGCATCCGAAGGAGGCGAGACAGAGAAAAAATAAAAACGTCCCCCTGAAACCTGAAGTGAAATTAAATTGGACTAATACTCCAAGGAGTATGAATTGACCAACCTCTTGGATTGGTAAAAATAATTTTTTTTAAATCTGTTTTTAGAGAGAAGAGAAGGGAGGGGAAAGAGAAGGAGAGACACATCGATGCGGGAGCCTGCGCCCCAACCAGGGCGGAAACCCTAACCCAGGCACGTGCCCTGACCGGGCCAGGAATCCAACCAGCGACCTTTCACTGCGGAATGACACCCAAGCAACTGAGCCACACTGGTCAAGGGGGTAAAAGTAGTTTTTATTTATTACACCAACATCACTAGGTTGTGGAGAGACAGACCTTTCTCAATTTTAAAGAGAATTTAACTGGTACAGCTTTTATTTGACAAGCACTAATACAATTTTTTAAAAATTTGTATATCTTTGCTTTTTTTTTACTTTTTAGACTTTTTATTTTGAAATATTATGGGTTCACAGGAAGTTTCAAAGGTAGTACAGAAGTCCCTTGTACTCTTCACCCAGTTTCCCTCAGTGGTTTTATTTGACTTTATTTTATTTTATTTTTAGGATTTTATTTATTTACTTTAGAGAAGGGGGGAAGGGAAGGAGAAGGTGAGGGAGAGAAAATCAATGTGAGAGATACATCAACCAGTTGTCTCTCACACTCCCCCAACTGGGGACCTGGCTCACAACTCAGGAACGTGCCCTGACTGGGAATCGAACTGGCAACTTTTCAGTTTGCAGGCCAGCCCTCAGTCCACTGAGCTACACCAGCCAGGGCTCAGTGGTTTTATTTTAATACAATTTTAACAACTTCAGGATATAACTGATGTTCCACACATTTCACATGTTTAAAGTGCACCTTGCTGTGAGTTTAGACCTGCACACATACCTGTGAAACCATCATCACAATTAAAATAACAAACATGCCCAGGGCCCCCAAAACATTCCTTCCGCCCTTTTGTAGCTCCTCCCTTCTTATTCATTTTGTTCACACTGCTCCCCCCACCCCAAATAACCGCTGATCTGCTTTCTGTCACTAAATAAGGGGGACCCTAAAAAATCAGAATTCATTTATAAAAATTGTGTATTTATTCTTATATGTTTAAACTTCAGACACCTTCAAAGTCCTCTCCATTTGGTGCAATACACCTATCGAGGCGTTTTTTCCACTGCTCAGAACAGTTTTGGGACTCGTCAATTTTGGTGCCTTTTAGTGCTTCTGCCCTTGTTTCACCTCTTCCACATCAGTAAAACGTTTCCCTTTGACGACTTTTTTAATCCAGCAAAACAAAAAAGTTGCTTGGGGTGAGATCAGGTGAATAGGGAGGGTGGGATACAGAGGTCATGTACTTTTTTGGTCAAAAACTGCTGAACAGTCAGCACAGTGTGGGCAGGTGCGCTCCTATATCACCCATCATGAAATGGGCAAATGCGTTGAAAGAGTCTTCAAAAGCATTCATTGAAGCTAAACACGGCCTCTCACAACACCACCAGCTGGTACACCAATACAGATGGTTTCCTAGAACACTCACCTAGCAGAGGAAGCCTGTACTACCAGCAGCCTCACCCACCAGAAGATAATTCCGGGGTTTGGGGGGGTCCCCATTATAGATTAGTTTGCATCTTCAAGAACTGTACATAAAGGGAAACATACACTGTGTACTTGGCATTTATCTGGCGACTTCACTCAGCATAATTATTTTGAGATCCGTGCTTGTAGCACATCATTCCTTTTTGTTGCTGTGTAGATTCCATTATCTGAATGTAGCAGTTTATCCATTGCACCTGTTGATGGCCATTTGGGTTGTTTCCAGTCTGGGGCTATTACAGTAAAGTAGCTATGAATGTTTGTGCACAGTCTTATACGGAGACATGCTTTTATTTCTCTCGGAGTAGAATGGCTGGGTGAATTTAAAGTTTTTTTAAAAGACATCGAAACCATTTTCTAAAATGGTTGTATCATTTTACACCCACACCGGAAGTGTGTGAGTTTCCGCTGTACCACATCCTCACCAACACTTAGCATGGTCAGTCTTTTTGATTTTAGACATTCTAGTAAGTGAGTAGCGGTATCTTGTTGTTCTAACATGCATTTCCTTAAAGACTGATGACGCCGAGCACCTACCTTTTCATGTATTTGCCATCTACACATCTTCTTTGGGGAAATTATCTGTTCATAGCTATTTCCCAACCTTAATTGAATTGCTTGTTTTCTCACTGAAATTGACTTTTGAGAATTCTTTAGTTTTTTTGGATATAGGCCTTTTTATTTTTTAATTATATTTTATTGATTATGCTATTACAGTTGTCCTGATTTCTCCCCCTTTGTGCCCCTCCACCACCCAGCCCCACTCCCCCAGGTAATCCCCCACCCTTGTTCATGTCCAGAGGTCATACATGTAAGTTCTTTGGCTGCTCCATTTCCTTTACTGTACTTTACATCCCCATAGCTATTCTGTAACTACCTGTTTGTACTTCTTAATCCCCTCACCTCTCACCCATTCTCCTGGACACCCCATCCCATCTCTTTATCTTTAACCTTTGGCACTTTAACTATGACGTGTGTTGGGGTGGGCCTCTTTTCCTCCATCTTGTCTGGGACTCTCTGTGCTTTCTGGACTTGCATGTCTATTTCCTTCACCAAATTAGGGAAGCTTTCTTTCATTATTTTTCTTTTTTAAAAGAGATTTTATTTATTCATTTCTAGAGATAGGAAAGGAAGGAGAAAGGGAGGGAGAGAAACATCAATGTGTGGCTGCCTCTCGCATGCCCTCCACCAGGGACCAGGCCCACAACCCAGGCATGTGCCCTAGACTGGAATCAAACCAGTGACCCTTTGGCTCACAGTCTGGCACCCAATCCACTGAGCCACACCAGCCAGGTCTCTTTCATGATTTTTTCATATAGATTTCCAATGTCTTGCTCTTTCTCTTAGCCTTCCGGCACTCCTATGAAGCAAATGTTGGATTGCTTAAAGTTGTCCTATAGGCTGCTCACCTTATCCTCGTTCTTTTGGATTCTCTTTTCTTCCTGTTGTTCTGACTAGTTGGGTATTTGGGTGGGGGGGTTGCTTCTTTATGTTCCAAATCATTGATTTGATTCTTGGCTTCATCCACTCCACTGTTGTTTCCCTGTAAATTGTTCTTTATTTCAATTAGTGTATGCTTCATTTCTGATTGGATCTTTTCTATGCTATTAAGGTCCTCACTGAGTTCCTTGTGCATCCTGATAACTAGTGTTTTGAACTCTGCATCTGATAGACTGCTCATCTCCATTTCATTTAGCTCTTTTTCTGGAGTTTTGATCTGTCATTTACGCCATGTTTCTTTGTCTCCTCATTTTGGCAGCCTCCCTGTGTTTATTTCTATGTATTAGGTAGAGCTGCTTTGATTCTGTGTCTTGGTAGTGTGCCCTAATGCAGTAGGTGTCCAATAGGGTCCAGTGGCACAGCCTCCCCTACCTCCCATGCTGAGTACCCAAGGTGCATCCTTCAGGTGCACCCTAACCCAACCTCCACCCTTGTAGAATCAGCTGTGCAGGGACAGGGTCGTGGTGTTCCAACGCAGTCTGTAGCTGTCTACTGGGTGTGCTGGCCCTGGGGTTTCCCCAGTGGTGCAGGCCAAAGTCAGCCCCCATCTGTATTTTGCCCAGGGCCACCCTGCCTGAGTTATAAAGCAATCTGAGATGGATGCTACTTGTGCTGGACTTGGAGATCTCCAGAAGAAGCCAACCTGCAAATCTGGACCACTAGCTCTGGGCTTGGAGCTCACTGAGGCCAGCTGCTGCTTGTTTGAGAGGATTTGGAAAGTCGTGAAGCATAAGCCAAGATCAGCCATTCACGTGGAAAAGAAGCTGGGTGGAACCCTAAGTTGTATGGGGCAAGTCTCTGGGGATCTCTAAGGCTGGTCAACCGGTGTTACACGCCTGGTTGATGGAATCTTAGATACAATGCTAGTCTGCTGGCTCTGTGGAGGGAGGGCTCAGAAAAGGGACAATGGCCTCTGCTCACCATGATGCCAGACACCTCAGCTTCCCCCTACATGACACTGGTGCCCCTCAAGCCACCTCCCTGGTACAGGAGCCCAGAGGGAATGAGTCTGTGTAGGTGAGTCCGTGTGTGGGTTCTTTAAGAGGAACTGCTTGGGGCTCGAGCAGTTTCTTCCACTGACTCAATCCCTTCTGCTTTTTGCAGGCAGAAGTTGTGGGGACTTATCTTCCTGGCACTGGAACCCTGGGCTGGGGGCCTGCTGTGGGGCTGGGACTCCTCACTCCTGAGATATCCCTCCCGAATTTTTATCCACCACATATGGGTGAGGGACCAGCCTGTTTCGTATCTGTGCCTCTCCTACCAGTCTGGATGGATGTGGTTTCTTTAATTCCATAGTTGTCAAACTTCCATTCAACTTGACTTCTGATAGTTCTGATGATGGTTGTTTTATATTTTAGTTGTAATTTTGATGTGGTTGTGTGAAGAGGAGAATCATGTGTGCCTACACCTCCATCTTGATTGGAAGTCTTAAATATTTAAGTTTTTTAAAAAGTGAAACAGCTCTGGATGGTGTGGCTCAGTGGATTTAGCACTGGGCTGTGAACCAAAGGGTCACTGGTTTGATTCCCAGTCAGGGCACACGCCTGGGTTGCAGGCCAGGTCCCCGGTGGGCAACCACACATTGATGTTTCTCCCTTCTCCTCTGTCTAAAAATAAACAAATAAAATCTTCTTTAAAAAGTGGAACAAAATGGATGCTACAGGTGAATGAACATATGTGTAGGTATGAAAGTACATGACATCATTCATCTTGGTTATCTCTAAGCTGTAGGGTTATTGAGTGAGTTTCTTTCCCTTCCTTTTTGTTTTCTGTATTCTCCAAATTTTCCATAATGGGTAAATGTTTCTCTTAAACACAGAAAAATTTAACATTTAACTTTTTAAAAAATATATATCATCAGAAATGTTTACTGATCCATTTTTAAGAGGTGAAATATGAAGTACGTATTTTTATTTTCAATTGTGGTAAAATACACATAACATGAAAGTTACCACCTTAGTCATTTTTTTAAGAGAGAAAAGTGCTTTATTAATCATAACAAAATCAGATGCCTACTTGAAACTGAGGAAGAAGAAAAAATACGGAACGTGTCACGAATTTGCGTGTCATCCTTGCACAGGGGCCGTGCTGATCTTCTCTGTATCGCTCCAATTTTAGTCCATGTGCTGCCGAAGCGAGCACCCACCTTAATCACTTTTAAGTGGACAGTTCAGTAGTGTTAAGTACCTTTACACTGTTCTGTAATCTCCGGAACTCTTTTCATCCAGCAAAACTGCAACTCTATACCCACTAAACAACATCCTCCCTCCCCCAGCCCCTGGGAACCACCATTCTACTTCCTGTTTCTATGCATTTGACTGCCCTAGAGACCTCACACAAGTGGAATCACACTTATGAACAGTATGTATCTTTTTGTGACTGGTTTATTTCACTTGATATAATATCCTCAAGTTCATCCATGTTGCAGCATGAGTCAGAATTCCCTTCCTTTTTAAGGCTGAATAATATTTCATGTTTTGTGTAGCCAGTCATCCATCCATAGACATAGGTGCTTCCACTTCTTGGCTATTGCTAATAATGATGCTCCGAACATGGGTACGAATTTCTCTTCGAGACCCTATTTTCCACAGGTGAATTGCTGGACCCTATAGTAATTCTGTTTTTAATTTTTTGAGGAACTGCCATACTGTTTTCCATAATGGCTACAGCCATGTACATTTTTACCAATGGTACTCAAGGGTTCCCCTTTTTCCACACCCTTGCCAGCACCCTTGTTGTTTTCTGGATTTTGCTGTTGTTGTTGTTATTTTCCGCTTTTGTGGTCATAGCCACAATAATGGGTATGAGGTGGTGCAAGTCTTTTTATTATATGTGATTTGTAGATATTTTGTCCCAGTCTGCGACTTGCCTTTATATTCTCTGAACGGTGTCTGAGTAGAAGTTCTCGATTTTCATGAAGTCTGCAATTCCTTTACGTCATATCCCACAAACTTTTACGTAATCAATATCGCAAATATTTTCTCCCATACGTTTTTAAATTTTGGGTTATACATTTAGGTCTATGATCCATTTTTTAGTTTACAATTCATTTTGAGTTAATTTTTGTAAATGGCGTGAGATATGCATCAAAGTTCATTTATTTCCATATGAACATCCAAAGTTCCCAGCACCACTGTTGAAGAAAAAATTATCCTTTCTCCAACTGAACTGCCTTTGCACCTTTGGCAAAAATCAATTAATCATATATGTGTGGGATCTATTTCTGGACTCTGCGCATTTCGTTAATCTCCTTGTCTGTCTTTTTGGCCTCACAACAGTGTATTAGTAGCTCTATCAAAAGCCCTGAAGCGCAATACTGTAGCTCTATAATTATGGAGGTCTAAAATAAGTCTTAAAGTTAGGTAGTGTAAGTCCACCCCCTCTGTTCCTCTGCTTCAAAGTTGTTTTGGCCTTTGCATGGTCCATGAGCTTTAGAATGAGCTTGTCAATATCTAGGGAAAAAGTTGCCGGGGCCCTGGCCAGTGTGGTTCACTCAGTTGGAGCAACCTCCCACAGACGGAAGGATCACAGGCTCGATTCCCAGTCTGGGCACATGCCTGGGTTGTAGGTTCGGTCCCCAGTTGGGGCATGTAGGAGAGGCCCTCCAGTCCGGAGGTACCCATAGGTGTGCATGGAAGGCAACCAATTGTTTCTCTCCTGCATTGATGTTTCCACAGCTCCCTCCCTTCCCCTCTATAAGCATGTCCTCCTGGGAGAATGGAAAAGACAGTTGCTGGGATTTTGGTTGGGACTGTACTGAATCTATAGATCAATTTGAGAGTCATTGCTAGCTTAACATTATTGAACCATCTGATCCATGGACTTAATATACCTCTCCGTTTGTTTAGGTCTTTAATTTCTCTTAGAAAAAACTTTGACTTTCCAGTATATAGGCCTTGCACATAATTGGTAAGATTTATCCCTAAGCATCTCATATTCTTTTTTAAATATTTTATTTATTTATTTTTCAAGAGAAGGGAAGGGCAGGAGAAAGAGTGGGAGACAAACATCAGCATGTGGTTGCCTTTTGCACAGCCCCCGACTGGGGACCTGGCCGGCAACCCAGGCATGTGCCCTGACTGGGAATTGAAAAACCGTTTGGTTTGCAGGCCAGTGCTCAATCCCCTGAGCCACACCAGCCAGG
Organism: Desmodus rotundus; assembly: GCF_022682495.2. Taxonomy (NCBI): domain Eukaryota; kingdom Metazoa; phylum Chordata; class Mammalia; order Chiroptera; family Phyllostomidae; genus Desmodus; species Desmodus rotundus. The sequence continues at coordinate 5,570,462 of NC_071387.1, forward strand.
GCTGTAGCTCATATTTTTTGGTACTATCATAAATAGTATTTTTTTTACATTTCAATTTCCAAGTATTTATTACTGGAATACAGAAAGAAGTACTTATTTGCTTTTATTATTATGTTTATAATAAAATTAATTTATAATACCAATTTATTTTAATAATAAAATTGTTGCTTTACTAATTATTATTTTTATAATAAAATTTATAATAATAAATTTTTACTAATTTTAAATTGCTTTTATTGATCTCGTATCCTTAAATCTTGCTAAAGTCCCTCAGTAGATTGAGGAACGTTTTTGTAGATTCCATAAAACTTTTTAAAAATTACATTTTATTGATTATGCTATTACAGTTGTCACAGTTTTCCCCCTTTGCCCCACTCCCTCAGGCCATCCCCACACCATTGTTCATGTCCATGGGTCAAGGTATAAATGCTTCGGCTGCTCCATTTCCTGTACTGTACTTTACCTCCCCAGGGCTATTCTGTGACTGCCTATTTGTACTTCTTAGTCCCCTCACCTCCTCACCCATCCCCCCACCCCCTCCCATCTGGCAACCATCAAAATGCTCTCTGTATCCATGATTCTGTCTCTGTTCTTGTTTGCTTAGATTTTTAGAGTCAATTGGTGACACATATGTGTTTATTACCATTTTATTATTCATTACTTTGCTCTTCTCCTTTTTCTTAAATAAGTCCTTTAACATTTCATATAATAATGGTTTGCTGATGATGAGCTCCTTTAGTTGTTTCTTGTCTGGGAAGCTCTTTATCTGCTCTGCCACTCATTAGCTTGAGAAGCTTTTTTATACATTCCATGGAACATTTTTTTAAGCCTCATTTTGATTTAATAATTTTTTCACACATACACAAACACATTTTTAAAAAGATTTTATTTATTTTTTTAGAGAGAGGGAAAGGGAGGGAGAAAGAGGGAGAGAAACATCTGTTGGTTGCCTCTTGCAGGCCCCCAGCTGGGGACCTGGCCCACAGCCTAAGCTTGTTCCTTGACTGGGAATTGAACTGGTGACCCTTTGGCTTGCAGGGGGGTGTTCAATCCACTAAGCCACACCGGCCAGGGCTGATTTTTTTTTTTTTTTTTGTCAACCAGATTCCACTGAGGAGAAAATAATTTTCAAGAGACTTAAACAGACTATATGATCTAACACAAAAAGCGGCAGAAGTGCCACGGAAGAATTTGTATATTGTGATTCTATTTATATTTTTAAATCCATCTTGCATTATGAGTTTACATGTACACATGTGTTTATAAATGAACCTTAACAGTTTTATTGGGATATAATTCAATACTATACATTTAGAGCATATATTTAAAGTGAGCCAATCAGTGGTTTTTAGAATATTCCCAGCTGTACGACGATCACCCACCAACCATGCCACTATCACCACCAACAAATTCGGACCAGTTTCATCATCCCTCAGAAACCTTGTACACGTCGTTTTCTCCACCCCTTCTGCCACAAGCAACCTCTGGCCTGCTTTCTGTCCTCCAGCTTTGCCTTCTCTGAACATAGGAATAGAACCGTACAGTGTATGGTCTTTGTGACTGTGTTCTGTCACTCATCCTAAGTTTTCACGGTCCTTCCATGTCGTAGTATCAATACTTCATTCCTTTTCAGTGCTCAATAATATTCCACTGTATGAATATACTGTTCCATATCATATCCATTCACCAGCTGATGAACGTTGGGTTATTTCCCTTCTTGAGTGTTATGAATAATGTTGTTACAAACATTTTCTTTTGGGTGTATACCTAGGAGTAGAATTTCTAGGTCTTCTGGTGACCTTTCCAAAGCAGCTGCAACATTTTATATTCCCACAAGCAATGCAGGAGTGTTCCCATCTCCCCACTTCCTTGACAATACTTGTTGTTGCTATGTTTTGATCATATCCATCCTAAGCATAGGAAGGTGTATCTCACTGTGGTTTTCATTTGCATTTCCCTGATGACTAATGATACTGAGTATCTTTTCACATGCCTCCTGGCTATTGGTACATTATCTTTGGAGAAGTGTCTATCAGCTCTGTTGCCTATTTCACATTAGGTTATTTGCCTTTTTATTACTCAGTTCTATATATATCCTGGATTACTGTTCTTTATCAGATATATGATTTGCAAATATCTCCTCCCATTCTGTGGGTTGTCTTTTTACTTTCTTGATGGTGCCCTTTGAAGCTCAAAAGTTTTAATTTTGATGAAATCCAACTTGTCTATAGTTTTCTCTTGTGCTTGGTGTCATATTAAAGAAACCATTGCCACCCTGGCCGAGTGGCTCAGTAGGTTAGAGTGTTATCCCCATATAACAAGATTGCAGGTTCAACCCCCGGTCAGGACACATACAAGAACCAACCAATGAATGCATAAGTATGTGGAACAACAAAAATCGATGTTTCTCTCTCTCTGTCTCTTTTTCTCTCTCTTCCCCACCCCTCTCTAAAATCAATAAATTTTTTAAATAATTTATTGATTATGCTATTACAGTTATCCCCCTTCACTCCACTCCATCCTGCCTACCCCCTCCCTCCCACATTCCCCCCCTATAGTTCATGTCCATGGGTTATACATATAAGTTCTTTGGTTTCTACATTTCCTACACTATTCTTACCCTTCCCCTGTCTATTTTCTACCTACCATTTATGCTACTTATTCTCTGTACCTTTACCCCCTCTCCCCCTCCCACTCCCCTGTTGATAACCCTCCATGTGATCTCCATTTCTGTGGTTCTGTTCCTGTTCTAGTTGTTTGCTTAGTTTGCTTTTGATTTGTTTTAGGTGTGGTTGTTAATAATTGTGAGTTTGCTGTCATTTTTACTGTTCATATTGTTTATCTTCTTTTTCTTAGATAAATCCCTTTAACATTTCATATAATAAGGGCTTGGTGATGATGAACTCCTTTAACCTGGCTTTATCTGAGAAGCACTTTATCTGCCCTTCCATTCTAAATGATAGCTTTGCTGGATACAGTAACCTTGGATCTTGGTCCTTGCCTTTCATGACTTGGAATACTTCTTTCCAGCTGCTTCTTGCCTGGAAGGTCTCTTAAGAAATCAGCTGACAGTCTTATGGGAACTCCTTTGTAGGTAACTGTGTCCTTTTCTCTTGCTGCTTCTAAGATTCTCTCCTTCTGCTTAATCTCGGGTAATGTAATTATGATGTGCCTTGGTGTGTTCCTCCTTGGGTCCAGCTTCTTTGGGACTCTCTGAGCTTCCTGGACTTCCTGGAAGTCTATTTCCTTTGCCAGATTAGGGAAGTTCTCCTTCATTATTTGTTCAAATAAGTTTTCAATTTTTTGTTCTTCTTCTTCTCCTTCTGACACCCCTACAATTCAGATGTTGGAACGTTTAAAGATGTCCTGGAGGTTCGTAAGCCTCTCCTCATTTTGAATTCTTGTTTCTTCATTCTTTTCTGGTTGGATGTTTCTTTCTTCCTTCTGGTCCACAGCATTGATTTGAGTCCCAGTTTCCTTCCCATCACTATTGGTTCCCTGTACATTTTCCTTGTTTCTCTTAACATAGCCTTCATTTTTTCATGTAATTTATGACCAAATTCAACCAATTCTGTGAGCATCCTGATGACCAGTGTTTTGAACTGTGCATCTGATAGGTTGGCTATCTCTTCGTGGCTTAGTTGTATTTTTTCTGGAGCTTTGATCTGTTCGTCCATTTGGGCCATTGTTTTTGTCTCAGTGAGCCTGTTATGTAAAGGGGCAGAGCCTTGGGTGTTCACTGGGCAGGGGTAACGCTGGTCGCTCCGCTGTGACGCTGTACATGGGGGAGGGGCCAAGAGGGAGCAGTGGCGCTTGCTCCACTTTCTGCCGGATTTTAGTCACTCCCTCCGCTACCCACAATCAAACTGGGCCCTTCTGGTGCTGCTTCCCGAGTGGGTGGGCTTGTGCATGCTCTAGGCCCCTGTGGGTCTGTCCAGCGACCTCTCCTGTGGGGCTCGGAGTTTCTCCTGCTGCTGCCTCAACCCCCACGGGTGTTTTCACTCAGAGGTTTGAAGCTTCATTTCCCCGAGCTGGAGCCCTGGGTTGCGCAGTCTGTTTCGCTCTCCCGCCATTCCTCCTGGTTTATCTATGCTCGAATGTGCGGCTGCGGGGTCTGCTAGCTGTCGCACTGCCTGCCCTGTTCTACTATCTGCCACCTCACTGGGTCCGCCAGCCACCGCCTTGCCCGCGAGTCCTCTCCACCCCGGCTGCCCGTCTCCACCCCTCCTACAGGTCTGGGTGAATGTTTCTTCTCTATCTCCTTGGTTGTCGGACTTCCACGCAGTTCAATTTTCTGTCAGTTCTGGTTGTTTTTTGTTTTTAAATTGTTGTTGTTCTTCTTTTGGTTGTGTGAGGAGGCGCAGTGTGTCTACCTACGCCTCCATCTTGGCCGGAAGCTCTAAAATCAATAAATTAAATTTAAAAAAACCATACTGCCTAACCCAAAGTCACAAAGACTTACTCCTATGTATTATCTTAAGAGTTTCATAGTTTTAGTTTTTACATATACATGCATATTTTTAAAGGACTAAGAAAACACCAAATTGTGTACAGTGGACATCTCTGAGGAAGGGCATAAAATTGGGGTTAGGTTGGGTTTTGATGGGGATTTTCTTTTTTTCCACCATATATTTCTGTATTGTTTGGATTTTTTTTTTTCTTTACAAGCATGGCTACCTCTGGCAATTTAAAGTTGGCCCTGGCTGGTGTGGCTCAGTGAATTGAGCACTGGACTGCAAAGCAAAGGGTTGCTGGTTCAATTTCCAGTCAGGGCACATGCCTTGGTTGCAGGTGAGGTCCCCAGTAGGGGGCGCACAAGAGGCAACCACATATTGATACTTCTCTCCCTTTCTCCCTCTCTTCCCCTCTGTAAAAATAAATAAATAAAATCTTTTTAAAAATAAATCCAATAGACTTTTGAAACAATTCAAAATTGTATTGATACATAGTTACACACGGTCAGAAACTAAAATATACTACGCTGAAGGGAAAAAATGCACAAAGCTAGTTATTAGAATTGGGGTGAGGGGTGTGTCAAGATAGAATTCTTGGAGGAAGTAACATCTAAACTGAGACCGGAAGGTGGAGTATTCTGGATATGCATGGGAGCAAGAAAAATGTTTATTTGGGAAGATACTGCTTAAGCCTATGGAAGAGAAAAGGTCCACTAAAGAAAAACAACAAAACAATGCTTGAAACTCTCTGGATTGGAGAATGGAAGTGGGGAAGTAAGGGGAAGGGACAGGGAGGCTGGAGAGGGAGGCTGGGGACAGATATCCTTGTCCTCTACAGTGAGGGTTGAAAGCAGGGGAGTGCCCGGATCAGATTTAAGTTTTGGAAAAATCACCCTGGGACTGTGGAGAGAATGACGGGAAGGAGCAGGGAGTTCCATGAGGAGGCTGCTACGCAACCCCAGAGAAGAAATGATGGTGGACAGAGTCTGGCCCTACTGGGTTAGGAGAGAAGGGACTGGGTTTGAGAAATCCTTAGGACTTGGCGACTGCACCAGGAGCTGAGGAACACACAGGGGCCAAGGCCCACTACCGACTCCCACGTGACAACCGAGTTGCCTGGTGTCTTGTTAACTAGCTGGGAAAGTAGCAGGGCCTTGGGAGGGAAGGTGATGAGTGCGTTTGGACGAGTGGGTGTGAGTTACCTGTGGAACCAGAGATGTGCAACACGGCGCTGGGTGTGGGGGAGGTCGGTGCTGACGGGGGAAGGTGGAGTCAGTACCGCCCCGAAGCCTTGCCTGGGATCTGGTGAGCTGCAGGACAGAGCGGCCCGAAGCTGGGGGTCACACAAGCGGGCCTCCCAGAGGCCAGGGACAGCAGCTGAGGCAATGCTCACCGCCCAGCCCGGGTGCGCGCCCACCTGCTCCCTCCTCCCACGGCAATCGGCTCCGGGATCCGAAGAGGAGCCCCTGCAGGGCTCCGGAACCTTCTGCCACCACCGCCCGCGTTCGCCGCGGGACCCTTCCGGACACCGATCCGCTGTTGCTAAGGGGCGGCCCCGGAAGTGACGCGCCCGTGGTTTGTTGACAGCGGAGGCGGCGGCTGCAGGCTCCGAGCTGTAGGAGCCGAATCGGGGGAGGGGCCGGGCCCCGGAGCCAGCACTGGGCGGCCTGCAGCCCTAAGGGCAAGGTAAAGGCCAAGGGTCCCCGCGGCGCGACCCCCTCCAGCCCGGGGCTCCCGCCCCCGGGACCCCGAGCTCCGCCTCGTCCACCCCGGTCTCCCCCAGACCCCAGCACTAGCCTGACGACATCCCCTGCCGGCCCGGGCCGCATCCTCCGCTCCTCCTCGGCTGAGGAAGCATCCTGTCCATTCCGGAGCCAAGGGATGTACCTGCGTTCTACCCCTTCCCCTCCCGCCTCCGGCGCCTCAGCATCGCCTCAGCATCGCAGCCGCGACCACTTGTACTGGTCCATCTCGGCCAGTGGTGGGAGGGCTTCCTCCTCCACCCCTGCTACCAGGTCTGAGAAACGTGCGTTTGAACTGAGCTCCCTTCCTCCAGAGAGAAAATGACTCCTTGTTGGATGCCCCTACAAAATGGGGGGTCGGTGTGGGACCGCAAGGGCCAGCGCCTGCCCCCCTACCTGTTGGATGAGCTTAATTAAGTTCTCCCAAAGCAGTGCTTACATGCTCAGGGACGGCTTGGAGCCCGGACCAGCTGCTAAAAGGGATGAGAAGGTGCAGGAAATCCAACAGCCCCACAGGGTGGGAAAGGGATGGGGCGGGGTTGCAAACCTGAGGAGTGAGAAGCCAGGCAGGTGAGTTGAAACTGAAACTGACTGCGCTGGCCACTGTAGCTCTGTGGGTGGAATTGGACTTGGCTGCTGTCTGGCTGGAGGTGTTCAGGATTTCCAGGCTCTGCCTGCTCCTGCCAGTACGCTTGTTTTGTCAGGGGGAGAGGGCTGCCTGGTGCGTCCGTGGGAAAATCACCCTGTATGATCTTTCCCACAGAATATTTCTTTTCAGGGTTCAAGCTGGTTGGAATGAGCATTGAAGGCAGCTTTGAAAAGGGTCCCAGGAGGCTACCTTCTGCAGGAGGTGGTAGCAGGGAGTGAGCGGCCTTTCTGTTTTGTTTCATTTGTTCATCCAGCAAATAAACATAATATGTAGCGTGGCCATAGTGGGGGGCGGGGAGGGGGGAACAGGAAGGGCCATGGAAAGAGTCAGGGAGTACAGGCACATTTTTATAGACCGTGGTCAGAGAACATGTCTGGTGAGCTGATATCTGACCAGAGACCTGAAGGGAGTGAGGGAGCAAGCCACACAGCTCTCTGAGAGCAGAGCATTCAACAGCAAGTGCAAAGGTCCTGAGGTCATGCGCCTGATGATTTTAAGAAACAGCATGAGGCCCATAGGGCTGAAGCAGAATGAAGGAGGGGAGGAGTGGTTGATGAAGTCAGAGAAGAGTGGGGACCAGCTAATGGTGGGGATGATATCAGGGACAGTCTGCATGATTGCCAAGTCATGGGGTGCCCACTGGGGCACCCTTTCAGAACTGGGCTAACTTGAAGTGTCTGGTGCTTGGAGAAAATACAGATTTGTTTTAGATGACAAATGGCCATTGTGCCCCGGCCTTGAGTTGCAAGCCCCCTTTTTCCATCTGTGTAATGGCCATTGATGGAACGAACACAAAAGGACAGAATAGAGCGCTGTGGTTAGATCAGGTCCTGCCACTGCTTCCTGGTTGTGAGGACTTGGGCAAGGGACCTTTTGGTCACCTCAGCTTCCTCATCTGTAAAGTAGTTCTTGGGGTAAAGGAGAGATCACCCTCAAGTGCTTAGCACACTAACTGGCACGTAGTAAGTACGTGGCTGTTGTGATGACGACGACAATGATGAGGAACATTTGTGTCTGCCGGAAAGCCTTTCTTTGTAGCACCAGTTGGTGGTGTCATCCCTGAGTTAGTGGAATTTGGGGGAGCAGTGGGAGAGAGAAGGTGGAAATTCCCTGTCACCCATCAGTGGGAACAATGGCTGCATATCCTCCGAGGGAGGCTGGTAGCTTGGTCCTGGCTTTTCCATGGCGGTGGAAGGTGATGGGGACTTTTTTTAAAGAGCTCAGCAAAACTCCGTTCTGCTACATAAAATAGGCAAAATGACAGTGTTGAAAAAAGTAGGACATGAAGACAGGCTGAGAAGGGCAGTGAGTGTTGGCCTTTGATGTGTGGTCGAGGGGTGTGGCTGGTCTTGTGATGGAGACTGTCCATCCCAGAAGGCCCAGCAGAGGCCGAGATTTTGGCAGGTTGGTGCCTTAAGCTGAGCGGGGCAATTGGGCCGGAGGGTTTGGGAATGAAAATTCAGAGCACGTAGATGCCGGAAGCCAGTGTGTCAGAGCGGGCTGCTGTGGCTGGGCCATCGGACTCGCGACCTGTGTACCTGGGTCTAGCCGCAGCTCTGCTGCTGGCTCGCCAGGTGAACTTGGGCAGCCCTATCCCATCCGGCCTCAGCTTTCCTGTCTGTCCACTGACTCTGAAGGTTGTTGGGAGGTTCTGAAAGTGTCTGGTGCACTCAAAAGCTCTCTGCACAGGTAAAGAGCCATTCTTGTTAGGGCCACCAGGATTCTGCAGCCATATTTTGCACTCCACTCCCCCCACCCCCACCCCCGCCCCAGGCCGATGACTTCAGTACCTCAGCTGTTCTTGACTTCTGAAATGCAGGTTCAGAGTCTCCCCTTCGGCCATCTATTTTGGGATCACAAAGGTTCAGAAATGCACTGATTTCCCAGCTTCAAAAAGGAGCAGAAGGATCTCTCCAAACATCATTCTTAGGAAATTTTTCCATGATTATTGGTTACCACCTTCTCTCCATCATTTGATGGCGTGTCCTCCGCAACCCCAGGAGGCAGGTGCGTTGACAGGGAAGGGCGCCGGTGAATATTGGGCTGTAAATATTGCCTGGGCTATATTTGTGGAGCTATGTCTCCTTCACCTGTAACCAGCCCCTCCCTCGCTGTTCCGTGGAGACCCCAAGGATCATGCAGGGTCCTGGTTCAGGAAGCTTCCAGTCCTGTGGCAAACAAATGCTGTGTAGCCACAGGATGCTTACCAGCGATATCTGATCGTCTGTGCTCAGTGCCCACGGACACTCAGGACTGTGAGGAAGCAGTGAAGGCTCAGGCCGCAGAAGGGAGAGCTGAGGCTTGGAGAACCTGTCCCTGCCCATGACATAACGGTAGGGAGAGGCAGGTACTTACTGAGAGACCTTGGGCAAGTCTTTGCACTTCCTGGAACCACAGTTCATCTGAAAAACAAAATTTTAACATATACGTACCTCCAGTTATTTGCGGCTTCAAGGAGAACGTGCATGGGAAGCTCAAACCACGGGGTCTTGAACGAATGAAGACCTGTACGTGTATCGGCATGTGCCTCTACGTCGTCCGTGGCGAGTTACTTCCCCACTCAGAGCCTCAGCGGCCTCATCCGTGAGTCGTTAGGTTACAATAACTCCTGCCTCACGTGGTTGTTGGATTCACAGAGCTCAGTGTGGGCGCGATCCTTCAGTTTCAGTAGAACTCAGGTGTCCCGCAAGGCCCCTCTGCCTCCAGTAGCTCCAGCCAGCCATGATGCATGTTCCTGCCTCACTCCGTTTCCACACCTTCCTAACACGACCCGCCCTACACAGTGATCCTCTGGCAGGCTGGCCGCTTCCTGGGGCACCCTCCAGTCCTCACCTGCACCCCTGCTCCCCGGAGCCCCCTGACTTGCCCTGACTCCCCTCACAGTAGCCTCCTACCCCCCATATCTGGCCTGGGGTCCGTTCCCTCCTGGAAAGCTTCCAGCCTCTGTAAAGAGGGCATTTGTTTGGGTTTCCCCCCACCCCCAGCTCCTGGGTTAATATTTCACGGGGTGGGCGCTGCTCCAAGGCTGGGAGCTTCTGGCTCCCCCAGCTCCTGTCGGCTGGGTGTCAGGACGCTGATGGGGCCCCAGGCTCCCTCCTCTGGACCTTAGTTTCTCTGCCCTCTGTGGGATGGATGGCAGACTGAGTAGTTTGGTGAGAAGCTCAGGCGAGGTTTAGGGCTGCATCCCACTCACGTGAGTTGTGTGATTTCCGACAAGCCCCAGCGTCTTCATCGGGAAGTAGTGGCAGTCTGCCTCGTGGTGCCTCGGTGAGGTAGCTCGGGCAGAAGCAAACCTTTACCCTGTTGGTAGCGGGCACTGGCCAAACACCGAGGGTCCAGGAGCGTGCCAGCAACCGGGGCTCCTGCCCTCGCAGAACTCACAGGCCAGGGGACGGGTCGTTAGACAAACTGTTACACAAATGACAAGTTAGCTACAAGTACAGAATCCTGAGGAATGCTGTTCTGTTAGTTACATAGGAGACCCTATGAAATAAGCCTGTAAGGAGCTCAGCGCCATGCCTGGAAGCCACCAATGTGGAGGTGGTTGCTGCCCCTGTCCTCTCCCCGCTGTCCCCCGTACTCCCAGGATGTCATAGGCTCGTGATGGACCCAGTTTTAGAGAACTTGCAAGAAAAGGGATGGAGAAAGACACAGAGTTCTTCTCACCGTGCGGTGTTCCCTGATGACCAGCATCCCTTCTGTCCCTAGTTGCCAGAACCCTGGATGACTGGTGCCCACCTCAAGAATGAGGAGCTCCAGGGTACAGGGTGGGGAGGGAGGGCTGCCTCTGGCAGGTGCCAGGCCTGCAGCCAGATGCCGCACAGGGGGCCAGGTGCTCCAGCCCCCAGGCCTCTTGGCCTCGGTGCCAGCTCAAGGCTGGCCCCTTCCTCCTCCAGCCCAGCCAGCTCCAAGCAGCAGCATGGATACTGCCGAGGGCAGTTAGTAGTGGTGCCCTCTGCCTGGTTTATCTTTTGGGGGCTTTTGGTGACTGGTGGCCGACAGGGTGGTATTTCTTCCTCTTAATGAGCAGAGTCAGGGCAGAGCAGCTACCTGGATGACTGGGCTCGGACCTGCAGAAAAGGCAAAGCTCTCTCTCAGTTACAGTCACGAGGGTTCCTCTGTGGCCCCTGGTTGCCCGGCACTGTCCTGGGCACGGTGGGCAGGGAGCGTACGAGAGCATGCCTTGCCTGCTGGTGTCCACGTGCGGCACAGTCTCGTCGTCCCTTACACAGGCATATGGTGACACCCTGCTGCCTGTCAGGCCCTCGCGGTGTTCAGCCCCTCTGTTGTCCAGCAGACAGTCGCGGCCTTGGGCCGTGGTGCCAGCGCCCCGCACTGCCTGTCCCTGCAGCCGGTGCACAGCTTTCCCTTCTCTGCCCACCGCCAGAGTTAGCTGTGACTCATCTTTCAGGTTGCAGCTGAAATGTCACTTCCAGGGAAGCCTGCCCAGCCCAGAGCTCCTTAGGTAGCTGTCCGTCCCCCCTGGAATCAGTGTGCTCCATGGGACAGAGCCCTTGTCTGGTCTCACTCACCGTGGGATGCCCAGTGCTCACCAGACAGGCACTGGGTGGACAGATAAGTGGCCGGGGCTACACCCAGGAATGCAATGCCAGGCAAGACGGTCTGCTTCCTGCCCTCATGGAGCCAGCCGCCGGGCAGAGGAACTAGAGAGTTAAACCGCTGTCAGCATGAAGTGTGAACTGGTGCGATCTTTGGGGCCCAAGCAGGTGCACCTTGGTGGGCCAGGAAGGGTTCCCACAGGAAGTGATGGGGACACCAGGACCTGAGGGTGCTTAGGCATCAGTTAAGCAGGGAGGAGAGTTCACAGCTGATGTGGGCTGGAGTGGTCGGGGACACTTCCTGGAGGAGGGACATGAATGTGTGTGGGCTTGGGAGCAGTATTTGGTAGAAAGTGGAATAGTTGGTTGAATTTGGATGGCCCCAGATGCCAGAGAACCAACTGAGCAAAGGTCTGAAGGTGACCCTGTGCTTCTGGCCTACTGCCAGCGCAGTGACAGAGGCCAGGCCAGCTAGTGTAGGGGTCCGTGGGCACCGGGTTGGCGGGAAAGCTGGTTCTAATTCTGGAGGCCTTGAGTGACTGCTGGAGGAGATTGGACTCGTGGGTCTCCAATGGGGACTGTCTCCCTGCCGGCAGCACACCCTCTGGCTCCAGGCTCCCAGGCCAGAGAGGCTGCTGGGCCCTTGAAGGTCTGGAAGTGAATCAAGGCAAAGGAAGGCCATGCCCAGGGCCCAGGCAGCCTGTTTGTTGTGCTTTCCCTAAAGGGTGTCACGTAGCCAGCGGGACAGCTGGCACAATAGGCCTTGTGGCAAGAGACTCAGGCCTGGGGAACCTGGCCAGGAGCAGACCCTGCTTGACTTAGGGACCGGTGCGGGTGAGACAGAAGGTGATGATGATGGTGATGATGATGATGATGATGATAGTAACAGTTGCTATTACTGCGTGCCAGGCACCATGCTTAGCCTGTCGGTATCATTCCATGTTGTCTTCACAAAGCACTCCCTAGTTTAGAACAGAAACTGAGGCACAGAGAGGTGAAGACACTTGCTCAAGTTCACCTGTTCTTAAGCAGCAGGGCTGGGACTTGAGACTGAGCTCTCACAGCCAGCTCACCGGTAAGTGGTGGCACCAGAACTTAGAACTGGCGGTTCCAAAGGGCATCACGCCCTGTGGCTGCCCCCCGGATTTCCTGAGCCGCCTGTCAGAGTCAAATATGGGTGCAGAGGCTCCAAGAAGCCAGGGGCAATGCTGGGCCTTGCCTATTCTGCCCCCACTCCAAACCCTCCCAGAGATGAGGTGACGGAGTCCAAGAGGCCAGGTTCAAATCCCAGTTTGGATCGAGGAGCCTCTCTCTCTGCGCGTGAGGTCCCTCGTCTATAAGATGGGATCATAACCCCCTTTGGTCATACACTCAGACGTGCCAGACCCGAAACTAAGCGTTTTCCTGATGTCTCACTTACTCTAGCAGCCCCAGGAAGTGGGGGTTATCAGCCCATTTCGCAGGTGAAGAAACTGAGGTCCACAGAGTTTAAGTAACTTACAAGTGAATTGTGCAGTCGGGCTGAAACCCAGGTCTGTCTGACCACAGAGCCTGCACTTTTTTCAGTCCTTACCTGAGGGTATTTTCTATTATTGATTTTAGAGAAAGGAAGGGAGAGAGAGACATCAATTGGTTACCTCTCTTATGTACTCCTACCGGGGATCAAACCCACAACCTCCCAGTGTATAGGACGACACCCAAACCACCTGAGGCACCCAGCCGGGGCCACACTGCTCTCTTTTTTTTTAATCCTCACCTGAGAATATGTTTATTGAGGTTAGGGAGAGACAGAGAGATCGATTTGTTCTATTTATTTATGCATTCACTGGTTGTCTGCTGTATGTGCCCACCGAGAACAAACCCGCAACCCTGGCACACAGCACAGATGCTCCAACCAACTGAGCACCCGGCCAGCAGCCCCCCCCCCACCCTCCACCCCTGTCACTTTCTAATTACTGCCTCCCTGCAAAGGTAATCACTACCCTGACTTCTAACATCATAGGTTAGTTTTGCCTATTCCGCCCCCACCCCGCCCTTTCTGCTGTAGACTCTGGTAGGAAAATGGTTTAGAATTAATTCTTGACTGTCCTCAGTTCTATAAATGGTTGAGTGTTTTCTTTTTCTTTAGAGAAAGACATTGATTTTTGTTGTGCCAGTTATTTATGCATTCATTGATTGACTGTTATATGTCCCCTGACCGGGGATCGAACCTGCAACCTTGGCATCATTCGATCATTCTGACCAGCTGAACTGCCTGGCTAGGGCCTGATCGTTTTCTGTCTCATTTACATTTGGATACGAAGGTTCAGTTTTCATTCTTTGGTAGCCTTTCATCGGAGCTGATGGCACAGTATCTGATCATCACTTAACTGAACCCGAATCCCTTCAAATCACGGACCTCGTTGGTGTCCAGGCCATTTTTTGAACTTTTTATTGAATTATATATAACATACATTTGTAAAAGTACACACATCATGATAAAGCCCCCTGAATGGTCATAAAGTGGACACAGCTGTGTGTCCGCCCCTCAGATCAGGGACAAGAAGCTTCTCGACACACAGCCAAGCCCCCAGAGTAGCCATGGGCCTGACCGCCCTGCAGATTCAATTTCCTTGTCTGTGTTTAATGTGATGGAGTCACACACAAATGGATTCATATGCAGTGTGAATACGTACTCTTTGTGTCTGGCTCCTTCACTAAACTGTGAGGTTCCTCCGAGCTGTTGTGTTGACATCGGCTCGTGTGTCCTCATTGCTGCGTGGCATTTCCTCGGTGAGCGTGTCGTCATTATTTGGATGTCAGTGGACACTCGGTTCTTTCCTCTTTGGGGCTATTAGGAATAGTGCCGCTGTGAACATTCTGGAGCACGTCTGCGGTGAACACTTGTAAGTGTGTTTCTTTGGGTGCACACCTAGGCGTAGAATCGCCAAACGTCGAACACGTATGTGTCTTCACCTTTAATAGATGGTGTCACACAGTATTCCAGTCACCTGCAGTGCACACCAGTTCACAGCCCACCAGTGGTGTTGGTGACACCCGTCTTTCCCTGTCTTCACCGTAGGACAGGCTTGGTGGGCCTGGCGTTGCCTGTGTATCGCTGCTGTTTGCAGGAGAGCCATGCTGGTGGGTGGCCAGTGGTGTCTCACTGTGGTTTCGCCAATACCGACGAAGCTGAGCACCCTCCATATGCTACCGTCCATTTCCCCGTCCTTCAGGAAATGCCGTTCACGTCCTTTGTCCATTTTTTATTGGATGCTATGTCTGCTATGTCCTTTTTCAGAAAACTAATTTGTAAGAAATGTTTGTATATTCTGAATATGAGCCTTTTGTTGAAAATATCTTTTCCTCTGTGGCTTGCCATTTTTCTTCCTTTTTTAAACATTTTTATTTATTGATTTGAGAGAGAGGGAGGAAAGGAAAGAGGGAGAAGACATTGATTTGTTGTACCACTTATTTATGCATTCATTTCTTGATTCTTGTATGTGCCCTGACCTGGGATCGAACCTGCAAGCTTGATGTATTGGGACAACATTCTAACCAACGGAGCTACCCAGCTGGGGCTCTCTTTCTTTTTCTTTTCTTTTTAGACTTTCTTTATTTATTTTTAGAGAGGGGAAGGAGACAGAGAGGGAGAGAAACATTAGTTTGTGGTTGCCCCTGGCACGCCCCCTACTGGGGACCCAGCCCACAACCCAGGCATGTGCTCTGACTGGGAATTGAACCAGGGACCCTTTGGTTCGCAGGCTGGCACTCAATCCACACCAGCCAGGGCTCTCTTTCTTTTCATTATTTATTTATTTTTTTAATCCTCACCTGAGGCCATTTTTTCATTGCTTTTAGAGAAAAAGGACAGGAGAGGGGAAGGGAGAGAGAGAAACATCAATTGGCTGCCTCCCACATGCACCCTAGCTGGGGAGTGTACGCCCAGAGCAGAGATCAAACCGCAACCTAAGTATGTGCCCATGCCCCTTTGGCTACAGGACGTCGCTGCAACCAGCTGAGCCATGTCGGCCGGGCCCGGGGCTCAAGGACATCTTTCCATGGGAACAGTCTTAAATTTTGAGGCAGTTCAGTTTTTCAGTTTTTCTTTATGATTTGTTTTTTGACCTATTTAAGAAATTATTGCCTATGCTAAAACCATAAAGATATTTTATGTTTTCTTCTAGAAACCTTATTGTTTTACCTTCACGTATAGGTCAAAGGCCCATCTCGTGAAAATCTGGGGGTGTGTACGAACAGAAGTTTCTTCACTTCAGTGCCACCGGCCTACCACGTCTCCCTTATAAACCCTATTTGGGAACCCTTCCCTACCTCAGGGTCACGAAGACGGGAGGAGACTTCACTTTCTTAGTAACTGTCTTGTTGGGCCATAGTTCCTGTATCATACAGCTTGCCTACTTAAAGGAGATAATTCTGTGGGTTAGCGTATGCACGGAGCTGTGCAATCCTCACCACAGTCAACTTTAGAGCATTTCACCACCCCCAAAAAGAAAACCACAAACCCGTTAGCAGTCACTCCTCGTTCCCCCGCAGCCTCGCAGCCCTGGGCAACCACTTACCTCCTCCTGTCCCTATAGGGTTCCCCAGTCTGGCCGGACATTTTATGTATGTAAATGGACTGATGGAGTCATACGCAAGCGTGGTGCCTTGTGTGACTGGTTTCTTCCACTTTGTGTAATGTTTGCAAGGCCCAGTGCTGCAGTGTCTCTCTGTACTTCGTTCCTTTTCTGGCTGGATAATACGCCATTGTATGGACAGACCCTGTCTGTCTGTCTGTTCATCAGCCGTGGGACACTGTGTTGTTCTGCTTGGGGCTACCATGAATAACACCACTGTGAGTGTGGACGCACAGCTTTTCATGTGGACGTACATTTTCATTTCAATTAGGAAGAGCCTGGATTCTCAATCGTATATAATGGGAGTGAGTGAGAACATGTTTATAAAGCCCTGGCACACACTAAGTATTCAAACAGAGACACCTACGTACAAGTTAGTTTACACAACCAGGTAGCTCAGTTGGAGAGTCACCCAATGCCCCAAGTTTGCGGGTTCAATCCCCAGTCAGGGCACATACAAGAATCAACCAATGAATGCATGGATGGGTGGAGCAACAAATCGATGTTCTCTCTCTCTTCTTCTCTCCCTCTCCTTTCCTCTCTCTCTCTAAAATCAATAAATAAAAAAACAATTTTAAAGATCACATAGCAAGGAACACCCAGTGTATTGTTAATGAAAGCCCCCTTATCCCTTATCCCTACCCAAGCACTGGGCCCCCACCCACACACCTGTCCACAGAAATCGTGAAGCACAGAGACGCTTGGACAAGGCCCCTGCTCTTTGCAGGTCGAATCAGGCACGGACAGTGGCCTAGCAGAGAGGGGCCTGGAGGGGGTCCCAAACGCTGGGGCCTGGCCCACTGAGCTTCTGATCCAAGCATGACGTCCAGGGCCTCAGTTTCCCCGCTCATAGAGTGGACGCAGGGCAGCTGGTAGTCCCAGCCCTCGTGTAGCTCACTGTGCTGCTTCCCCATTCCCTAGGCTGTGGCCCTGCCAATGACCCTGTGAGAGCTGAGGAGTCGCTTCTGCCCCTGGAGGCCCCTGCCCTGGAGTGGCCCACCTTCCTACCCCAGCATGGCGTCCGATACTCCTGAGTCCCTGATGGCCCTCTGCACCGACTTCTGCCTGCGCAACCTGGATGGCACCTTGGGCTACCTACTGGATAAGGAGACTCTGAGGCTGCATCCAGACATCTTCCTGCCTAGCGAGATCTGTGACCGGCTTGTCAATGAGTGAGCAGGCCCGGAGCTGGGGCGGGGGCCAAAGTCTTAGAATGAGCACGTGTGTGCCTTAGAGTGGGACCACTGTACGTGTGCCATGTGCTGGGTGACTCCAGATATGTATGTGTGAGGGGGGATGTGCATGCGCAGGGGTGTCCATGGGTGCAGAATACGGGTGTCGTCCCAACCGCAAAGTTCCACCTGTGCACGTTTGGCATGTGTATGGAGGGGCGCGCACATGGGCTTCTGCAGCACAGCGCGTGTTTGACTGTGAAGCTACAGGTGTGCATTTCACCTGTGGGAGGGTATAGAAATCTGCACACAGATGAAGGAGTTACTTGGTGTCCTGTGTGTGTGCGCACCTGTGCCTGGGAACACGTGTGTATGTGTGAACGTACAAATTTACACACCAATGCCGAAATAAGGGATCCATGACCAGGGATAGAATCTTTCAGAAAATCCGTAAGTGGCCCCTCCAAGGGACTCCCCACTGGTGGAGGCCCCTAGAAGCATGAGGTGTGATCACTGACCTCTGGGGACTCAGCCGAGACGCCCAGAAGGGGAATTGTTAGATGGGACAGCTGCAGAAAGAAGTGGGGACCCGTGTGTCCTGAGCATTTCATGTGGGGCTGGCAGCCCCGGGTTGGACTCTGTACACCAGAGTTAGGATCATTTCTCAGATGAAGAGACCGAGGCTCGGGGGCGTTCAGTTCTGTGAAGGGGCCCACAGAGTGAATCGCCAGGCAGCATTTCGATGCCAGAGTGCTTGAGTCCGGAGCCTTTCCCACCAGACCAGGGTTCTTGCCTGAGCTGGTATCTCAACAGGGTTTTATTGCATGCTTGTCTGTACCCAGCTGGGAACACCAAACACCTTGACTTAATCTTCCTGTCGGAAAGCGTCCTGGGAGGGGCTGCTGGAGGAGCAGCCTTCAAGAAGATGAGGAGTGGAGACGCTCGTGTTCCTTGTAGAAGTGTCTTCCTTGTAGAAGTGTCTTTGGTTTGGGAGGAAGAGCTTGGGATTTGCTGCTGATAAGAGGCCCTTCATCACCAGGTGGTCTGCCTTTGGACTCCTGGTTCCTGGGGCCACCCTTACTCTCTGCTGTGGGATAGGGTAGTTGAGATCCAACCAGGCACTGTTAGGAGGAGACAGAGGATGCTGCAGGGTGATCAGACAAGGCTTTAGGGAGGCGTATGTGGGGCCTTGTAGGGGGATGAGGGTCACCATGCCGCTCCCCTGAGCCAGGCTGCCCTTCCTCCGTCCCTCTGTCCGTCCCAGGTATGTGGAGCTGGTCAACGCTGCCTGCAACTTTGAGCCTCACGAGAGCTTCTTCAGCCTCTTCTCTGATCCGCGCAGCACCCGCCTCACCCGCATCCACCTCCGTGAGGACCTGGTGCAAGACCAGGACCTGGAAGCCATCCGCAAGCAGGTGAGACCTGCCTCTCTGGGCATGCGGTGGCCGTGGGGGGCCACCACAGGACAGTCAGACGGTGAGTCAGGGCCGATCAGCCCCACGGCAAGGAGCCCGAGGCCCCTCCAGTGCTCTTCCACCTGGTGCAGCCCCCTCCCCAAGCCCACCTATAGCACAGGGCCAGACCGAGGGCAGGGGCTGGGCCTCGGTGCTGATGGAGCCGTGCCTCCTCCCAGGACCTGGTGGAGCTCTACCTGACCAACTGCGAGAAGCTGTCCGCCAAGAGCCTGCAAACCCTGAGGAGCTTTAGCCACACCCTGGTGTCCCTGAGCCTCTTTGGCTGCGCCAACATTTTCTACGAGGAGGAGAACCCGGGGGGCTGTGAGGACGAGTGCCTCGTGAACCCCACCTGCCAGGTGCTGGTCAAGGACTTCACCTTCGAGGGCTTTAGCCGCCTGCGCTTCCTCAACTTGGGCCGCATGATTGACGGGGTCCCTGTGGAGTCCCTGCTGCGGCCACTCAATTCGCTGGCCGCCTTAGACCTCTCGGGCATCCAGACCAGCGACGCTGCCTTCCTAGCCCAGTGGAAGGATAGCCTCGTGTCCCTCGTGCTGTACAACATGGACCTGTCCGACGACCACATTCGGGTCATCGTTCAGCTGCACAAGCTGCGGTGAGCGGCCGCCAGAGCCGGCTGGGGTGGGGGCGGGCGTGTTCATGTTGTCGGTCCCACCGGGCTCATGAGCCCCTGGCTTGGTAGAAGGTGGGCACAGAAGGGACACTGCCATTCCTTAAACACAAGCTGGATCTGGGCTGTTGAGGGCACCGAGGTCCCAGCAGGATTTTTCCCAGAATGCCCTGTGGCAGTTCTGGGCCCTCCTCTGCCATGGACTGAAGGAGCAGGGGTCTACGAGGCAGCCCCAGCCTGTGCCCAGCTCCTGACCTGTGCCCCCCAATCTCCAGACACTTGGACATCTCCCGAGACCGCCTCTCCAGCTACTACAAGTTCAAGCTGACCCGCAAGGTGCTGAGCCTCTTTGTGCAGAAGCTGGGGAACCTCATGTCCCTGGACATCTCTGGCCACATGATCCTGGAGAACTGCAGCATCTCCAAGATGGATGAGGAAGCAGGGCAGACCAGGTGGGGACCCACCCACACCACCCGCAGGGGTGCCCTCGCCACACATCCCTCTGGGTGCTAGAGATAAAGACACGCATCAGGCCATGCTCTTGCCAGCCTGTATGACAGGTCATCGGGAGGACTGTGGAAGGGGAAGCAAAGGCTTGTCCTGAGGACTGGGGAGGACTGGGAAGGAGGGACAGGGAAGAATGGCATCCAAGCTGCCTTTTTTTTTTTCTTTTTAAGATGTTATTCATTTATTTTTAGAGAGATGGGAAGGGGGTGGGAAAGGAGGGAGAAAGAGAGGGAGAGAAACATCAATGTGCTAGAGATACATCTACCAGTTGCCTCTCACACACCCCCAACTTGGGGGCCCAGCCCACAACCCAGGCAGGTGCCCTGACTGGGACTTGAACCCGCGACCATTCTGTTCGCAGGCTGGTGCTCAACCCACTGAGCCACACCAGCCAGAGCCATCCAGGCTGTCTTGAAAGTTCATTCTGGGTTTGCCAGAGGAAGGGTGTTCTACAGAGGGAGTAGCGTGTGCAATGGCTAGACGGAGCAACCCCAGGAATGACTGGGAAATTGCCACACTCAGACTAGCCAGAGACAGCGTGCTGGTGTTGAAGCGAGGCTGGCAGTATCTGCCACTTCTCAGCTGTTGCAGCAGGGAGGCTGGCTTCCAGGGCGGCTGGTTGAGAGATCTGATGCAAACTCATCTGGCTTCAATTGGCCGTGGCCCTATCTACCCCCAGCCACACCTTGGCAGGGTCGGGTTGACGGGCATGTCCCTTCGTGATTGTTGGTGGAGCCTACAGGTGACGCATCCTCGTTAGAATGGCAGAGGCTGTTTTCCAAACATGGCCACAACCCCATCTCCCATCCCACCTGTTCCTCCACCCTGTGACCTTGCCCCCACCCTTCCCTCCAGAAACGGGGTCTATGTCTCTTGCCCTTAAAAAGAAAAAAAAAAGATGAGCTGAAGAGCCTAGAAGTGAGTCCGCAGTAAACCCCCGGCCACCCCCGGGGAGAGGCTCGCCTTTGTGCTGAACCCGGGGCAGCCCTGGCCCCAGGCCACTGATACCAGCACCCTCCTCCCTCAGCATCGAGCCTTCCAAGAGCAGCATCATGCCTTTCCGGGCTCTGAAGAGGCCACTGCAGTTCCTTGGGCTCTTCGAGACCTCCCTGTGCCGCCTCACACATATTCCGGCCTACAAAGTGAGAGCGGGAGTGGAGGCGGGGCGGGGCAGGGAGCCCTGCAGGAGGGGAAGGGGATGGGCTGGGGGTCCCAAGGTGTCCTCCCTGGGGCTAGAGTCGGAGCTGAGGATCCTTGGCCTCTTTTGGGTTGTCCTGAGCACGCTTCGTCCGCAGGTGAGTGGCGACAAGAACGAGGAGCAGGTGCTGAACGCCATCGAGGCCTACACGGAGCACAGGCCCGAGATCACCTCGCGGGCCATCAACCTGCTCTTTGACATCGCACGCATCGAGCGCTGCAGCCAGCTTCTGCGAGCTCTGAAGGTCAGCCCCAGCCCCGGAAGCAGGAGGGGACTCTTGGGTCCCCATCCATGCCCACGTGGAGGATGTTGGACTTGGCTGGGCCATGTGCCCAGAGTCCCTGTCCTACCTCTACATGCCCTCACCCCCAGGACCCTGGCGGTCCTACCCCCAGCCCCACCCCACATGTGCCTCACGTGCCGCAGCACTGGCCTCGTCCCGGAACCCTGGCCTGCCCCACTTTCTGCTCCCCAACCCACATCTGCCCTCGGAGAGCAGGGCCAGAGGGCCCGTCCAACCCGACCCTGTGCCCTGTCTTCACACAGCTGGTCATCACCGCCCTCAAGTGCCACAAGTATGACAAGAACATTCAGGTGACAGGCAGCGCTGCCCTCTTCTACCTAACGAACTCCGAGTACCGCTCAGAGCAGAGCGTCAAGCTGCGCCGGCAGGTCATCCAGGTGGTGCTGAATGGCATGGAATCCTACCAGGAGGTGACGGTGAGCCCCTTCCTGCCACGGCCCTGCATGCTCTGACCCAGCCCCGCTTCCCCTGCCCCCCTGTGCCCCGCCTCGCCTGCCTGCTTGCAGATCCCGCAGGGTGCTACGCTTGCTCCCACCCCTCCTTGCCTGGCTCTGGACTGCCCTCTTCCCGCACCCTTTCCTCCAGCGCCATGCCCAGACCCTGGGGCCTGGCATTCAGGGCCCACTAACCCGGCCCCACCACCCACTGCCACCCACCACCCTGGGCCTCCGTTACACGGACTCCTCAGCCCTTCTGCCCAGGAATGTTCTGCTGGGGGCTATTTTTTTCAATAGCTGCTTTTCTTGTGAGAGTAATAAAGATTTTAAAACCCACCCATAGCCCCACCACCACAGGTAGCCCCCCCTAACACCAGATACCCGGCATCTGGATTTCAGTCTGTGTATATGCACTTAGTAAATGGGCTCACTCTGTGCATAATGCTTGTAGAACGTGGATTTTTAGTTCAGCAGTGTCCTAGGGATGTGAACCTCTTCCATATCAACAAACCTTTTGCAACAAAATTTTTTAAATGTTTGTTTTTTGTAAGACACTGAATGCTTAGAAAACAAAGTCAAGAAATAGGAAAATGTACTAACTGGAAAGGAAAAGCTGCTCACAGTCCTGCCTCCCCCCAGCCAGCCGGATGGAATGGTTCCGTGTCATTCTCGCGGGTGTCAGTGTCCTCATGCAAGGACAGGCCGCTCTGGTGATGACTGACTCTGGGGTGGAGCTCAGAGGCCGTGGCCCCGCGCCACCCACCCGAGGGGACCAGAAAATTTCTCCCCTGAGTGCACGGGCTGCAGTGATGGAATCAGCCCCCCAAGTTGGGCGTTTAGGTTGCTTTTTAAATTTTTTTCTACTCCAGTAAGGCTTTGCTGATTATACCTAATGGATTACTGTTACACTGCCTGGCTAAAAGCAGGAGTTCCGGGCAGCGGGTATGTGCATTTTTAAAGCATTTGGTGTGTATTCTTGAATCGTCCTCCAGCAAGGCCGCGGTAGGCACACCACCTCGGCAGGAAAGCGAGGGCCCACTGCCTGCCAGCCCCAGACGTTCGAACAACTGGTTTTTCCACACTGAGATCAATGTTAGAATCAGGTAAAAGGGGCTTCTTCTTTTTAATGAAAAACTAATGCCACTTGAAGACTGTCAAGCGAATTAATACTCTATCAAAGAAATGGAAATTAAAATAACCAGATGTCACACCTAATCGCAGGAGATTGAGGGTGCGGGTCCTGGCCAAGGTTAGGGACTAGCACTCAGGTGCTCTCCCCCGCCGCCGAGGTGGGGGGCAGACCACGTGTCCACAGGGCAGCTGTGGGAGCCCACCGAACGATAAGTGCCCTTTCCTTTCGGCCTAGGCGTTCCGCAGTTAGGAAGGTTCTTACAGGGAAAGATGCACACACATCCACCCCTTTGGATTGCATAGAAATCAGAGGCAACCCAAACGGGTTAGTAATAGGGGGTCTGGAAAGTAACGCATGACCCACCCACCCACCGGGACATTGTGGTGCGTCTGTGCACCCTGACGTGCGAGGGTCCCCTGTGTGGTGGCGAGGGGACGGAAGTCTGGGGCCCATATGTACAATACACTTTTTTGCCTCTCCTCTCCCCCAAATATATATTTGTATTTACATAGTAGAAAAATCTAGGACAATTGTAATAGCATAATCAATAAAATACACTTTAAAAAAAAGAAAGGAAAATCTAGAAGAATGTACACCAAACTTTTTTTTAAGATTTTCTTTATTTTTAGACAGAGGGGAAGGGATAGAGAAAGAAAGGGGGAAAGACATCAAAGTGTGGTTGCTTCTCGCACAACCCCACCGGGGACCCAGGCACATGCCCTGACTGGGAACCAAACTGGTGACCCTTTGGTTCGCAGGCCAGTGCTCAATCCACTGAGCTACACCAGCCAGGGCTTTTTCTTTCTTCTTTTTTCTTTTTCTTAACGAGAGAACAAACCCATATTTAGTTTTCACTTTTCAGTACGTTCACATCCTTGAGGGTACAGCACTACACTGACTCGGTGCCTAGTGGCCTCAGCAGGAGGCTGCTCTGGAGCTCGGCGCGAACCACCCACTGTGCCTTGAGCCCTGGCGCCCTCTCCCTAGAAGACTCCAGTTTTGTTCAGCTTTGCCACCAGGAGTCACTGTGCAGTTCTTTGCTTTGTACACAGCAGCAGAAGTCTCTTGCCGCCAGAGAAGTTAGTTACATCTTGAGTATAAACACCGAATAAGAGGAACTGTGTGCTCCCTCTTGTTCCAGAAACCCCGCTTATAGCCAGCAAAACGGCCTCGGCCCCCAGGCTCCCAGAGGGCGGAACGGGGAAGGCCCATGCGCCAACCTTTTAACAGTGATTAATTACTGTGGGGAATGAACGGGGGACTTGAACTTTCTGCTCAGGCAGTATTATTTGAAATTTTTACAGTAAGTATTCCTTTTATAATTTAAATTTGTTCTCAAATTTAAAAAAAAAATATATGTATATTTGGGGGAGAAGACCAAGGGTTAACCAAGAGTGATATCCTCTCGTTTACATAATTAATACAGTAGGGTGAGCCTCCACACTCTAATGGGCAGGGGTGGAAAGAAATTAAATTATAAAGAAAATGCACTGCGAACACTAAAATAATAACCCTGCAGACGACACAGAGAGACAGCGGTGGCGGCGCCCCTAGAGCTCTCCTGCACCGCTGGGGACGAGGGGATGGCAGCTGGGGAAAACTGTCTGGGGTTACCTAGTGAAGGTGAAGACACGCACGCCTTTTGACCCAGAAGCTCCCCCGATGCATGGGCGCCCTCGAGGGGCTTGTGGCCGTGGACACCGGGGTGCAAGTACCAGCCATCGTCTGAAGCCATCAAACATTGAAGTCCACCAGCAGTGGATGGGTGAATAAATTGGAATACTATGCGGTGATGAAAAGGGACTGCATTTCGGCTACTTGTAACAACATGGTTGACCTTGCAAACCCATGGTTGAACAAAAAGAAGCATGATGCTAGAAAACCTTTCAAATAAACAGGATAGTACCTGTCTCTAGTGGGGAGAGGGACTCGTGGTCAGGAAGGGATGTGTGGGGACTTCTGGGGGCTGGCAGTGTTCTAGTTCTTCACCCAGGTGGTGGCTGCATTGTTGAAACGCTTGTTTGCTTTGATTATTTATAAAACTATGCATTTGTGATTTTATATACTCTTCTGTAGGAAAATTTCACAATTTTTAAAAAACGTTTTTTAAGGAAGCCTTGTAGTCTCCTCTTCCAGAAAGCCTTCCTGGACTGCCACAGCTCTGGGTAATCTCACCTCTAGAGAGCCCTCCAGGCCAGCTCCCGAGTCCGCCTCTCACTGTGCTCTGCTTGTCTGCGCCCCGGCCCAGGTCCAGCGGAACTGCTGCCTGACCCTCTGCAACTTCAGCATCCCCGAGGAGCTGGAGTTCCAGTACCGCCGGGTCAACGAGCTCCTGCTCAGCATCCTCAACCCCACGCGGCAGGACGAGTCTATCCAGCGCATCGCCGTGCACCTGTGCAACGCCCTGGTCTGCCAGGTGGACAATGACCACAAGGAGGCTGTGGGCAAGATGGGCTTTGTTGTGGTGCGTGCCGGTGGGCTGCTCTGCCCTCCCTCCCCCCCTTGTCCGTAGCCCCACTGCCATGTGAGGAAGTCAGGCTAGACCAAAGGAAGAATTTCCTAACAGTGCATGTTGCCTAGGACCCCCGTAGGTTTTCTCCACCTAGAACATTCCGTCATCCTCGCCCAGCCCTTCCTTTCACCCACTGGGTCCCAGTGTACAAGTCACTCCTGCCTCCTCGGGCCAGGTGCCTTGGCCCGTCTTCCCAACTGGGATTAAGTAAGTGTACGAGGGACTGTGAGCTCCATGGGGAAAGACGTCGTACTTGCTCCCGCCATCATTGCATCCCCAGCGCTTCCGAGAATAGGGCCTGGTGCACGGTAGGGAGATAATAAATACAGGATCCGGCACACATAACGCCCCTTTTTTATTACAAACTCATAAGCATGTCCTTCTGTAACCTAACAGTATCACACTCAAGCACACCACGTGACATTTTAGGTGAAACGTTCAAATTGCCGCCCATCTCGTGCGAGACAGTCCCGTACCAACCACACTCAAGCAGGTGTACTTCTGCCAGACCCTGGATTTGCTGAAGGAAGGAAACAAAGATTGAGGAAGGAACATCCAGTCTCCTTTCATTTCTCACTGGGGAGGCTGAATTCCTCAGAGGGGCTGGGCCACGCCCAAAGCTACATGGACAGTTAGGGTCGAGCGAGGACTGGCACGCAGGCCCCCGGGTGCCAAGCACCAAGTCTGTGGATGCGCTTCTTCGAACAGCCTCCCAAACAGATGGGCAGTTTGGTCTCATCAGGATATGTTAGCCAGGAATAGAATGACTGTCGCTCTGGGGGGTGACATGGGGGACACGGGAGCCCTTGAGGCCTGGCCCCTGCAAGTCCTCTTCTCTGCCCACAGACCATGCTGAAGTTGATTCAGAAGAAGCTGCTGGACAAGACAGTAAGTCAAGCCTCCATGGGGCCGCTCCGCCCTCCCACAGCCCAAGAGGGGCCTGGGGTCCCGGGGATGCCCACTTTGGTCCGGGGACCCCTCACTGGGCGCCAGGAGCCCGCGCTGAGCCCCGCCCTGCCCCCAGTGCGACCAGGTCATGGAGTTCTCCTGGAGCGCACTGTGGAACATCACGGACGAGACTCCCGACAACTGCGAGATGTTCCTCAGCTTCAACGGCATGAGGCTCTTCCTGGACTGCCTGAAGGTAGCGTCCCCGGCCGCAGCCCCCTCAGCCACGTGCACGGCCACTCTCTGTCCCCAGGCTCCCCACCGGCCAAATCCCTCGGCACCCCCACTCCTGCAGTTCCCGAGAAAGAGCAGTGGGCGGGAGGTGGGGGGGTCTCCACAGGCCCGTCATCCTGGGACTTGCTGTAAACAGAAGCTCCAGAGACCTTCCCGGACCCCCAGGGCCTGGCTGGGCTCTCCCAGAGAGCCCTCCCTTCTCCTCCGCAGTGCCTTCTCAGATGGTCCCATCTGACTGGCCCGTTGGGACAGCAGCTGGACAGGATTCTGTCCATTGGAACGGTCTGTTTGCCCCAAAACTCACCCTTTGTCTTCTTGCTCTAGATTCCGAGGGGAGCCTGGTAAACTAGTGTTTTGAGCTTTGGTGAACAGAACCATCAGTCGCAGTCACGGTTTCCAGGTCCCATCCCCACTCGGCCTCTGACCTTGTGACAAGGAACCCCCACCATTCCAACCCCTGACAGTGTGACACTGTCCTAGGGGCACTAGAAGGTCGGAGGGCAGCATACCGCACCCCCTCTTGGTCTAGTCGGAGTAGCCAGACAGACGCTCACAAAGCATCTAGGTTAAGAATACCAGACAGTAATTGAGTACTAATCCATAAGGCCCCGGTGGCTGTCATTTGGCCAGGAATTCCCAGAGAAGCAGGAACTGCATCGGAATATGCTGGGACTCTTGGGGAACGTGGCAGAGGTGAAGGAGCTGCGGCCCCAGCTAATGACTTCCCAGTTCATCAGTGTCTTCAGGTTGGTCCCTCTCTCCTTTGCCTCTTCGCTTTGGCTGCCAGGATGCTCAGAGCTCTAGTCTGTGCTTAGTAGCAGCAATTGCTCTTAGCCTCAGTCTTTGTTATGTCACCTTCCCTCTATAGTGTGAGTTCTTATTCTTTCAGCCCTCCATAAATGGTCCTCTTGTGACTATGTTAATGACCTCACATCCCTTTTAAAAGTCACTGGGCATGAATAATAAGTGATAAAGAAATCAGTAGTTCCTCTGGCATCTGGTTTGTAAGTTGCGGTCCAGCCACTGGTTTCTGAAGAGGGATTTGGGAGGAATTAGACTCCGTTCTTCTCCCTTTTTGGCAGCAACCTACTAGAGAGCAAGGCTGACGGGATTGAGGTTTCCTACAACGCCTGCGGCGTCCTCTCCCACATCATGTTTGATGGGCCTGAGGCCTGGGGCATCTGTGAACCTCAGAGGGAGGAGGTGGAAGAGCGCATGTGGGCAGCCATCCAGAGCTGGGACATCAACTCACGGAGGAATATCAATTATAGGTGCGAGGTGGGACGGTGGAGCGGGGGTCAGGGAGGGCTGGGGCAGGACGCTCTCTCCCAACACGGTCCGGTCTGGCTGCTTGCCTCCCTTCGGGTCCTCTGTTGGGTCTTGCCTAAGGAGGCAGAGTCCTCACAGGGCAGAGCAGAAAGGCAC
This sequence comes from Desmodus rotundus, assembly GCF_022682495.2. Lineage (NCBI taxonomy): Eukaryota > Metazoa > Chordata > Mammalia > Chiroptera > Phyllostomidae > Desmodus > Desmodus rotundus. The sequence continues at coordinate 5,598,436 of NC_071387.1, forward strand.
ACAGCTCAACTATGCCGCTTGGTGGACGTTCGTGCACGTCAGCACCTGCGTGTACCCGAAGCCCCGTTTACAAACACCTGATACATGTTTATTTGTTGGGGGAAAAATACCTACCTGCACTAGGAAACAAAACAGAAACCAGTGACAGCCTCACTCCCTGAAAGAGAAGCCTTGCTAACCTGCCTGTGTCTCCCCACCTCCTCACTGAGGTGCCGAGTCCCCATCCAGCAGTTCTGTGCACAGATTTAATTACTTTCAGTGCAGCTGGCATCAAGACATACCATCTCGCGGCTCAGTCTCCAGCCACAGATTGGGTGTCCCTCATCATGCTAAGACTGGGTCACTTTCTATGTGCTGATGGCCCATCTGACTGACATGGAATTGAAAGCCCATGTTGGGAGGAAGGGGCCCAGGCTGTGGCTTTGCCAGCGCTCCATTTATGTCGCACCCGAGGAGAGATGAAGTGGGATCACTCCCCAGGGGGTTTGCACATACATTTTGGGGCTTTTGGACACGGCAGCAGGTGGCCCGTAGAAAGCCGTTATAGGAAGTGCAGTCACACTTTCTTCTGCTCCCCAGGGTGCACCCACCCCCGCAGGCTGGGGCTCTCCTCCTTGCCAGAGGCCCCCAGTTTCTGTGCCACCTAATCTGTGTCCTCCTACCTCCCTGTGTGTCTGCTCTCGACCTCTCGCACAAAGGGGCTGCCTTTGCCGGCCAGAGCTGCGCTGAAGAGCCAGATGCCGCCACGTGTCCCCTGCATCCTCCTGGCCTGCTCAGTTTGTCTGTGGGGCCCTTCAGGGAGGAAGAACTCCAAGGTGCACTCCCCCGAGCCCTGGCACCAGACGTGACTTTGATTTCTCTTCCTACAGGTCGTTCGAGCCAATTCTTCGCCTCCTTCCCCAGGGAATCGCCCCCGTCAGCCAGCACTGGGCCACCTGGGCCCTGTACAACCTAGTGTCCGTCTACCGTGAGTACCCGCTCGCCCTTTGTTCAGACACAGGGACATGCCCGGCTGAGGGCTGACTTGCCCTCAGGAAGCTTACGACTCGGGCGGGAGCACTAAAGGGCTGGTGCCAGGGCCTGCCTCAGGCACGGCCTTCCGCCCTCCAGCACGTGTGGGGCGCACAGCATGGTGGCGGCCCCCACCCCCGCCCCATCACCCGAACACGCCTGGCGGGCGAGACAGCCGTGCTGAGTTCCCAGACAGCTTTCTCAGTGCTTCCTGCTTCCGTGTGAGTGAACAGTCCAAACTCTCCGTGCCTTCTGTAACACAGAGCAACACCCACGCAGAGACCTGAGCCCTGAGGAAACGGACATCCGCGAGAACAGCAGAGAACTTTAAAACAACTTGAACTTATTTCCTCAAAGAGAGCCCACCCTCCCCGCCCACAGGAGAGTCTCAACGGTCCTGAGTTCAGTGGTTTTGGGGGAGAGGAGAAACAGGGTACCACACAGACCAGATGTGGCCCCCAGTCCCCTCCCTTACTGGCTATGTGACCTCACGTGGGTTCTTTAACCTCTCTGAGCCTCAGTGTCCTCCTCTGTGAAATGGGGACAATGATAATACCCACCTCATGAGATTGATGTGACCAGAGAACCCACAGAAAATGCGGAGCCCAGGGCCTGGTACCACTCAGTCCTGTTAACCAGCAGAGTGGATAAGCTCATGGGCTCTGGCAGAAGACAGCCTGGGTTTGTAACCTGGCTCACTACTTGCTGTGTTACTTTGGGCAGGGTTCTCAACCTCTCTGTGCCTCAAATTCCTCATCTTTAAGATGGGAAAATAATAGCACTTACTTCATAGGATTGCTGTGAAGTAAGACATGTAAGGAGCACGTGCACATAGAGACTGTTCAATACAGTAGCCTTTTTTTATTATTATTTGAGGTTAGTCTTACTAAAAAGGAGCACCTGACCTCAGAGAGGCAGCGTAGTACAGAGGAAAGCCCCGAGCTGGGACTCCCTCGGAGGAGCCTCTGGGAGTGACTTTGAATGGGTTACTTCAACTCTCAGAACCTCAGTTCTTTCGTCTGTAGAATGGAGATAATAAAAATAGCTCCTATTGCATAGAGCTGCCCAAGGGCCACTGAAATGCCTGTGTTCTCCGTGGGGTGTAGGCCCTGGGCCCCAAGACCCGGAACGCTCTTTGTCGGAGCGAACCATGAGACCGCCCAGCAGAAAGGCATGGGGGTTCCGCCCTGGCTGGTCACCAGAATCCCTGGTGGTATTTTGTTACAAACCCAATTAAATACAGGTTCCTGGATCTGTGGAATCAGAATACCCAAGGGCAGGGCTTAGGAATCTATATTTTACAAAACTCCTCAGAGAACAGAAGCCACCGGTTTGGCTGATATTTTCCACAGGAGGAGCTGGGGCGGGGGGGTGCTGCCGCTTACCAAAGCAGGGGAGAGCTTTCCCACGGACGCACCCCTTCCTTCCCCCAGGTGGACTCGGGCTGGGCAGACCCGGCCCGTCCCAGGTTATGGCAGTGCCCTCGCCCTGGCCTGCGCCTTCACCCCACCCCTCTGGAAGGGCAGTCCTGGCAGCAGGGGGTGCAGTTCCGGGCCCAAGGCTGACAGAAGACCCACCCTGATCCCCTGCTGTCTGCCCCTGCCCACCCCACAGCCGACAAGTACTGCCCCCTGCTGATCAAAGAAGGCGGGATGCCCCTCCTGAAGGACATGATTAAGATGGCCACGGCGCGGCAGGAAACCAAGGAGATGGCGCGGTGAGCGACAGGCAGTGGTGCTGCTGGGGGAGCCTTGATCTGGGGACTGAGGCATGCGGTGGGGGGGGGGGGGTCGGTGGTCAGGAATGGCCGAGACCCCCCGGGCAACTCCGAGTTGAGTGTGGAGGTGGACAGCATGCTGATGTCCCTCTGGGGCCTGAGTGTCGTTCTGGCCACAGTGTGGCCAGAAACCAGACAACCAAGCCCTGAATGGAGTGTCATTGCCCTCGTTTGTAAGCTTCATTTTTTCCCAACAAATCCCACCCTGTCATCATTGGGCATCAACACGTCAGGTCAGAATTTTTCATTATTTCTGGCTAAAAACATTCCAACTAAAGAGAGGAAAGAGTGTGGGGAAATACATTCCAGAGGTGAGGCCGGGCAGAGGACGCACAGGTGTCTGAGTGTGCAGGTCCCAGGCCCAGCTGCCAGGCCGGTCGCTGCTACGTGGCTTCCACCTCGAAGGCCCAAACACCCCCAGTTCTGATCTCACAGCGGTCAGTTCTCAAGAGACTCGGGGACGCTGCAGGCCGCGGCCGGCAGTGATGGCCTTGCTTTCTCTAGGACCCATCCTAGCAGGGAGCGCACTAGAGTTTGCCCCAGTCCTATACAGGGTGTACAAGTCCGTGGTGGAGGAGGGGCCTGGGGCTCAGGGCTCCCAAGACGCCACTGGGCTGGGGAGCGTCGGCTGTTTCTGCGGTTATTTTTATCAAAAGGCACTGCTTAAACATTAATGGACAGATTTGTCTGAGTTTGAGAATGGTGAAATGAGTAGTTCTCACACTTAATCTCCCTAAAGAATCATCTGGAAAGGCTGTTAAAATTGTATAGGCCCCACCCTAGATTTTCGGTCCCAGTAGGTACGGGAGGTGGGCCAGGGAACATTCATGGTCAACAGGGGTCCCAGGAGGTTTGAGAAGCAGAGAGTTAAGATGGACCCATAACCTTCCCCCGTTACTGTAAGCATCTCGGTAAGACCCGAGGCGTGCCTCTGAGCTGACCCGTCCAGCAGCAGGCGTGAATGACACAGGGCACTTAGGGGCAGTCACTCCATCTGGTCAAAACTGCTGTCCCACACCAGCATCCCTTCCTGAAACGCCTTGGGGCACCTCCTCAGCACACTGAGGCTGCGGTGACCACCAGTGCCCACCCTGCTTCTGGCCCCCCACCAACACAGGGGCTTGGTGTTGAATGGGGAGGCCATGCTGGGTCCAGGGTGGTACCCGGCAGCAGTGGGGCAGCAGGTCCCAAGGGCCAGACTGCAGTGGGTGAAGGACTCGAGGCCCAGCTGGAATGGTGGTTCCCGGACGCTGCAGGACGTCCGGGGCCCCGTGCAGTCTGGGGTGTGGTCAGTTTGGGGATCATTAGTAGACTTCGGGGAAGGAAAAGGCTTAGGTGTGTAGGAAAAGACGAGGAAGACAGTGCTGAAGAAGGTCGGGGGGTTTTGGAGGCCAGGCCTGAGCGGATTCAGGGGAGCCGCTAACCACAGATGCCCTGAGGCCTAGAGGTGGGGCAGGCGGGGCAACAGGGAAGAAGGCAGGGATGACTGGGTGCTGATGGAATTCACAGCCACAGGCACCATTTCCTGGGTGCTGCGCACATGCCAGCCACCTGCCAGCCATTCTGTACACATCATCTCCGTCAGCACCGCTCTTCACATTTGCTGACAAATTCAGAGGCCTCATCAGCCGGGAGGGACATGGCCCACCCACCCAAGCCCACCTTCCGACTCTCGCTCTCCCGTTGTCTCCAGAAAGGTGATTGAGCACTGCGGTAACTTTAAAGAGGAGAACATGGACACGTCCAGATAGAGGCCTCCGCCCCCGTGGCCGCCACTGCTCTGGACCACACGGCCGGCAGGCAGCGCTCTGCAGCAGAGCCCGGCTGGCAGACCCCCCCTCACCCCCCGGGAGCCTCCCACTGGACAAAGGGACACAGGGGAACTTTTGCACAACTGACGCTTTTCCTTAATTAGTGAGATATATATATTATATATATTATTTTTTTTGGTTAGGAAGTGTGAAGTTTTGTGTATATGATTTCTGTACAAAAACAAAAACACTCCCCGAGTCCTCGCAGCTTCCTGGGCCATTCCCAAGCCCCACTCAAAGCCTTCATCGCCCCGTACTCCTACTGCCAGCGACTGAATGCCTCCAACATGTGAGCGTCCAGTCCTTTCCCGGTGGTCTCAGACCCTGCCCTCGCTTCCCAGTAGGAGAGGCAGCAGGCTTCTCACAGCCCACTCCAGCACCCTAACCCACCCACCAAGCCTGCGAACCCCATCCGGGTTCCTGGGGGCGGCTGATGGGGTTTAGGGATTAAAACTGACCCCAGAGTCTTCTAAATGCCTTGGTGCTCCCAGCGGGCCATCCGGGGCAAAGAAGTGAGCCGTGCCTAGGCCTAGGCAGCCCCGGCCCCAGAGAACCCTCACCGAGTGGGGCTCACAGTAGCCCTGCTCTTCGGCCAGGCCTGCCTGAGGCCATGCTGCTATGGAGGCTGCCTCCTAGTCTCCCACCAGGTCCCAGGCTGTTGAAGGCCCCAGCCCAGGGCTCATCCACTGCCCCTTCTGCCAAACATACCAGAACCTGACCCAGCCCTGGAAGCCAGCACCTTCTGGGACCGGGGGCTTGCTCACTCCCCAGCCCTTCCTCTGCCCGCAGCACCCAAGGTGCCCAGGCACCCCACCAGCATAACTGAGCCTGCCTGCCCCGCCGCCCCCAGGACCCCATAGCTCTCAGGCAGGAGGTCCCCACGCTGGCCTTTCCGGAGCGGCAGGCAGATGCCTCCAGGCCAGTATTTAGCACCTCCTACCGTGGATACCCTCCTGCCCTGCCCCAGGGCTTTACCTTGGAAACTTCTGAGCTGAGTTTCCGAGAAGTGTGAGCCGCAGATGTACCAGTGTCTCTCTGCTCCCTCGCCAAACTGCTGCTCTTGTGAGACAGACGGGTGAGGAGGCCCCTCCGGAACAAGGGGCCTGGGGGCAGTCCTGGCTCTGCAGGCAGGCCTTGGGGCATAGCTGTTCTTCCCTCCTCCTGCCCCGGGCCTGTTTTTGGATTCTCCTAGCATTTCTGCCTCCATGCAGAACCAGCTGGAGGAGCAGCCCAGGGAACAGGCCCCTGGCCTTTTTCTCCTGGAGTCTTTCCCTCGGAGCCCTGGGAAGAGGCAGCTGCCCTGCATTCCCCCAGCTCGACAGATGGGCGGCAGCTGGCCCTCTCTCCCGTGCTCAGGTGGCCTGAGCCAGCCACCCCACCCCCACCCCCCAGGCTGCGCTCACATCACATTGCTTTACCACCTGGGGTCTGGGTAAGTGTCTGTACTTCGGGGTATCACAGAAATACATTTTTGTGCAAAGTGGAGAAGAGCAGAGTGTCTTTTTTGTGTGTGGAAGGGATGGGGGCAGGAGAGGGGCCACATTCTCTCTGCACCCATGTGCCCAGACTGCGGGTACAGCTGGCAACAGGCCCGCCCAGCCCCTGCCTAGGCTGGCTCGGTCTGGTGGTAGGGAAATGGCAGGTGCGAGGTTATGAACCAGTGTGCCACGGGCTGGGAGAAGGGAGCCCAGAGAGGCACCTCCTGTGGCTGGAGGGAGTGTGTAGGGGGTCGGGGAAGGTGAGTCAGTGGGGCCCCAGCGCTTCAGGGAGAGGAAGAGCCCTCTCCGAGGTCAGAGAGGGCGCAGCGTTCCTGACAGGAGCTAGGGAGGCTCCTCCAGAGAAGAGGCGTGGGAGCTGAGTCCAGTGAACAGAGAAGGCCGCCAGATGGCGCTGTGCGAGGCCCACAGAAAGAGCTTCCTAGACAGAGGCCCCAGGTAGGAGAAGGGCCTCGCAGGGAGGACCACGAAGCAGCCTGTGTGGCTGCAGCAGAGTGAAGGAATGAGGGTGCAAGCAGAAGTCGCTGGGGCCAGACCATGTGGTGACCAGACTGGCTGTGCCTAGGACAGTCCTGGTTTACACCTGTTGTCCCGGTGTGACCATCAACAGTATCCTGGGGGCCCCTGAAGTTGCACCCAACGTGGGAGGACTATTCCCCAAAGAACATCCTGGGTGCAGGTGTGTGCCCAGTGCCCAAAGAAAAAGATGCTCTCCTTGCCCTGGCTTGTGTGGCTTAGTGGGTTGGGTGTGTCCCATAAAAGTCAAAGTCGCCAGTTCAATTCCCGGTCAGGGCACATGCCTGGGTAGCAGGCCAGGCCCCCAGCTGGGTGTGTGCAAAAGGTGACCACACAGTGATGTTTCTCTCCTTCTCTTTCTCCCTCCCTTCTCTCTCTAAGAAGTAACTAAATAAAATCTTTAAAAACATATGCTCTCCTCGACCAAATTTTAGCCAGGCTCCTCTAAGCCCTCTTCTCAACTAGGCCTCCACCTAGACCTATGAAAACTACAGCAGGCTCTCAGCTCGTAAAAAGAGTCAAACACATAGTTTCTAAAAGCTCAAGGTTGCATCCCCAGGGTGACCCCAGCCCCTCTTGACGCACCTGAGAAAGCTGAAGGCTGCTAAAAGAATTGACGGTTTTAGCTACCACCTGAGAACAGGCCCCACACGCCACCCTGTCACAGAGCATTTACTAAAAAGCATTCCCTACCACCAGACCGAGTCAGCTTACAATCCTGACTCCTTCCTCTGTCCCTTTGAATTGTTTCGGTGTCTGTTGCTACCGAGGAGTGTCTTCCTGAAGGACCTGAAAGCCGTTCCTTTGAAATGCAATCCTCAGGAAGGACGGGCCTGTCTCCCAGACTCTATGGGAGGATAGAAGCCTGAGCTTAGTCGCTGCCAGCTCCAGACACAGCGGGTCTGAGAGGAGCGCTGACGCGCCCCAGCCCGTTGTGACGTCCCACTTCCCCGAGTCTGGTCAAGCCCCCGCCGGTTCCCTCTTTAAAACGCCAGTCACCGATCGCTTCTGGCCTTTTGGCTGAAATCAAGTGTAGTGTCTGCTCTTTTTACTTTTATTGTTAATTGTGTGCCCACCACCCATAGTCAAATCATCCTCTGTCACCATATATTCAGCCCCTTTTTCCCTTTACTGCCCGCCCCCCCAGCCTGTGCTTGTCAGTGTATAATGCCCGGTCACCTCTGTACAAACTAAAGTGGCACTTGGCTCACCCTGGAACGTCTGCCCTACCACCGCAGTATATTACGGATTAAAATCGGCCTGAACCCCTTTAACTAGTGCCCGACTTTGTTTCTCTGTGACCCCAGCACAGTCACTGAGTCATTGGAGCTTCAGGATTTTTTTCAGTGGATCATGGGCTAGAATTCCCCACTCGGCCAGGCCGCACCCCATCACAGCAATCAAGGCTGAGTTACGCGCTGACTGCGGACTGCTGACGGCTGACCGGTGTGGCTCATTTGTTCGGGCTTCATCCTGCAAAGCAAAAGTTGGCTGTTCTGATTCCCAGTCAGGGCACGTGCCTGGGTTGTAGGTTTGGTCCCCGGGTTGGGGGGAATGCAAGAGGCAACTGATCGTGTGTTTCTTTCTCGCATCGATGTTCCTCTGTCTCTCCTTCTCCTTCCCTTCTCCTCTCTCTAAAAATAAATAAAATCTTAAAAAAAAAAGACTGAGTAGTAAGTGACAGACACCCAGCACAAAGACCTACCCAGGTTACTCAAAAGTGGGAGGGAATTCATCCACTAATGCAGCTGGGGAACTTAGAGCTGCTACTACCAGCTTCAGGCATAGCTGGATCTAGGGGCCCAGACAATGTTAAGGCTGTCTCTCATACCTCTTTTCAGTGCTGCTTACCTCTGTCTCTTTATAAAATGTCCTCATCCTCTCCTGCCACAGTCTCGCTCCACATTGCGCTAATACCCTATTCCTGCTTGAAATCCAAAAGCGTGCCCCTTTCTCTCTCAGCAGCTATATGGTACTCTTATGCAATTTTGGCTCTGCCAAGTCACATGCCCACCTACGAGAGCCACTCCTGGGAGACAATGATATAGGGAACTGGTTTGGCCTTCTAGAGCAGGGGTGTCAGACTTATTTTTACCAGGGGCCACATCAGCCTCGTGGTTGCCTTCAAAAGGCCAAATGTAATTTCAACTCCTTAATAGTTAAGGAGTAGTTGCATTTACACAGTCCTAAAATTATTTTGGCCCTTTGAAGGCAACCATGAGACTGATGTGTCCCCCGGTGAAAATGAGCCTAACACCCCTGCTCTAGAGTCACGTGCCCAAGTGACTTCCCACCACCCTGTGGAGTGAGGGATCAGGCCGTTCACAATCACATGGGCTGGGGAAGAGTCAGTTCCCCAACAGAAAAAGCAACATGAGCTGACAAAAATAACAGATGTCCGAAGAGGATTACTGGAGGAGCTGGGGTGGGGGGCAATCTGATAGAAAAAGAAGGTGGGTATTGTATCAGTGGGGATGCAGATGAAAGGCAGAGCTGAAGAAGGAAGGCCCTGGGGTCACAGTTGGAGTTTGAACCTTGAATGACGAAGGCTCAGGCAAGTCCGCCTGGCAGGATGTAGGTGTTGCCTTAGACAGTCCTGTGCTGGACATTGTATTTCCATTATTCAATCTTCCCAACCACGTTAGGAGGGGATACTATTATCATCTCTGTTACATATACAGAAAACAGAGCTCAGAGGAGTTCTGTAATTCACCCAGGCTCACACAGATAGCAAGGGGCAGTACTGGCATTTCTGACCCTGACCCAAGTTGGGCCCCTCATAGCCAGAATCTACGCCACGGACCTCCACTTTGCTCTCATCCCGTTTACAATATATGATCATGAATAACAGCAAGGAGGTAAGAATGTCATCATGGAGCACACTTGGACGAGTACTGTCCCTCTCAGTCATCACATCCTTGAAACGCGCACAATTCTGCAACATGGAATCAAAACAAACACCTGGATTTTTGAAGCGCCCACGGAGCGGCACGCATGCGCGAGGCTGTGGGGTTGTGGAGAGGGGTGGAAGCTCAGTGAGGCGGGATCGAGCCTCACCGCTGCTCCAGCTTCCGAAAGTTACCTGGCTGGTGAGGACTGGGGGTGGGGGGAGTTACCGGCTGCGCACGCGCGCCTGCCACGCCTTCATCCTCTTCAGGCACCTGTTGGCTCGAGGTCCTACTCCGCCGCAGCTGCCACCCAATAGGCGGCCTCCCTGGCCCAATCTGGCCCCTCCCACCTCGAAGACTCGCCAATCCTCGGGCGGCCGCGGCCCCTCTCCTGGGAGTGCCCGCCCCTCTAGGCGCTTCTTCCGGGTGGGGCCCCGGGCCGAGGCTATGGCGCCCTGGGCGCTCCTCAGTCCTGGAGTCCTGGTACGGACCGGGCACACTGTGCTGACCTGGGGGATCACGCTGGTGCTCTTCCTGCATGATACCGGTGAGCCGGACCCCGCGCCACCCCGGACCCACCCGATCTCCCGTGGTTCCCCAGACGTTTCACTGGGTCTCACTGGGTCCCCTACCGAAGCTCCAGAGACCCTGGGATTCCACCCACCTCCGCCAGTCCCTGAGGCCCCTTACCCATTTGTCATTCCAAGAGCTTTCCACCTAATACCCAGTCAATCCCTAATTAATCCCAGCATCTTCCTGATCGCTGCCAGACTTCCTGTCCTTCCCAGGACCCATGCGATGGACACCAGATCCGATGACCGACTCAAGCCCCCATCTCCCCTGATCCCAGGACCCATCCGATCCTTCACCCTTCCCTCCCGTAAGATCAACTAGATCAAGGACTGGCATCATGCCCAGCCCTGTGGCCACTAGCTGCCCAAGTCCAGGCTCCCCACCCTCAGGCAAGAGAACACCTAATAGGGGAGTGGCCTGTCCTCCATGTCCCCATCCTTGCTTCTTGCCCTAGTAGTCCCCATTCACCCCACTGACCCTCCCCCACTTCCATCCCCTCTTTAGTTGCCACAGGCTGCCTCCAGCACAAGTTGTCAACCTGCCTCGCTCACTCCCACCCACGGCAACCCCCACACCTCCCTCCTTGCTTCAGCCTCAGACCCTGGACTGGGAGTGTTCTCACTTTCCTCCTAAGACCTTCTCAAGTCTCCTCCCTGGTCTTCGCCCTTTAGCCTAAAAACCTGTTCAGTCTCCCCATCAGAAAGGATCCCTCAACCCCCCATGTCTGCTCCCTTTGGCAATCAAGGGGCACCACATTTGTCCACTCTGCTGTCTGGCTGTCGCACACCCCGCACACCTTAGCCTCTGCACCCTGGCCAATCCACAGTCACCTCCGTGGGCTGGACCCTTCCTGGCCTGGGCCACCTTTGTGGCCCTCTTTGCAGAATCTAAGCAACAAGCCTGCCTGTCCTGCTGTCCTCTGTCTCTGTGCCACGGGGCATCTCAGACCTGGTGGAGCCAGAGGCGGGGATCCCTCCTTCCTCTCCCCCACATCCAGTCAGGCCTGGTCCCTTCACCCCCCGCACCTCCATCTGTCCATTCCCTCTCCACCTGTGCTACCTGTTCCCTGTTCCAGCTATCTTCCTCTCCCTCCTAGAGAGCCCTCTCCCTCGAGGCTTCCGCTCTGATCCATCTTCTCTCCACCCGGAAGGTTTCCAGAAACAGGTCTGACCCTGTAACCTTCTGCCTTTGCTTAGCCAGGGACATACTCCCCACCTCCAGCTGTACCTGCCCCCAAATGCACCTTCCCCCACACACCCTCCCATTCACCCCAGCCGGGCCTCACCCTCCTCCTCTGGCCTCTCCAGCACTGCGGCAGTGGGAAGAACAGGGGGAACTGTTCCTGCCCCTCACCTTCCTGCTCCTCGTGCTGGGCTCCCTGCTGCTGTACCTGGCTGTGTCACTCATGGACCCAGGCTACGTGAATGTCCAGCCCCAGCCCCAGGTAACCAGTGTGCCCCTGGGGACCTGAACCTTTCCTCCTACCAACATGGAATCCAAGGACCAATAACAGTCTCATCCCAGGCTCTGTGTGGAAGGCTTCTCTGGGGCATCTCAGTGCATCCTCTTGCCAGCCCTAGAACCCCATCCTACAATGAGGAAATTGCCAAGGCCCAGAGAGGGTATGCAATGGGCAAAGGTCACACAGCCTGGCTCAGTCCAGGGCACTGTGCTCTACTCTACCACCTCCATTACACACGGAATGGGCCCCAAGATGTGCCCGCCAGTGCCATCTGCCTCCCAAGGGGCCCTGTCTTATGCTCTGCCCCCATTTTCAGGAGGAGGACAAGGAGGAGCAGACAGCCATGGTTCCTCAGGCCATCCCCCTTCGGCGCTGCAGATACTGCATGGTGCTGGTGGGTGATGCAGGGACTTCCTGGGATGGGTCACGGGCAAGGTTGAGACTCTTAGACCTCCCCCTAACCCCTGTGCCTTGGCCTCACCCATCCAGGAAGGCCTCCCAGATTCAGGCCCCAGTCTCCTGCCCTCATCCCTTCCCTCACTGTTGGGGCCAGAGGGGAGCTGGTGTTGAGCCCGCCTCCCTCCCTGCCCACAGCAGCCCCTGCGGGCCCGACACTGCAGGGAGTGCCGTCGCTGTGTGCGCCGCTACGACCACCACTGCCCCTGGATGGAGAACTGCGTGGGGGAGCGCAACCACCCACTCTTTGTGGCCTACCTGGCGCTGCAGCTGGTGGTACTTCTGTGGGGCCTGTACCTGGCATGGTGGGTTCCACCACTGCCCTGGTGGGGGTGGGGGGGCGGGGGCAGGCTGCATGTGCCCACAGGTGTATACAGCCAGGGCTCCCTCTTCAAGGGCCTCCGACCCTCTCCCAAGTGGCCTGCCCCTCCTGGGCTCCCCAAGCTCTGGGCCCCCATCCCTATGCTGTCCTGCAGGTCTGGCCTCCAGTTCTTCCAGCCCTGGGGACTGTGGCTGCGGTCCAGCGGGCTCCTGTTTGCCACCTTCCTGCTGCTCTCCCTCCTCTCCATGGTGGCCGGCCTGCTCCTAGTCTCGCACCTCTACCTGGTGGCCAGCAACACCACCACCTGGGAGTTCGTCTCCTCGCACCGCATTGCCTACCTCCGCCAGCGCCCCGGCAACCCCTTCGACCATGGCCTGACCCGCAACCTGGCCCACTTCTTCTGTGGATGGCCCTCAGGGTCCTGGGAGGCCCTCTGGGCCGAGGAGGAGGAGGAAGAGGGTGAGGGCAGCAGCCAGGCTGTTTAGGGTTGCAGGAGGCAGAGCCGCCATCTTGTGCCTGAAAACCAGAGGGCTGACCCCAAGCGCCTGGGGCTCCTCACTTCTGCCCTGGCCTCCAGCCTCAGAGCAGAATGAACAACAAACCCTGCCGGTGGGGGGCACTTATGCCTCCAGAGGGGGAAGGGGAGGAGGAACACCTGTGTGGTGCCAGGGCATCAATGCGGGACTTCTGAGAGCTCCCCCCACCCCTAAGCCAGAATGTCTCCAATGCACAGTTTTATAAATTTAATAATCCATAAAGCAAGTCAAGTATTAAAAAAAACAAAACAAACCACTCCTTGCTGTGCCACCCTTTCTGGCCCAGGTCTGGCTGGGAGGCAGAGGAGGGGTAGGTGGCGGGGCGGGGAGCACTCTGCCCAGCACAGCACAGCCGCCTGGCCCCAGCTCAAGTCCCAAGGGCCGGTGAATACTAGGCAAGGCCTGGGCGTCCTGGGCAGGGCACAAAGCTGGGCAGACAGGTGAGTGAATGAGGCTCTAACAGTCTGGGTGGCGGGGGACAGGAACGCAGGAGAGGCCCTCAGGGCTCCAGGAATCGCTCTGACACAAAGTCGAAGTCCCGGAAGGCGGCCTGTTGGCGGGCAGTGAGGGGGCTGCGGGGGTCAGGCGGGGTCAAGGCAGGCGGCAACCCTGTGAACTCGCCCTCGAAGTAGCGCAGGTCTGTGGGGCCGCAGAGAGTGGGTGCGAAGGGGGGCTGGACAGTACGGGCGAGCAGAGCCTGCCAGTCGGTGGTCTGGGGACAAGGGCAGAGACGCCTGAGACCACAAAAATGGCTGCCCAACGGTCTCTCAACACCTCCCACCGTGCCAGGCCACTGGGACCACTGCGGCCGTGGCCACTCACCCTGAAGAAAGGCTGTGTCTTGATCTCCTCGGCGTCCTGCTCACCTGACCCCAGGCGCTTCTCCGGGCACTTCTGGAGGAGCTGGGCAGGACAGGTGCTCACCGAGGGTACTCAGCCCAGGCTCTGCCACCTCCCCAGGTGCCCCCAGGGGCCACGGGGCCCCCAAAATGACTGGTGACCACCAGCCCGTTTGCCGGGAGCAGCCATCCAGCCCAGCCCTGGACCCTGCAGTGATTACCTTCTTCTTTTTAAAAATAAAGTTTTTAAAAATCCTCTTCAAAGGATATGTTCAATGATTTTCAGAGAGAGGAAGGGAGAGAGAGAGAAATATTGACCCGGCCCCCTCCGTACGTGCCCTGACCAGGAATCAAACCCCAAACCTAGCTATGCACCCTGACCGGGAATCAAACCCGCAGCCTTTTGGTGTACAGGACAGCGCTCCAACCCACCGAGCAGCCTGGCCAGGAACAGTGATTACCTTCTGAATGAGCTCGAGCCCTTGCACTGACAAGAAGCGGGGATATGGTGCATCCGCATTGACGATGCAGTCAAACACCTCCTCCTCGGTGTCCCCCGGGAATGGGCACTGCGGGAACGGGGGCTCAGCAGGGTGCATGGGCCACCCCCTCCCCACCCTGACCTAGAGGCCCCAGCAGCCCAGGTCCAGCACTCACCTCGCCCACCAGCATCTCATACAGCAGCACACCCAGCCCCCACCAGTCCACGGCCCGTGTATAGGCCTCCTGGGTCAGCACCTCAGGGGCCAGGAACTCTGGGGTTCCGCAGAAGGTGCTGGTCCGATCCCCAAAGCCAATCCCTGCAAACCAACAGCCACACCAATGCCGGCTCAGTGTGTCTGGCCCACAGTAACCTCTGTGGTTGCAAGAACCAACAGCCAACCCCTCTGTCCCCATGTACCGAATCTATGCCAAGCCCTGCCCCCACTCTCGGAGGTGGGGATGGTTTTTATGCCATCTGAGGGAGGAGGGAGCTGAGTCTCAGCCAAGCTCACATGTCAAGGTCACGAAGAAGGCAGAACCGAGTGCCTTCTCCCAGCTCTGAGCACAGGCTCTCCCTTGGGCCAAGGGCAAGCTAGGGCTCTTTAAGAGCTTGTAGGACTGGGAAGGGAGCACCAATGTGTCCAGCTGGTCCCTGGAATGAGGGTAGTGGTGGGGAGATTTCCCAGGAGACGGCACTTGCCCACCACCCTGCTGGCCTAACTGGGTGCAGAAGGCCGGAGGACATGGGGTCCTGGACCGGAGACACCCACCTTCCTTACACAGCCCAAAGTCTGCGATCTTCAGGAAACCCTGGGCATCTAGCAGAAGGTTATCCAGCTTCAGGTCCCTGCAGGTGAGGGGGCAGGTCAAGGGGGCCTCTGGGACAGCGGCCCAGGAGGGCAGCGCCTGCTCCCTCGCCACTCCCCCAGCATCTCAGGGGCAGGTTACCTGTAAATGATCTTCTTCTCATGTAAGAACTGCAGCCCCAGGACCACACAGGCCAGGTAGAACCTGGAGGGGATGTAGGGGGAGTTTAGGTCCAGGTCTGTGGGGGGAGGGCGGGGAACCTCAAGGATGGCCATGGCCTGGGGACACTCAGTGTTCCCCGCCAGAGTCAGATGGGGGACGAGCCTCATGCTGGGGCTCGGGAACGAGCCTCATAGAGGGAACAGCCCCAAGATTGTCCCAAAGCCGACAGCACACCCTTCCTGGGAACCTAGGTTGTGCCGGGACGATGCCGAGCTCTTACACCTTTTCTCCCAGCCTGCTCCCAGCAGCCTGCATGCCTCTCTTCCACCCGAGGATGTGAGACTCCAGGTAAGTGACATGCCCGGGGTCACACAGCTAGTGGCAGAGCTGATGAGCCCAGACTCCAGAGCCTGCACTCTGATGGATGAGAAATAACTCCAGCTGCTAGTCACTTACTGTTCACTGGCCCCTGGGCTCCGTAATTCATAAATATTAGGCTCGTGTATGCTATAAGCCTACGGAACAGTTATTATTAAGCCAATTCATAGCTACGTAAACTGAGGCTCAAGGTCACAAATGCTGTGAGAGTTGATAAAAAGGATTTGAACCAAGGCCTCCCCGACTCCCTGCTCTTCTGCTGATGGGTGCCTGGAGGAAGCAGGGTGAGGGGACCCGGGGATAGGGAACCAGGGAAGGCTTGTTGGAAGAGGCAGACAAGAGGAATGGAAACCCACCGGGCCTGGGGCTCCGGGAAAACGTCCTCATGGATCTGCATCATGAGGTCACCACCGGGCGCAAACTCAGTCACGAAGCAGGCGTGGCTGGCGGTCTGGAAGCAGGCAAGGAGCGACAGCAGGAAGGGGTGCCCCGTGCGGCCCACAGCCTCCAGGATCCGCTTCTCACAGTACAGGCTGCAGGGGCCGTGGGTTTCAGAGGGAAGGAACACCTCCCCAGCTGTGCCCTGCCACCCCCAGGACACCCCAAGCTCAGTGCGTCTTCAGTCGGGGTGCCAGGCAGCTACACCGAGTGAAGGTTTCTGTTCATTGGGGGCTCACACGGGTCAGTTAACCTGCACAACCATCACCGTCCCACTTTACAGATGAGGAAACTGAAGTGCAGAGATGAGAGGGGACCTACCCAAGGGCACCCCATTACCTGTAGGTGCTAAGAAGAGAACCCAGGCCCTGCTGGCCCCAGAGAGTTACCACTGTGAAGCCCCAGGAGCCTTCTGGTGCCAAGAGCCCAGGCCAGCTGGCCCGGGCACCCTCCAGGCCAGGTGCTCCATGGCGTCACTACACACCTCTCCATCTCGTCCCGGCTCAGCACCTCCTGCTTCTTCAGCGCTTTGATGGCGTAGTATTTCCCCGTCCCCTTGAACTGCACCAGGAGGACCTGGGGACCAGAGAAAGGCTGGGCTCCAGGTGGGCAGTGCAGGGGAGCCTTTACGCCCCTCGCCCACTATCTAATGACTACAGTGTCCTCACAGCTAGTGTGCTGAGGGCTGCCCACCCTCTCCACTGCACCCTCCTCAGTCCACTACCTTCCCGAAGTGTCCCCGACCCAGCACGGCCAAGCAGCGGAAGTCCTGAAGCCGGGGCGGTTTCCTGCAAGAGAGAAGGCACAGGAAGCCCCCTGAGACTAGGGCTGGGCTCCATCAAGAGCTGCTCCAAACCCTCTCTGGCCAGGCCAGCCTATCCCCACAAACAGGCCTGGAGAGCCTGGTTGGGGCTCCTAGGACAGCAGCTGCCTAGAGTCTGGCATACAGCCGGAGCTCAATAACGTTGGTTCAGCCCTGGCTGGGTAGTTCAGGTGGTTATAGCATCATCCTGATACGCCCAAGTTGCGGATTCCCAAGTCAGGGCACATACAAAAATCAACCAATGAGTGCATAAATAAGTGGAATAACAAACCAATGTTTCTCTCTCAAATCAATAAATAAAAATCTTTAATGATAATGATAATCATAATAATAATAATAATAATAATAATGTTGGTTCAGAGAGTCAGAACCTGAGAGCGAGCCAGCGAGTATGCCCAGCAGCCGCGGGACATTTGAATGGATACGCAAACCCTCAAGCGAGCGGACGATGTCTCAGACAGGAAGGTGACGAGGGTACCTGGCGGCTGAGGCTGGTGGAGACGGCCTGAGTCGAGTCCTGGGCTCCATGTGGGGGCGTTTGGTGCGCTGTGAGGGCAGAGGGGCTCAGGGCAGAGCAGGGCGTCCTTCCTCTCTCCCTCCAGCTCAGCCACACCCAGCCCAGCACCCCCAGAGCCCCCAGCCCCTCTCACCGGCGTCTCCTCGAGTGTTGGCCCCCGGGGCAGGTAGAGGCGTGGGGGCTTGGGTGGGGGCCTCATCTCGTCTCCCAAGGGGGTCTTCTTGGGTGGGATATTACTGTGGGGGGGAAGCAGACACAGATGGGGCACAAGCAGATGGAACAGCTGGGGGAAAGACACACAGCCATGCGGAGAGATAGACAGGAGCAGAAGGTGAGCAACAGGGACAGACAGACAGACACTGACAGCCCGCGGAGAGGCGGACCTCAGAGCCGCAGGCAGTCTGGGGTGAGGTGGCTCCTCACCTGGGCGAGGCAGGGGTGGCGGCCCCCCGAGCTGTGGCCGGGGTCTGGGGGCACCCTTTGGGAGGGCTGACCGTGCTTGGGGAGCTGCAGGGGGGCAGCAGGTTCATGACCAAGCGCCCCCAGGCTGCCATGCTGAGGTTCATCTGGGAAGCCCTCAGGAAGTCCTGACCTGGAGCAAAGGGGGGTTCAATCCCAGGGCCCCTGACACCCCTTCCCTCTTCCCTACATGCACACTCCTCTCCTGTCCATACCCCTGCGTTTAGAGAAAATGCGTTTCTGCCTCTGCAGCCGGGGCCTCCTCTCAATGACAGGGTCACAGAAGGTTACCTGTGGGGGCAGAGGGCAGGGCTGAAGGCCAGTCCCCTCCTACCCCACCTGCCATGGGCACCTCCCCCAGCTCCAGGGTCCCAGCCTGAGCCCCCAGTGTCAACGGTGCAAGAGTCAAAAGGGCCCAGAGAGATGGATTCAACGTCTTCATTGCAACCAGTGGGGAAACTGAGGCCTGGAGAAGTGAGGCACTTGTCCAAGGTCACACATGAAGCAGGACAGTCAGGACAAGGACTCAGGCTTCTGGATTCCCATGAGGTTTGCAGAGGTGGCCTGGGAATCTGTTCCTGGAGACCTCCTTCCTCCAGGCCCCCGTTCCCACTCCTCTGCTCAGGGCAGGAGGTGGGGTCATACAGTCTCCAAGGGCCCCTAGCTCTGGTGGAGCCAGGAGCCCATGAGGTCAGAAGGCAGGGGTCAGTGGGCACCTGGGCAAAGAGCAGTCCCTGTGGCACCAGGCTGAGGGTCAGCTGGTGACAGGCATTGTCCAGGAAGTCCTCCAGCCGCAGGAAGGCCACACCACACAGCTGTCGCCAGTCCCGCCAGCGCACCCCAACCTCCAGCTCTCGGGCCTGCATTGGAAAGGTCAGGCTGGAAATGCGGCACAACGCCAGCCTCTACCTGGCTGGCCTTCCACCACATGTCCCGAGGTCACCCCTGGCCTCACAAGGGCCAGCCTCACCCGCTCCAGGGGGATGACAAAGGTCTCGTCCCAGGACTGCCTGGCCACAGGCCCCCAACCCGTCTGGCCCACAACACGATTGTCCACCTTCAGCACGGCCAGCACCTCACCTGCAGGGCCAGAACCAGGGCTCAGGGCAGGCCAGGAGTGGGGGTCCTTTGCTTCCTCCCACAACTCCCTGCAGCCCCCTACTCACTGGCCAGCTCGCCTCCGCCACGCTGCTGCCTGGTCCTGCCCCGAAGCCAGCCTGGCGAGGGGCTCCCGGCCAGTGCGGCCCCGGGGGATCGGCCGGGCACAGCTGTCAGCAGCTGCTCACAGCCCAGGAGGCGGACCTGCAGCGTCCCTGTGGGGAACACGGGTGTGGGGGGGGGGGGAGGAGATGTCATCAGGTGCCATCCTCCCAGGGCCACTACCAGTGGGCTCCTGGAGCCCCAGAAAGGCTCCCTTCTCCAGGAGATGGCTGAGTCACAGCCTACCCATGGGAAGCCTTTGCAACCTCTGCTACCCTCTATGAGGACCGGCCTACCTGCCCCTCCCAAGCCCCGACCATGAGGTGGGGGCAGCAGGGACCCACAGGCAAAGGAGCAAGACTCAGACCTCAGCCAGGTCACGTGGAGCCACAGTGTGTGACGCCATGCTGCCCCAGGCGCAGGACCTGGGGGGCCCGTGGCACACATGAGAGCTTGGGGAGCAGGAAGCCTGGCTGCCTGTCCTATCTGCCCCTCCTCCCTAGGCCTCAGTCTCCCCATCTATACAGAGGAAATGAGTCCCAGCTCTGTCCCACCTCCCACAAGGGCTTCAAAGAGTGTTTTGCCAACCAAGTGGACTCATTTTTAGGGTCACTAGACTTTGTCCCTCGAAGGGGAGAAGACACAGCAGGATACTAGCCATTTTTGAGGAAGTAAACTGGGCCAAAGAGCACCATTTAGAGAGTCCAGGCCTGCGGATTACATTCCCAGGGACCTTATCAAAAAGGCAGTGGCCAGGGTTGGAAGATTCTCTTGGGAAGAACAGGGAACTAAGGTGTTTATCCCGGACACAGGATACGCAGTGGCCCCAAGTAGCTCACTTCGAGGCCTTTAACAAGCCATTTCCCCTGCCTTTCCCAACTCGTCCATTTGGCCAAACCCCATATGCTCTTCAAGGCCAAGCTCAGATACCATCTCCTCCAGGAAGCATTCCTGATGCCCCAAGGCCAGGTGAGGGGGCCCATCCAGCCCCTGAACTTCCCCTTCTCAGCTCTGCTCGCAATGGGATCGGCCTGTGTGTCCCTGCACCGTCTCTGAGCAGGAAGGCGCCGGGCCCTCTCGCTGGTGCTGTGTCCTAAGCGGGGAAGCTCAGGGCTTCCAAAGTTGGCACTCCGAGATTATTCACTGATTGCAATTCAGCTGCCACTATAAGGAGACAGGTCCCGCTTAGAATAAGAAAGAACTCTGTACTAGTCCACGCTGCCCAGGGCTGTGAGCTCCCTACCACTGGCACTTTAAGTGTTACCATGGTTACTCACTGACATAATCGCTTCACTGACAGAGCGCTAATTGTGCCCGCAGAGTGCACGCCACATGCGACAAACAACGCACTGCATTTTCACAGCAACCCCACGTAGTAGGTGCTGGTATCTTCCCCATTTTACAGATGGATAAACTGAGGTTTGCAGAAAGGATGTCAACTGCCCAAGGACACACAGCGAGGGGGGGTGGGGCCAGGATTGGAGCCCTTCTCCAAAGTTCTTCCCCACTGTATTTCAGAGTCCTTTCTGAAGGGAAGGAGAGCTCTGAGGTGGGAGGGACTCCTGGCTACCTGTCATGGAGGTGGGCTTTACAAGCGCCCCTGAAGGCGGGGGATTCCCAGACACAGCAGTCCGCAGCTCCCGGGCCACTCTGCCACGCAGGGGGTGGGCAGGAGGCAGCGCCTCCAGCAGTTGCTCCAAGGCTAGCCGCAGGAGGTCCAGTTTCTGGGAGGACTCCTGGAGCTGGGCCTGAGCCTGCAGAGGGGACACAGGCCCATGGGGTATGGGGACATGGGGGCAGTGCCTCAGGCTGTCTGTAGACAGCCCTGTAAGGTCTAGACAGAACGAGCCTCCCGTTTCCCCACTGCTACCCCGCACAGCCACGGCCATGCCGCCTCCCGCCACTGCAGAGGGTGAACGGGAACAAGGAGACACTTAGAGAGGAGTGACCACGGGAGGGGACGATGGTCTGACCTCGGCCAGCGCCTTGCGGTCCTGCGTTCGCCGGCTACCCAGCAGCTTCACCACATTCTTGGCACCCTTGGCCACGGCAGCCTCAATGCGCAGTCGGTGCCTCAGCTCCTCTGCCAGCAGCTCGGGACCTGGGAGGAGGGTCAGCCCTCAGGCCTGTGCCCTGCTCTGCCCTGCCCATCCCCACTTCTCAAGGCCTCACCTGGCTCAGGGGACCCACTGGCCTCCAGGCTGCTAATCTTCATTCGCAGCAGGGCCACCTTCAGCTGGCTGTCCCGCAGCATCTGCTGGGCAGCTGCCAGGAGCTTCCTCCCCTAGGGGGTCGTGACATACGCTAGCCCAGAGCCTCCCAGGTCAGACCAGGGACTGCAGCGCAGCCTCCCCCATCAGACCAGGAGTGAAGCCAAGTCTCCCTCACTAGGCCAGATAAAGAGCCAAGCCTCCCTTGTGAGACAAGTCTGGGGCAGAGCCTCCCCATGAGACCAGATAAGGGCTGAGGTCAAGCCTCCTGCATCCTATCAGGACTGAGCTCCCCACATCATGCAGGGAGCTGCGGCTGGGGCCCTGGGGCCGGGGCCGGGCCTTCCCCGCTGGACTGGGAGCTTGTGTTGTGGCTTTTCTGTTAGACTAGGGTGCAAACCATGCCTTTCCCCACCAAGCTGGGATCTGGGACTAAGCCTCTCCCATCAGACTAAGATTTAGGACTGTGTCTGCCTCACAGGGTCAATGGTTGAGTGACATTTCCCTTTCAGATAGAGGCTGGAACAGCCCCTCCCTGAATAATCTGAGAGCCAAATCTCTCCGCATCAGAGCCCAGGAGCCTTACCTTGGGCGTGCCGCTGGCATAGGTGTGGGTCATGTTCTCAGCCCCCTGCTTTACCTTCAGCTCCACCTGCAGCTGCCTCTGTAGAGCCTCCAGGTGCCGGGCCCTCGGCTGCTCTGCCAGAGGCTGGGGTCCTGGGGCCACGGGTTCTGTGGGCACGAAGTGTGGGGCCCATGAAACCCTCACCCACAGCCCAGCTCTCTCCTCCCTCCTGTCCTGGACAGGGGCTGCCTTGGGAGGCTATGCAAGTGGTCAGGGCCAAGGAGCCGGACTGGCCTGGTGCCTCCTGTCCCCAGGGGTCTGCACTCACCAGCTGCGGGGCCAGGCAGTAGGATGCGGGTGTGGAGCTCCTGCAGTTCTCCGTGCAGCTGCTCCAGACGGCGGTTGGAGGACCTGAGCAGCTGCTGCACGTGGCCCAGGTGGCGGCGGTCCGTGGCCACCCGCCGCAGGTTCTCCACACCCTCCTTGATTTTTAGCTCCTTCTGGATGGCCCGGCGGATCACCTCTTTCTCGTCCTCTGGTGGCCGCTGGCCTGCCGCAGGCTGTGGAATGGCAGAGGACCATACTACTCAGTGCCCGCCGCCATCAGCCTCAGCTCACCAGACAGTGCAGGAGGGCAGCGCAACAGCACCCAGGACCCACATGCAGGGTTTGGGAAGTGCCTCGGGCTGCAGAGCTAGCACCCCTAAGCCAGGTGGAAACCCCGGGCTCTGTATGCATCCAGCCCAGGCTCCTTTCCCCTGCATTAGAAAGAAGGGTGAGGGGAAAAACCCGGCACTCGTATGTGGTGCTACTGGGCGTCAGGGTCTAAGAGCTTTGCATACACGAACTCATCTATCCTGACATCAATCCCAGGGGGTAGGGGAAGTTACCATTCCCACTGTAAAGGAGAGAAAACAGACACAGAGCGTGGTTGTGTGATCTGCCTGAGGTCACAACAAGGAGGAGATGCCACCCCCTCTGGGGCCCCAGCCCCTCCCTGCCAGCCATGCTTCATTGGGCTGCTGCTGTAAGGCTGGGGATTTCGGGCGAAGATTTGGGGCCAGAAAAGAGGCGAGGGATTCACTCAAGGTCAGGGGCAGGTTCCCCTGATGCCTCAGGTAGCAAAGCAGAGACACGCCGAAGGACTGGGAAGGTCTCCAGGGTCCCATCGCCAGCTCAGCTCCTGGGAGGAAGTCGGCTTTCTCATGACTTCAGCCCAGGTCGGAGCAAGGAAGAGGCCCTTTCCAACCTGCGGTGCCGAGGCTGACCTCAGCCCAGGGTAACCCGTGACACCGCCCAGGGACTCTCGCCCCTTACCTCTCGGCTCTCCATCTCCTGGGCCCAGTGGAAGGGTGGCCACCCCAGCCTCAGGGACCCCCACCCCCCACCCCAGGCCTCTGTGCCCGGCTGGCCAGGCGGTCAGAGGAGAGGGGTGGGGCTCAGGAAATCCTTTGCCGGCTCTAGGCGAGAAGGCCAGAGCCAAAAGCCTGAGCAAACAAAGATCCCATGGAGCTGGGGGCCCGGCCACCGGGGTCCTGAGTCACCCAGCTTGCCACTGCTGGGCGGAGGTTCACAGGAAATAGGAAAATGTGTACAAGTCACCGCTGGAACAGGCGGAGGGACCTCCGGAGGAAGAGGGTGGGTGGGAGAAACGCAGCCCTGAAGGCTGCCTAAGCACTTGGGGGTGGGGGAGCGGTACTCAAGGAGCCTAGTGGGGGCCACCTCACCCTCGAGAATGGCCCAGACTCTGTCTACTCTGGCTGGACTCCGGCCCTGTGCGCACACAGCTCCCCCATTTGCTCTGGACTAGAACGCCATCTCTTCCGTCCAATCACAGATATGAACACAGCCTTGGCCCCTGTACCCACGCGTGCCTGTTGCCCAGGTCTGGCAGGAACCCGATCCCCTCACCTCAGGGCTGGAACCCTCTGGGTACTCGCAGGTTCTCGCCCAGGCGCTGAGCTGGGCGCCTCCGCCTGGGGACCACACTCCTCACGGGCCATATGCTCTGGGAAGGACCCCCACCCACCCAAATGTGCAAAGGGCCCCTTCTCCCGGCCCACACGCATTCTTCTCCCCTTAGGTCGCTCCCGAATGCGTCCACAGGGACCTCCCTTTTGCTTTTCCTCACTGGTTCCCATTGGCCTTAGAGTCCTACCTGAAAGAAGCTATTTTGGGAAACTTTGGGGCCCACCCTGGTGCCTCTGACTGAGGATTCAGGCGTGCTCAAAGGCTGGCCTGGCTGGAAGTTGTGAGTCACTTGGAGTGATTTGGGGACGTTTCCAGGGCATGAACGACTTACCCCAGTGCGCAGTTATGCCCTGAGAAGGGGTAGAGGGACACGGGGCAGGAGCTGGGAAAGGACACAGCGCGAGGCTGGTGACACCGCCAGAGGCTTCCCCCGCCCCACTCGGCCCGCGCCCGCAGCCCGGCCTCTCCCGGAGCCGTTCACCTGCCGCGGCGCCCCCTCCTCCATGGCGCCACTGCGACCGCTCGGCCCCTCCTTCCACCAGTCCGGTTCCGGAAGCCCCGGCCCCTCCGCCGAGACTTTCAAAACTTGAAACTTCCCGGGAAGCGGCGCCGGAGCCGCGGGATCGGGCGCCCCCTCCCGAGATCCGCTGGCCTTCCAGGTACCTGGGATCAGCACCACCCCTCGGCCGCGCCAGGTCGGCTCTCGGGACTCCATCCTGAACACGAGGCCACAGCGCCTCCCCCGGATCACACGTTCCCTGGGATTTCGGACCCGGCGCCCCCTCTCCTGAGGCCGTAGTTCCCTCTCGGTGGCACCGACCCCCGTCCCTGGATAGAAAGGCCAGAAGGGGCATTTCCCGCGCTGGGGTTCTCTGGTTGCCCCACCGCGTGCTTAGAGGGGCGGGTCCGAGTGGAGACAGCGCCGCCTACCGGCCGCGGGGCTCTGCCTGTGTGACCGGTCCACTCCAGGCCGGGTCTGCCTCCTCTTCCTCGGAACCCTACTAGGACCTGGCTCCGCCCCTAAAGGTCTCTTCCTTTCAGATGTGGTTGGTGTAAAAAGGGCTAATCCCAAACCTGTCACCCCCACGAAATCTTGGTCCTTGTCTAGAGTCACTATAAAAACGTATACTTCTGAAAAAAAGTAAAGCCTCACCCAAGTTGTGCCAAATTACAAATCACTGATGAATAAACCGAGACTCTCACGCTCCTACAAATGGACCCAACGGGAGCTTTCTGGTTCAGTCAGAGCCACTGTACCACCTTTGTCCTGCAGAGACCTTCTAAAAGGAAACCCCAACCCTAACTGGTGTGGTTCAGTGGTTTGGGCATCGTGCCTGAAACGACTTACCCCCAGTGCGCAGTTATGCCCTGAGAAGGGGTAGAGGGACACGGGGCAGGAGCTGGGAAAGGACACAGCGCGAGGCTGGTGACACCGCCGGGGTGTGCAGAGGCAACTGATCAATGTTTCTCTCCCTCTTCCTCCCTCCCTTCCCCTCTCTCTAAAAATAAAATCATTTTTAAATGTTAAAAAAAAAAGTGAAGACATTTACACCCTGTGAAATAGTCCCTATCTCAGGAAAGTAACCACCTGCATTAGACTCCTGGCAATAGCTTGCCTGTGTAGAAGTCCTGGTCGAACCACGCCTTGTGATCCAGTGCTCACTAGCATCTTGTGCCGGGGCTTCGCTGAAAGTAGCCATGTCCCAGGGGTCAGAAGTAAGGGTCAAACATTGAAGGTGGCCTATTGGCTGACTTGGAATAGGTGCCCCCCCAGTGCTTTTTATTGAGGAAAGTCTATCGGCCCCACTTTGCTCTGACCACCTCCCTCACTATGAGCTGGGAAAAGTGAAATTGGCACATGGTGGGCAACCCTGGGTTATTGCCCTGCCACGGGGCGACACATGCCAAGGCAACTTGGGGACATGCCTATGCTTCAAGCCAGGACATTTATGGATATACGTATCAGAGTTGTTGAGGGGTAATGACGAACACATAGTAGGCTCTTCATTTTTTAAAAAAAGATTTGATTGAGAGGAAACATCTATTTGTTGTCCCACTTACTCATGCATTCATTGGTTGTTTCTTGTATGCGCTCTGACCAAAGATCAAACCCACAACCTTCGTGTGAACCAACTGAGCCAGGGCCACAGTAGGCTTTCAACTGGGAGTTATCATCAGGCTGCCCCAGTGCAGTAAGTAACCATAATTTACAAGTAAACTGTGATTAACCATAACTTACAAGTAAAGACTATCAGCTTCTGACTGCAGGCCATAGCCTGGGGGTGGGGGGAACTAGCCAAGCTCCTCCTTTCAGGAGGGTGGTCTATTTCCCATCCCGAGGATCACTTATCCCCTCCTGCAGCCAGAAAGCTAAACTATGTTGAAGAACTCAATTTTCCAAATTCGTTGAGAAGTGTTTCATTGCTTCACTTGTCCCGAAGGGGAAATTCAGAATCCATCCGCCTTTTTTAATGAACCCCAGGCTGGACACACCTACAGGGAAACCTGGTGGGAGTCTGACCAGATAGCCATGCTGTGTCTAACAGTGACCTCAAGCAATGAAATTTTAGTTCTTAGCAAAACTGAAGTTTACATTCAACATCCATCAGGTGGTGAACAGTATGAACCACCTCTCCAGCTAACCAGCCGTCAAACTGTACAACCATCAGATGGAAAGGAACCTGGATTTCCTAGCAGGGTACATAAGGAAACACTTTTCCCTTTCTGTCCTTGTTATCCTTGGTATTACAAACATCAGTCCATCTACATTTAGATTTGCCTCCCTTGGGTAGGAGTACCCAACGTCACCAACTTACCAAGTTGGCACACAGCCTCCTTTAAATTAAAATCCCGCCCTGGCTGGCGTGGCTCAGCAGATTGAGTGCAGGCCTGTGAACCAAAGGGTCACTGGTTCGATTCCCAGTCAGGGCACAGGCCTGGGTTGCAGGCCAGGTCCCCAGCTGGGGGTGTGTTAAGAAACCAATTGATGTATTTCTCACACATTGATGTTTTTCTCCCTTTCTCCCTCCCTTACCCTCTAAAAGTAAATAAAAATCCTTAAAAATTAAAAAAATAAAGTCCCTTGTATTTCTTTTTTAAGACTTTAAAGAGAAGGGAAAGAAACATCAATGTGTGGCTGCCTCACATGCTCCCTACTGGGTACCCAGCCTGCAACCCAGGCATGTGCCCTGACTGGGAATCGAACCAGTGACCCTTTGGTTCACAGGCAGGCACGCAATTCACTGAGCCACAGCAGCCAGGGGAAGTCCCTTCTATTCTTGTTCCAATCACAAAACTGCAGCCCTTTCCGTCACACCTGTTAAAAAGTAAATTTGTAAGTCTTCAGTAAGTCATATAAATACCAAAATGGGGATGGTCACTGCTCTGGTTGGGAAGAGACTTTACAAAATAAGATGACCTCTCTAAATGATTTGAAAGGCTACTCATTCATCTCCTTAAGAACTTGTGTTAATCTTCAGGAAACCAAGTCTTCACCCTTTGCATGGGAATTCCATCCTTGTAAAAGCCAGAGGGCTCACAGAGAAGTCAGAAAACCCACATCTGTCCCCAGGATCGAGTGAAACTGAAACCACTGGCGTTATCCAGCAGTGACGGTGGTCTGCCAGGTCAGATCGGAACACCATTGTCCAGGAATCCCCTGAAACCAGAGAGGTCCCCCAAATTCAGAGTCAAAAACTCATGACCTATATAGCCCAACAGCTAACCGAAGTGCAGGCCAGATGTAAGGCAATTTGTCAGCTGTTCAGGACGTCCAGGTGCTCTGCGCAACCCTTACTCTCCGTCAGAGTCAGAGTCAGGTGAGGTGAGAACAGTAAGGGCCTGTTATGAGGTCAGAGTAGTTAAATCTTTGGAAACCAGGACATCACTGGGGAAACCAAGGTTAACCTCAACTGCAGGGGTGAATTAAAATAGAATACTCCTTAAGGTTTTAAAATTAATGTAAAGACACATTACAAGCTACTGTCTTCTATGCCCCAATTCATTCAAGTTCCCCTCACAAGCTCAGCATAGCACAGCTTGGGAAGATGTCCTCTTCCCAGAGAAAACTAAAAAGCTATTGTTTTTTTTTTAAGTGTCCTTGTATCCAAGGAGCTTTGTCATTCATCTAGCACTTTCCAATACATTCTTGCCTAAGGGCCACCCCAAGAACTGCCCTTTTGCGATGTGACAAAGCACACTGGCTACTCCAGCCATTTTCCAGTGCACTAGGGGTTGCCACTGTGTTTTCGCACAGCCTAACAGCACTCCCTGAAGATCAGCAGGCGCAGGGGTCTGAAGGGTGATCTCAATAGCTGGGAAGAAATTACCTTTAGTGACTTTTTTCCTTGTTCCCACATTCCCGTAAGATGCATTATAAAACCTGACTCCACGCAGCCTGTAACCTAACAGTTCCATGATCTCACCAGCATTTATAAACCAGTTTTGGTAAGCGGCAACTTTGTTTACAAAAACCACAGGCTTCCTTCATGTGTATCAATTTGACTTCTGCTCAAAGCTTACATTTCAGATTAACAGTATGTCATCCGTGTCTCATACATACCTTTTCATGTAGAGGTTACCTGTGCTATACTTACTGCTTCAACTATTTAAGAATTTCCCCACTCCCATCGCTATGAACACAAATAACAAGACAAAAACATCACCTAAATTCAAAAGCAAGAAACATTTCTCTACAAAACAAGGAGAATGACCCCAGTCAAAAAACATCTTTACGTTCCTTTATTGGAGCAAGATTCCTGACCAGTATACAGTGATGTGTTCACTAGACAGAGGCCTGTGCAGAAAGTACATACTATCCATCTAGACAGGTTTTTCATTTCACTTTGCCTATTGATGGAATAGTTCCATTTATAAAGTTTTATACACCAAAAAGCTTTGAATTTGACCAGGATGTCCATTAATTAATCTCTGAAAAAGTTAAGTGGCATTTAATTTTAGCTATTATATTTTACAGCATTAAAAAGCGTAGGCATTAGGTTGCTTCTCAAAAGGTTGTTCTTTGCACAACGGCAGTTAGCAGACAGAGCGGAGTCCACCATCTCACCCAGACTCACGGAGACAGACGGGTCTCATTTGAGAAGGAGACGCTAAATAGCTGGTACTTAGAGACCAAGGAGTCCTGACCTGAGTTTAACCACCAATCCGGACTTCTTACTGAGCGCCTGTCTTCTCGGCCACATTTTATGGTCCCAATAAAGACACGCCAGCAGTAGCCCCGCGTGTAACTCAGCTTTAGAGCACCAGGTCTGTCTGACGGTGGTGGCAGGCACTATTATTATATCCGAGTAAATATAGATCCTTTTTTAAAAATGCCAATCTGAAATACAAAATTAAGTGTACAACATACTCAGAACTGAGTTTTGAGCAATCTGGTATCCCAAATGATTTGAAGATTTTCAAAAACTGATAGCAAATTGTACTCATGATGTTCCCCAACTACGGAGACATTAATACATTGATTCAAATCCCTTTACTCAGTAAACAGCGCCCTGGGGTCAGCCTGTGACGCGCATATCAAAAAATACGGTTAGGTTGACAAAATTTGACAATACGTTATACAAGTCAATCTTGAAATCTGTACTGAGAGAAAAGCGTCAAATTCTTTGTGTACACATTTAGTTTTATTGTAACAAAGCAACTTGTACACTTTTAACGTTTAAAACTGAGCATCATCTTTCCTTTCCAGTGAAACAAAAAGAAAATTTAAAAATAAACAGGAACAAAATTACAATAGAGAAATGTCAATTCCGAATAAGATCCTACAAGGTTCTGCTGATTCTCCCATGGAGTGGCAGGGCTCAAGTCATCATTAGGAGAGAATTTTATTTTAAAAGTGTCATCTTAAATTGCAAGGATGTCCGTTAACATCACGATTAAACATGCCAAAGGAGAAGCCATGTTGTCCAAATGCCCACTTAACCCCCCCAAACATCTCAAACCCACCCTTTGCTGACCTTCTATAACCCCTTTTTTTAAGTTTTTTTTTTTTCTTTTTTTAAACAAGAGAAAGTAGACAGATACATGTTGGTAAATGCTAACTGTCCATATTCACATAGAGACACAGTGTAATCTCTGAGCCCAATATACAGAGAAAGGAGGAAAAAAGCTAGAATTCTATGCACGACTACACAGGGGCCTAGCAACCTCCAGCTTCCAGCAGAGCTAAGGAGGCGGAAGGTGTTTCTTTTTTCCCACAGAGCACGGTGGTGTTGATTCCATAAAGTTTTTGTCAAGATAGGAAGGGATAAAAATGAATTTGGAACAGAAAGGGGCAGAGATTCTTTTCCCACTGTATTCTGCTCAAGGTACATCCCCCCCAAAATAAGGTGAGAACCATGGTGTAAAGGAGAGAAAAGAGACCTCAAAAACAGGGAGACTGAGCACAAGAGGGGGGGGAAAAAAAAAGACTGCAACTTGCTCCCAGGGACTGGAGAAAATTAAAAAAGGTTGGAATCCGTCAGTGTTCCATTAGTCATCTTCTCCTTCATCTTCCTGTAAGAAAAGAAGGGGGCAGTTAATCTTCAGGGTTAATTCCGGGGTCAGCCGCCAACACTCACAGGGACCATGGACTCTACCACTCTAACGTGCTATGAGGGCGTCTAATTTTATGAGCCCGCCCACCACAACCTATGCATCAATCTCAGCTCAAAGACCCAGCTACGTAATTTCACATACACACAAATTTGGTATTTGGAAGATTTCTCAGCATGTGTCCAGCTACACTACCCCTATCACCTGTAGTAAGTACTGGTAAGGGAAGGACAGGATTGAGTAGTCATAAAAAACTAACCACAAAAGCAGAATTAATTAAATCAGATCCAATCAGCTCACCAAAATTTCTTTCAACTTTGGAACAACAACATAGCTTATCTTTTCTACATTCTCCCATAATTCATTGAGTCAGTTCCATTTTTCTTTCTTCCTACCTACCTACCTACCCACCTACCTACATATACGTATCTTCCAAAGTAACAGGATGAATGAATTCTTTAAAGATTATCTTTTTGGACTTATCCAAATTTTCTTTTACCTCTCCTTCCTCCCCCTCATCATCATCTTCATCTTCTTCACCTTCATCCTCATCCCCTTCTTCATCAATATCTTCCAACCCTTCTTCTTCTTCATCATCATCATCATCTTCTTCTCCTTCCCCTTCTTCGTCATCCATATCAGGAACCTTAAAAAAACAGAAACAAAAACGAGAGTTGTATTGAGAACTCATTTTCAAACAATGAGACAAGCGCAACCTTGAATAAAAAGTCCTCAACTCACCAAGTAGTACTGTAATGGGTTTGGCCAAATATCATCTTTGATGACTTCTCCTAACTCATCTGCACCTGCGTCAGAATGGTCAGTAAACCAGGTGAAAAAGCTCTCCGGTTCCTCGTGCTGCCTCTTCCTGCTGGCTTTATTCTGCGTTTGACTTGAACGTTTCGTCAAATCCTAAACGAAGATGGAAGAACCTTTGATACAGGTTCTCTACGAGACCTATATTCCTTATCATTTAAAGAGTAAGATTTTTAACCCAAAGGAGAACAAAAAATGAACATCAGTATATTATCAACACTATTATTTTAATCCAGAAGAAATTACAATATATAAGGAGAATTCTAAGTGAACAAAGTCCATTGCTGAATTTGTACGACTAGCTTTTCCTGAAAAGATACCATCTAAATTTGGCTTTTTCATAAAATTAGTTCCACAACCAGTCTAACACAGTGTAATTTAAATATTTTCCAGGGAGACAGGAGTGGGTGGAGGTGAAAGAGGGTATGGGGGGTAAATGGTAGTGGGAAAAAATACAATAAAAAATGAACTATGAATCATACATCTCAAGAAAATAAAACATATTCACTAATTAAATGCAGGCATAAGTGGATTTGGGAAGCGGCATGCCATTTGAAGCGCTAGGCCACCGATTAAGAAACCAGAAACCCCAGTGTCTTTCTTTAAACACTTGTACTGTAGTTTATAAGAAATCCGAACTATTATATTTGACTTAAGTTTTTTAAAAAAATATTTTAAAGGTTTTTGCATAACACATTATCAGAGCATAAAGTATTGATAAATTAATCAACTAAACTAAAATATACAAATATTTTTGCCCAACAATTCTTCAAATACCTTTCCAGATTTCCATTTGATTTCAGTGGACTTTGAAGATGGATCACCACTCTCATTCAGATGAAATTCTTTGGAGAGAACTTTATTTTCAAAGTAAGGATTTTCATCAAAATACTGTAACAAATGATTAGAGGATTAAAAAACCAATACAAACAGCTCTTCTAACCAAGGTTCAAGTTAATTTCCACAGTGGCAACCGAAAGTTACTGATACTTACAAAATCTATTCTGTAACCTGATTTAATATCTTCAAATTCTGTCACTTCAACTCTTGTCAAATAATGCAGCGCCTCCTCATCCTCTTCCCCAAGCAGTGCAGACACTAGACCAGCAATTATGGGTCAGAAGATTAGACAAGCATTTAAACGCAACGGAGGTGCTTGTTAAAGCACTGTAAAAATTTCCCAAATTTAGTGAGCATCTTTGCTTTCATAAACCCATTGTTAACTAATTACCAAATGGCTCAGAGTGTTTGGGCTATCACTACCCTTTTATCAAGAAACTAAAGGAAATCCTCAGTTAGAATGCGCTCTTCTAAATTGATAGAAAGCATTTAATCACAAGCCTCTCCTGAGTGTTTCAACCTCTGCGTGTAACCAACACAGTGGACCGAGTCCTCGCCTCGCCTCACAAGTGGACACCCCAGACTTTAATGAACACTCTGCTGTAACATACCTTGTGGATGGTTGACAAATGTTGTTACCCAAAAATTTGGGATTTTGGCGATCAATTCTGACCTCTTCTGAAAAAATGGTTGGCGGAGTTTGTTATATTTCTGTTCTACTTTCAAAATCTCCTCACTGGCTTGTTCATTAAGTCTGAAGCAAATGAAAAGACATGTTGATAATGATGGTATTTAATAACCACAAATTGTCGAGACTACAAAATACTTGTTAGCTTTATAACAGCACAAAGTACCTACTTAAAATAACCAAATCATCGTGATTTTTCTACCTATAAACTCAAGTCAAAACTAAGATGGCAATTTGATCTGCGTTAGGCACTCAGTAATCAGCAGTTCTTAAACCTAAGTGCCTGAGCTCAGCATTGCAGTAACGCTGTGTACTTACTTCAAGTACTCTAAAACCCGGCTAACTTCAACAGGCTCCCTCCAGAGGAAGGGGAATGAAAGACTGCTGGTCAAGTAACAAAGTTATAGGGGAGTCAGAGCAACACTGATGCCGCACTGAACTGTCAGAAGTCCCCGTGCAGGGGGAGTCAGAAAGTTTGTAGCCTTTGAAAAGCAAACCCAATCTTTACAAGGTCAATGTACTTTCATCAAAAGCTTTTTGGTGACTACAAATATTGTACAGAGAAACATCACTGAATCTTAATATTCCCAACTAAGTTGTAACCATCTGCACTTAGCCATTGGACACAGATTTGACCATGGTTTCAAAAATCACCAGACCTTAAGATGCATTTCAGAAAACTTCTGGAAGTAAATTAAAAAAACCTTACCTGTCTATTTCATTTTGTACTTCATCAATATGTTCAATTGCCTCTTGCTGTTCTTTTTCTGCAAAAAAAAAAAAAAGTACATAAAACTCAATACTAGTTAGAAGATACATTTAACTAGCTTTGCTGATGTGAACACTATCTTTGATGAGTTGTATCTATAAAGTTGTTTGCAGAAAGAGAAACCGCCTACAAGGCATGCCCTCCACGTGTTCAATGGAAGCAGTTGACAAATTACTTTTTAATTCAAAGACCATTCATAAACCATGCTATCTGCTAGGCTATTCACAATGTTTCCAGCACTTTTTAAGAGTTACATTACGGGGGAAAAAGGTCAGATTGTTAAAGATTCTATTATGAAAGATACAAAACAAACCTTAGTCAGAAACAGTTTATCACGCTGTATACCTGCAATACACTAGGACCAGCTGTTAACCAGAACACACAAAGTAACCCATGACATTAACAGAAACCAGGACACCACCTATCTCAACGGAAGAATCACTCTTCATGGAAAGCTGAAAATAACCCCCAGCACCTACAATTAAAACACCAGACACGCCTACAAAGACACGGAAGGGTCGCAGAACTACCCTACCATCTTCAACACTCAACTTTCCCTTCTTAGAATACGAACCCAAAGATTCTTATCAGACCTTTTCACCCCTCCAACCCAATTTCAGGCGGGCTGATCTCAAATGCGGCCCAACATCTTGGAGCACACTTACAGGGAGCCAATCATGAAGTGAGAAAACTAAGAGCCACAGAAGGGAGAGGAGAGAGGTGCGCTTGGAAAAGGTGCTCTTTTGTCCGGTAAAGGCTGCAAAACCTACACGCTAAGTGGGCGTGAAGGGGCCTGAAAGCGCGGTCCATTTCCGGTAACCAACCCGGGGTTTGCAGCCCCCCTGCCGAGAAAGCCTTAACGGAAAAGGCAGGAAATTTCCCAAGAGCCATTGTAAAGACCCTCGGACACCCTGGTCTCGACGCCAGGTTTCTCGGCGCCCGGCCGCGCCGGGGTGGCCGCCCCACGTGGGGAGTGCCGGGGGCCGACCCGAGCATCCTCCGGGGCATCCCGGGCCCAACGCACCGCTGGCCGCGTGCTCCCCCGCGCCCCCACCCTGACCCAGCTCCAGGCAGGGAGACGCGCGGGGGCCGGCCTCCAGGAGGGGATACGGGGGTGCCGCCCGCGGGCCGGGCGCAAAGGGGGAGCCGCGTGGAGGCCCCGGCGCGGGGCCGCGTCCGGCCGCACCATGTGGCGGCGGCGGCGGCTGATGGGAGCGAGGCATCATGGCGGAGCACAATAAAGAGAGGCTTCTCGGGAGGGAGGGAGGGGGAGGAGAGCGAGGGAGGGGGGAGAGGAAGGGGGGGTCTCCTCCGCCCGCGCCGAGCAGGCCGCAGCGCCCCCGCCTCGCAGCGCCGTCCGCCGCCGCGGCGCCAGCCCGGCCCCGGCCCCGGCCCCGCGCGCACAAAAAAGGGCGCCGAGACGCGCGCCGGCCCGTCCGCCCGGCGCCCCCAACACGCCTCGGGCCCCGCCGGCGGCCTGCGGGCCGGGCGGGCGGCGAAGATGGCGGCGCGGGCCGGCCCCCGCCTCGCCTGCTCCTCACCTGAGGTCTCGTCGGCCCCGTCGTGGTTGGAGTTGAGCTCCTTTTTACTGACTTTGGCCGCCGGCGCCGACATGGTGCTGCTCCGCGGTCGGGGGGGGGAGCGGGGAGGGGGAGAGGAGAGATGGGAAGGCGAAGGGGGCGGGCAGCGGCTTCCCCTCACGCCACACGCGCGGGCGCTCGCTCGGTCCGGCCGCCTCCTCCCGGCGCCCGCTCGCTCTCCCTCCCCCTGGCTCGCGCGCGCTGCCCTCGCGGCCTGACGAGGAGGGAGGGGCTGGGGCAACGTGCCGGGCCCCGGCCCGGGCTCCTGCTTACGAAGGGGAGGCGGCGGCGGGCAGGCAAGCGGCTGGGATCCTTCACTCACGCTCCCCGCTCCAGCTCGCTGCTCGTTCTCCCTGAGCCGCCTCCTCCTCCACCTCCTCCTCTCGGCTAGGGGCGGGCGGTAGGGCGCAGGCGCGCCAGGCCCTGCGCTCAAGCCCCGCCCCAGGCCGGAGAGGCTCGCGCCGCCTCGCCATTGGCTGGAGCCCCGGGACGAGAGGGAGGAGCCTCGGCGAGGAGACATAGGGCTTGGCGAAGAGGCGGGAGGAAGGAACGCGGCGACGTACGGGGCCGCCCCCCCGCGCCGCGTTCCCCCTCCCCCGCTTTCCCCTTCTCCAAGCCCGACCCGGGACATTTGCGCGCTACGGCGCGCGGTGGTCGGAGAGGCGGGGCCTCTCCGGGCCGAACGCAGGCCCCCCCAGCGGGCGCATCACGTGGTGTCGGAGCTGCTTCCCTCCACTGTGGGAAAGAGGGGTGTTCGCAACCCCTTGTAAATGCAGATCTCCTAGTAACATTGGGACCCAGGAATACATTCACTCTCCCCCTCCCGGAACACTGCTGGGGCATTCCTCTTAGACGAGGGAGGAAGACGACACTTCCATCCTATTTTCCACATGGAGAGGCTGCTACTCCGACTCACTCGGGCTTGTTTGCAAAGCCTGAAGCTGTCCAGTCCGCTCACAGGGCCTTTTTCTGGCTTTCATTCCAAGTTCTGTCAAGTAGGCTGTGTGCCCTTGGGCAAGTCACTTTTCCATTCTCTCTACCTATTTATGTTATAAAGTTATAAAATGCGAAAAAGGCTGACAGATGCAAAATTATAAAATGCAAAAAAAGCCCCAACTGAAATGGAAGTCTCTTGAAGGCAGGGAGGCCTGTCCTTTTGGCCTAACCCAGTACCTAACGCTTTCAAGAAGCCCTACTTAGTGCGAATGCGCAGCGTGCACCACGCAACTGACGAAAGGGTGGAAAGGTGTTAGGTTCATTTTGCCACGTAACAGATGATAGGCCTGCTTTTAGAGACCAAGTCTTCAACCATTTGGTAAGGCCAAGGCATTTGTTTAAATAATGCTTTCCGGGTAATGCAATGTACCCCACTCTACTCCTGACTCCAGGGCCCCAAGACATGGACCGCAAAAGCTTCCCTGGATGTGTGTACCAGAGTTCCATACAGGATAACTTGCCCTCCAGCAAGAACAACTGACAGTGTCTTTATTGTTAAGACACTTCATGGTGAGCGATCGATAAATATTAAATAGTTCGCATCCAGTCCGCAAGTACAGAATACAAATACCTTCTTGGGACTCTCCAAAAAAATAAACAATTTCATCTAATCCTCCCTCCTCCAAATCTGATTCTCTACTGAGTCCAGTTCAATCCCATACCTATCCCAACTGCACAGGCTTAAAGAAAGAATTGTTAGTATACGTTTGACGACTGGCTTCCAGAAGAGAAAAAAAAACCCAAAACCCTGGTGTGTAGCATTTGCTGATTTCGGTTATCTAGAAATACTGTCGCCCTGGCCAGTTTCCTGCTAGCACCGTGATGTCACTGAACAGAGTTGGGAAGAAATGCCAGGCTCCAGGGCACTGCTGAAGCCCATAGCACGGGCCACAGGCTGTGATAAGCACAAGCATTTTCTCATTCAAGCCTCATGAAATACAAGGTAGGTATTAATAGCCTCATTTCACAGATAAACTTAATTTTTTTTTTCCGATACAAGTGACTGAGCCAATATTCTAAACCAGGCGAGTGGACAGCAAAGCCCCTGCCCTAAGTTACAAAACGATGCTTTACCCTTACCAAGTGTGATGTGACCCCTTCATCTTCTATTTCCTTTAAAAGCAGGGTACACTCCACTAAAATGATGTCGTGACCCACAAATGTGATGAAAGATGCTGGAAAACACTGTGCCAAGGGCTGCTGCTCCACAAAGCCTGCTCACAGGTAGGTGCCAGTGACCCACAGCGTGATCTACCTGTGTTTCCCAACCATCTGCAGAGGCTCCGGAGCTCCCTCCCACAATCCCAGCCCTGAGGGCCGTCCAGCTCCTCCTCTTCCTGACCTTTCCCAAGCACTCAGGATAAATGCAAGGAGCACACACTAGGAAGTGGAAGAGAAAGAGAAAGCAAAAGGGCAAGAGTTTCGGCAAACAAGGGAATGGCATGGACACAGCAAGAGATAATCCACCCACTGTGCCAGTATCCACTGCGGTCTCTCCTTGGCCTCTTACCTCACTCAGAATTCATCCCTCTCTCCTCTCCTCTCCTCTCCTCTCCAGCGTCCTTCTGAAGGAGGAGAAGCCCACAGCTTAGATAATGGGACAGAGACGTGCCGGTGCTGCCTACAGTGCAGCAGTGTCCCGGGATGACCAGGAAACCTTAGCTAGGGTGGCCTTCCGTCACACACACACACCATCTCGGCCAGCCTCCTTTTTCTGATCTGTCAGATGGGCTTATTGTCCACAGCATGGTGTTGCTGTGAGGGCCGATGGAGAGAAGGGCTCAGCACAGTGCCTAGCAGGTCAGTGCCCAGGGAATGGCATGAGCTGTTATCTGGGTTTGGACGAACCACTTCGGAAGGACTGTGGGGCCCCTTCCCGTCCCGTTCATTCTCCCAGGAAGCTAAATGGAAGGAGACCAGGAAGATCACCCACATTTTGCTGCTCACAAGTGGGAATGAATTTACTACCCATCTCAAGAACACAGATTGTGTACCAATCTCTGCCTTAGGTGTTTTACTTCTTTTGAAGCCTCAGAGATAGGTACTGTTGAGCCCATTTTACAGAAGAGGGGAAAAACACAGGTTATTGTCACTTGCCCAGCAAGGTCACACACTCAGAGCTGAGTTTGAACTTTACCCCAGTGGGCCATCAGTGGGGCAGGTCTACGCAGCCCCCTGGACCAAGGCTCTGTGGGTTCAAACTTTCCATGTCACCCAGCACATCCCTGGGGGCATTGGCATGAGGACCCAACCCATTGCTTCCCTTGCTTCAGCCAAGCCTGCAAATTAGGAAGATCCCCGGACCCCTAACCCCTCCCCACTGAGCCAGCGCACCAACCGTCACATTTTCCTAGGGCACTGCTCTCCTGCCTTGCACCTATCCAAACCCAGCCCTCATGAAGGCCCCACCACATGTCCACTCTAGCGGGGAGCCCTGATCACCAGAACAGTCTGCTCTGTGCCCAGCTCGAAGCTGTGTCTGCAAAGGGAAGCCCTCACCTCCAAGTTTAGGGTTAATGGGGGGAAGAGCAAACAGGAAACCGACAAGCACGAAATAATGATGAAGGGCTGCTCCGGGGTCGCACAACAGGCACCAGGGAGCTCCTAATGCCCAGCAACTCAAGGGAAAATGCATGCGTGTTAAGAAGTGACTTTTCAGCAGAGAGCTGGAGAACAAGGACGCATGCACAGGTAAGGAGAGGAGAGTGATCAGGGGAGAGAACAAGTAGATGTTCTCTTATTCATGGCCCCAGACGAACAAGTGGATGGCCCCAGATGAGGGAGTGGAGCCCCAAGAGTTGTAAAAGGTGCTGGAGAGAGCATGAACTTGGAGAGGTCAGCAGGGACCAGGTAGGTAGGCAGAGCCCAGGAAGTCTCAGTCTTTACCTGAGGGCAATGGGACGGCAAGCCAATGAGTCACGTGACGGGCTTTGCTCGGACTGGATGGGAGGAGGAGGAAGCTGGAAGCAGCAGCAGCAGGAGGAGGAGGAGGTGACCAGGAGTGTGGGCCAGCGGTGGCAGCAGGAAAGAGGTGGAGGGAAGAGAGGCTGAGGAGGCAGGACCACCACTACTGAGGGATCTGACAGGATGTGGGACAGTGAAAGAGAGGAAAGGGGTCACATGTGTCTCCCCAGCCTCAGGCTGGCCGATGGTGCCAGGTACCAAGACAGAGAACCCAAGAGGGTGTTTAGGGGCTGGGAGACAGGCTCGGTGTAGGTGTTGGGGTGG
This sequence comes from Desmodus rotundus, assembly GCF_022682495.2. Lineage (NCBI taxonomy): Eukaryota > Metazoa > Chordata > Mammalia > Chiroptera > Phyllostomidae > Desmodus > Desmodus rotundus. The sequence continues at coordinate 5,637,605 of NC_071387.1, forward strand.
GGGCAGGGATGAGCTTCCACGTGCTCCAGGTCTCCCAGTTTTCCCCCTTTGTTTTTTTTCTTCAAATAAACCAAATCCACTCATCCTGTACTTAAAACCCGTCTGGGCAGTTTGGGGTCACACCTCAAAACTCTCAAAAAAGACTAGGCAAAAAAAACACAAAAAACTTTTTTTAAAGACACTTAGGAGTCAGTCTTTAGAAGTTCCTTAAATCTCGAAGAAAACGTAGTGTAGGGACATACCTTCCTTTGGCAAATCCAGAGCGGTTGACTTCTTCTCTGGCTTGGGAGCAGAAGGTCTCGGTTTCTTCGCTGCGGGTGGGAGCGCAGACGGGCGTTTGGGAGCCATGCTGGGAGCAAAGTCGGAGAATCTAACCAAGGGGAGGTTGCACGGCTGGAAGAAGCTGGGCGAAAGGAGACCGCCCCAGGTGCGGGAGCTTTAAAGCAGGCCCTGAGCGGACCTGACTGGAGGGGATATTTACAAGACAGTGGGACATACACCTCACTCCCCTCCCCCAGCCTCATCCCTTTTCACCCACCCTCCAATCAAGATCTGCTGCTTTTAGTGGCTCCCTGCACGTCTCTAGGGCCCTTCTAGGCACTGAATGGGCGGGGGAGGTATTTCGTCTGGGGAGTGGCCAGGGCTCCCTAGGACCCTCTGGGTCTGCCCAGCAGCCCTTTCCCAAATCCCCTAGGTAGGCAGTGCTGACAACTTCTCTTCTTTTTTTCCTCTGGCCTCCAGAAAACTTAAATGTGATTTGCTTCACCTCAGCCTGGAACATTCTCTAGTCCTTCCAGCCCCACTGCCTCCATGTCTGGCTAACTCATTCATTCCCAACGTCCAGGTCTCAGCTTGGAGGGATAAATGAATATTGAAATAAGGGATTCCCAATCAAGAATTACAAAGAAAGAGGGAAAAGCAAGCACCCTAGAAAGCAGCCATTCATCACTCATTTCAGAAAAGGATAGAAGAGCCAGGAGTTCAAAGAATATGTTGAAGCCATCTTGTCTGGGAGTCACAGACCTCCATGTCTTTTGGGCCCTGTCAGGTAATAACTATGTGTAAGGCAAGAGAGTGGAATTCAAGGGGAATTCGCAACAGGTATGGAAGGTCAATGGATATAACCGCTCTGGAGAACTAGCACCTCTAACTCCAACACTGAACTCCGTGCTGACTTACTCCGTCATCCAGCCACTCCGCCCCAGGCTGTACCCCCAACAGAAATGCACCCCTCTGTGCACCAACACAGGGTGGGGCAAAAGTAGGATTCCAGTCGTTCCTATTGGGGAATACTACAATAACAAATAAATAATACAAGAATTGGCCCTGGCCAGGTAGCTCAGTTGCTTAGAGCCTCGTCCCAATGTACCAAGATCGCGCCTTCAATCCCTGGACAATACATACAAGAATCAACCAATGAACACATAAATAAAGGGAACAACAAATTGATGTTTTTCTCTCTCTCTCTCTCTCTCTCTCAAATCGATTAAAAACTTAAATAAATAAAAATACAAGAATAAACCACGTGCTCAAACTGCAAACCTGCTTTTGCCCCAGCCTGCGTGGGTGATTAGTGTGTGCTAGAATGTGTGCAGCCGCGAGATTCATAAAAGCCAAAATCTGGAAAGAGAACAAATGCCTATCAATGGTCAGATGCATACGTTGTGAGGCTTTGACACGAGAGAACACAGGAACAACGAGGCCAGTGGACTGCAGCTCCCTGCAACGACGTGTGTGCAGCCTGCACACGTAACGTTGGGTGAGAGACACAAGATGCAAAATAGCACAGGCAGTGTGATTTCGTTTGTATGAAGTACAAAAACAGGCCAAGCTGGCCTGGGCTGTTGGAAGTCATTGTGTGATTCCTTTGCCTTGGGGCAGGGTGTCACTGGTGGGGGCCTTGTAGCCTGATGTTCGGTTTCTGGATCTGGGGCCGGGGCTTTTTCTACCTCTCTGATTTGTGACCCTGTGTTGTCAGAGCTTTGATTTTTTTCCAAAGTGAAGCCAAAGTTACACATTTTTATGTGAAACCTCTGGATTTTTAAAAGTTACTAATAATTAAACATTTTAAAAACAGACTTTGTAAAAAATACAAAAAAAAAAAAAACCCAAAACAAACATACTTTGTGCCCTGGCTGCTGTGGTTCAGTGGTTTGAGTGCTGCCTGAGAATCAAAGGGTCAACAGTTCGATTCCCAGTCAGGGCACATGCCTGGGTTGCGGGCCAAGTCCCCGGTAGGGGGTACATAAGAGGCAACCACACATTGATATTTCTCTCCCTCTCTTTCTCCCTTCCTTTTCCTCTGTTAATAAATAAAATCTTTTTTTTTTTTTAATAAAAACATACTTTGTGAGCCATGGCCAGGTACATCAGTTGGTTAGAGCATCGTCTTGATACACCAAGCTTGAAGGTTCGATCCCTGGTCAGAGCACATCCAAGACTCAACCAATGAATGCATAATAAGTGGAACAGCAAACTGTCGTTTCTCTCTCCCCTCTTACCTAAAATCAACAAATAGCCCTGGCTGGTACAGCTCAGTGGATTGAGCGCCGACCTGCAAACCAAAGGGTCACAGGTTCAAATAAATAAATAAATAAAATCAATAATTTTTTTTAAAAAAATACATACTTTGTGGATTAAATGAAATATGTGGTCAGGTCACTATCAGCCTATGGGCCATGAGTTTGCAACATCTGAGATAGTACAGTGATTTTCCTTTTTTTTTTTTTTTTTTTCTGTTTTCTTTTCCCCATCAAGTACTCTCTTAACCAAATAAATCTCAGACATAAGTAAACGATGTCAATACCAGGAAAAAGCTGAGGTCCCTCTGGTGGAATACCCTCACCATCACCTCTTGCTCCCCTCTGTCCTTCCCTTCTTTGTCAGCTTCAGAGGGTCTTTGGGATCCTTCTGAGACCTTTTAAAAGTCACAGTGTCTTTGTTTTACAGATAGGCAAGCCCAGACCTGAGAGAACTGATTTGCCTCAGGTCAGGAGGAAAATCACTTAGTTAACAGCTAGAACCAGGACCGTGGGATCACCTTCTCACAGGGGAGACCAGCCTAAGTCTCAGCATTTACATCTGTGAAATGGGTGATAACAATACCTGCTTCTTTGTCTCCCATCCAAGTACGAACCAGGCCCAACCCTGCTTAGCTTCCGAGATCAGACAAGATGGGGCGCATTCAGGGTAGTATGGCCGTAGACTGCCTGCCTCTTTGTTTTAGGGTTTTCAATTTGTAGACAAAAGGGTCATCTTTCCCCCATTTTTACCCCGCAGAAATTGTCCAAAAACAACAGTATGGGAAACAAAAATGAAAATTCTCTAAATAAAATTGGGACTCAGCAAAACCACAGAATGAACAGGTGACTGCCAATGAGAAGGAACAGGATGCGAGCAGGAAGAGGGGACAGACTCCTGGCTACAGGTTTCTGGGAGTATCAGCAAAGGACACTGCTGGAGGCAGAGGAGCAAACCCCAAATCCCATGCTGGAACCGGGTGTTCTGGTGTGATGCAGCACCAGGTCTGCTGAGTTCCTAGAATCAAAGAAGGGGCGAAATGAGGCGGCCTAGAGGAGCTTTATAAAACAAACACAGATTAAAACTGCTTAGAGCCCTGACTGCCGTGGCTCAGTTGGTTGGGTGCCATTCCGCAAAGCAGAGGGTGGCCGGTTGGACGCCCAGGCAAACCCTGTCAGGGCACGTGCAAGGTGCCCTGTTGGTGCTTCTCTCCTTTCTCTTTCCCCTCTCTCTAAAAACAAGTAAACTCTTAAAAAACAAACAAACAAAACGCCAACTTTAAGCTACTTGTTTTTCCCCACCAACCCGAGATCCAGAAGTTTGGAAACACTTTTCCTGGGAAAGGGTGTGAGGAGAAGTCCCTATAGTTTAAACAGATGCAGCCTCTTGCAGCTTAAATGGACACAACCCTGTTGGGGGTAATTTAGCCTAAAAAGTATCTATGCAAAAGCACAAAAACAGCTCTGGCTGGTGTGAAAGGTTACTGGTGTGCCTCCCAGTCAAGACCCCCCCCACCCTCGCCCCGTTATGGGCCAGTTCCCCAGGTGGTGTGATTGATGCTTCTCTCCCTCTCTTTCTCTCTCCTTTCCCCTCTCTCTAAAAATAAGTAAATAAAAATCGTTTTTTAAAAACTGCAAAAACACATACCTTTGCCCCAGAAATTCCCTTTCTAGGAATTTATCCTACAGAGTCCTCGCTCTGCCGTGAGATGATACCTGTATAAGGCAATTCATTGCAACATCATAAAAGCAAAGACTGGGAACGATCTAACTTCTTTAGGCTTCGGAATGCTCTGCCACCGACAAAACATTTCCATGTATACCTAGAACACAGGGACTTAACAGAAGGACTCCCAGGAAGGTGGAAACTTGGCCTTTCCTGGGGAGAGGACTAGGCTATGGGAAAGGGAGGACAGGGGTGTGAGGGAGGTCTTTCACCCTCCCCCTGCTGCATATTTTCAATTTGGAATCTTATGACTATATTACACTTTAAAAAATTACCTGAGCTCCAGTATCTAGATCTAGGTACAGACCCACTTGGCCCATGTCAGCTTAAATTCAAAATAACAGACCCCACCTTTCCTTTCTTGTACAGCTTCCAAAATTGTAACTTCCTGGATTCCCAGAGGTGTTACTAGGCAACTGTGCAAATCTGCTCCAAGCCAGAATGGGCTGCGGACCAGGTGGAGGCAAGGCAAATGGTGTCCTCCCACCCCACCCAAAAGTTGACAAGCTCAGGATGTTCTCTAACCCTGAGGCGAGGCCCCCTGCTGGAACCAGAAGTTTCCAAAACAGTTAAAACACCGTATGTATTGTGCAGTTACCTGCGCGCACTGTAGGGCAGCCATAAATAGCTACCAGTTACTGAGCTTCAGCGGTATGCGAGGCATTCACTAGGCATCATCCTTTTGAACCCTCCAGGTTAGGGTTATGTCCTTATTTTACAGTCATAATCAAACCAAAGGAAGAATCCATAGTCAAAGAATCTTGCCCCCAAATCAAAAGGACAGAAGAGTCAGGATTTGAACCTGTGTCTTACTGACTGCCTCACACCACTTTTGGTCTTAACATGATATAAAACAGTTGCTCCACACAGCCTGATTGCCAGGTGAGCTCAGAATACACTGACACCTTTCTCCGAGTCTCCTAGGACCCCAGGGGATTTCTCTGGCGGGCTCCTGTTGATTTCCCTCCTTCCGCACTACTCAGCACAAAGGAGGCACTAGGAATAAGACAAATCTTTGTCGTAATTGGGTGCCAGGTTCCGAAGTTTACCGGGTTCTCTTTTCATTGCCCTCACACTGTGTTTTGGCTCCTTAATAGTCATTAAAAAGTTATAGCTTTGACTGGGTGGCCCAGCTGGTTGGGCTGTTGTCCTATAACCCCAAAGATTGCCGGTTCGATCCCCGGTCAGGGCACATGTAAGAATCAACCAAAGAATGCATCAATAAGTGGAACAACAAATCAGTGTTTCTCTCTCTCTCTCCCTCTCCCTTATTCTCTCTCTAAAATTTAAAATAAAATACAATATTTTCCTATTTCATGCTTCCATGAACATTCTTTTTTTTAATTTTTAAATTAAAATAAAACCCTCACTTGAGTATATGCTTATTGATTTGAGAGAGAGAGAGAGAGAGGAAGAAAGAAAGAGAGAAGAAGGAAGGAAGGAAGGAAGGAAGGAAGGAAGGAAGGAAGGAAGGAAGGAAGGAAGGAAGATGTGAGAGGAAAACATTGATTGGTTACCTCCTGCACGCTCACCGACCAGGGATCAAAACTGCAGTCTTTTGGTGTGTGGGACACACTAAACAACTGAGCCACCTCCATGAACATTCTTTTTTAAAAAATGCAGATTATAGCACAAACTGGTTTTTAGTCTAATTATTTGCATTAACAATTTTCCTTTAACGTCTCTTCATGCTATTATTCTCCTGTGATGTTTTTCATTGCTGAATTATTTTGTTGGATAAATGTGCTAGAATTTATTTACCTAGACCACGAAAATGGCAACTTAAGATGTTCCAACTATTTTGATGGGTTTTTTTTAAAGATCTTATTTATTTTTAGAGAGGAGAAGGGAGGGAGAAAGAGAGGGAGAGAAACATTGATGTGTGGTTGCCACTTGAGTGCCCCCTATTGGTGACCTGGCCTGCAACCCAGGCATGTGCCCTGACTGGGAATTGAACCTGTGACTCTTTGGTTTGCAGGCCGGCACTCAATCCACTGAGCCACACCAGCCAGGGCTGATGGGATAAGCAACGTTGTGATGACCATCCCAGCAACTAAATCTTGGCACGCACACATGGTTACTTTCTTATGATACACTCCTTGATCTGCAGTTGTTGAGTGAAAAAATGCGCAGACTAGTGAGGGCTTCTGACGTGCTGCCCGATTGTTCAGGTGCAGTCCTGCAGGGTTTGCTATTTGCCACCCAACCCTGCCGCACTCTCGGAACTTCCTCCCTGCTAGGCGGACAATTTTATCTCGGAGTTAGTAGTACAGTGAGATGCAACAGGTTTTCATATGCTTCTTGACTGATGGTATTTATTCTTTTGTAAATTGCCCGTTTGTGTCCACTGACCCCCCGTTTTTAAATCCAAAAGGTGTTCAGTGAGATGGCTCCCCACCCGCCGTGATTCGGGGCGCTTGGGCGCTGCTTCCTCCGGTAGGCTGGCAGGGCACAGTGGAGCAGCCAGCACGCAGAACGAGCGTCAGCGCGCGGCGCGGCACAGTGGCGCCGTTCCGGAGTCCCGGGCATTTCCCATCCGTGAAGGAGGAACTGGGGCTCCGCGCCAGGCTCCTCATCCTGTGTTTCCTCTTCTCCTCTGGAGAGGGATGAAGGAGATCCTCAGCGAGAGGCGTCTGGTCATGGGGAGGTCGTCACCACCGGAAAGGCAGTTTGCCCAATTTCTTAGGGAGATGTTTCTCTTTCCTTTGTCAGTTTATCAGTGTATTTTACATATTAAGCACATAAGCCTTCTCTCTTCTATGTTGCAAAAAATTTTCCCCTAGGTTGTTATTTGCTTCTCATTGTCTTTTACGTGATATTTTAATTGTGGGGTGGAGGGAGACTCACTAGTGTTTTTTATTTTTATGCAGTCAAGGCCCTTGATCTTTGTTTTCTTTTCCATTTTTTGGTGTTTGCTGCCACTGGTGATGCTCACAGAGAACTCCTCCATCCCAAGATGATGCGAATAATCACCTGTGTTCTCTTCTTCTATTGGTCTGTCTCCCGTTTTAACATTACAGGTTGTAACCCGTCTCAGTTCATTCTGGAGTGTGATGTGAGGCAGGATTACAACTAGACTTTTCCCCCAGATGATTGGCCAGTTGATCCAACACATTTTAAAAAATCTAATATGTACTGATTGTCTTTTTAAAAGATCCTATTTATTTATTTTTAGAAAGAGGGGAAGGGAGGGAGAAAGAGGGACAGAAACATTGATGTGCGAGAGATACATGGATCGGTTGCCCCTCGCACAACCCCATCCGGGGACCCGGCCCCCAACCCAGGCAAGTGCCCCGACCGGGAATCAAACCTGCGGCTTGGCGGTTCGCAGGCCATCACTCAGTCCACTGAGCCACACCAGCCAGGGCCATGTGGGTTAAGTCTTAATGTGAAAGCTCCAGTGAAAAGTGCTAAGAAATGTTGGAGTGGGCAGCACAAGAGCCATCTCTCAATGAATAACTGCGGCTTGTAAGGTTTAACTTTACCCAAATAATTGTTTACACGTCGCATTTTTTTCAATAGAACTGGTGCTGGAGTTCGTAGTGTTGACAAAAGAAATACTGGAGTTGACATATTTAGAAGAAAATCTGCTTACATAGAACCACATTCACTTAGTCAGTCAGTCCATATTTATTGTCTAATGCATACCAGGTAGCAATGATTATGAAAAGTTCTCGAGCAAAACGCACATAATAAGGTAAGGCCTTTCTAGTAAGTCGGCATTTGGGCAGAACTTCCAGGAAGTGGGGAAAGACCTTGAGACCATCAGGGAGAGCACATTCTAGACCACAGGTGGCAAACACAAGGCCCGTGGGCCCTCCACCTTGATTTATCCGGCCCAGCACCTTGTTTGTACCCGGCGGCAACGCCGAGCTCCTTGCCCCTAGTTAAGGAGTAGTTACATTATACAGTCCTAAAGTTACATCCGGCCCTTTGAAGGCAACTGTGAGGCTGATGTGGCCCCGGGTGAAAATGAGTTTGACACCCCTGGGCTGTAGGAGGTTGATGCTCAAATCAACTAAGCTACCTGATCAGGACGCTTTTTTTTTTTTTTTTTTTAATAAGAGTTTATTTGAGCCAACTGATGGTGAGCAAAATTTCAAATGCTCCCTGGGATTTCTTTTGAGGGTGATGAAATGTCCTAAAATTGATTGTGTTGACGACTGCACAAGTGTGAAAATAATAAGCGATATACTTTAAACAGTTGAATTGTATGGTATATGACGTATATCTCAACTAAGTTGTTAGAGTCAACCAAACAAGAGGGAGGGGCCGAGTTGGAGTCCCAGGTAAAGTGGGTATACATTTTAGCTCCAAGGAAGTGTTGGTCTGGGGAGAGGATTGGAAGGGGATTTGCTCTTTAAGAGAGAATTCCTCTGTTTTAAGACTTTCAAAATTGCAAGGAATCGACAGCTCAGCCTTTTAAAATTAAAAAACAAAAACAAAAACATATACTTAAGTCTGTTTCTAGACTTGTTATGCAGTTGAACTGATATCCGTGATTATTCCAGTATCAACTCAATATTCTTTAGCCCTGGCTGGGAAGCTCAGTTGGTTACAGTGTCATCCCGATACACCAAGGTTCTGGGCTTGATCCTGGGTCAGAGCACGTGCAAGACTCAGTAAATGGAACAACAGGATGCGGACCCAGGCCGGAAGGGTCCGTGCGTTGTGGCTGCAATAAACAAATTCACACAGACTACAGAAGTCCTGTGGAGAAAAAGGGACAGCATGGCTGCTCTCTGAGTGAGAGAGGGTAAGAGGGCCCGAGACCTCGACCCCTGCCTAGACAGGCTTTTATTGCTTTTCTGGGTACATTACATTGGGGATGATCCTCATTTACTATGCACAGGTTCTCTGTAGGTGATTACTTTTTACAGATAACAAAGGAAAGAATATAATTACTTCAAAGAGAAGGATGTTACAGATCAAGGGGAAAGGTGGTTGAACTGGTTACACTCCATACTTGGGAGGTTTAGCAAAGATTTTAGGAAGTTACTTTAAAGATATGCAGTAAGCATTTGGTGCCTCAATCCAGGGTGAGGGAGTTTTAGCAAAAGCAAGTCTCATAGCAGCCTAGGTACAATGCAGGCCTGATTCCCCACAGGAAAACCTATCCATGGGTGTGGGTCCTATGTGCCAGACCTCGCTCCCCACTGGCCTTTCCGAGTGGGGCCTGGGCTACATTCCCTATGCCATGTGGAACAGTTACCTATATTCCCCCCTTGTTTTTAGTTAGGAATGCTATAGATCCCATAAAACTTGCTACTTGCTGGTCTCTTACACGACCCTGGGAAAATAATTTGCAAATGTGTGGAAGTACACAGAGCATTATTGTAATCAGTAAGCAACCAGTAGCTCCAAAGACCCAAAACAACAAATCATCACTGTTTCTCTCTCCCTTGCCCTTTCTCTCTCTCTCAAATCAATTTAAAAACATTGTTTATATTATTCTACTTGGAATACTACTCTTTTAAAAAAGATTTTATTTATTTATTTTTTAGAAATAGGAAAGGGAGGGAGAAATGGAGGGAGAGAAACACAGATGTGTGAGAGAAACATCAATTGGTTGCCTCTCTCACGCCCCCAGCTGGGGACCAAACTCTCATCCCAGCCATGTGCTCTGACCAGGAATCAAACCAGCGACATCCAACCCCCTGAGCCACGCCAGTCAGGGCGACTACTACTTTTTTTAAACAGCTTCTTTTAGGCATAATTTACACACCATATATTTCACTTATTTTAAGCACACAATTCAATGGTTGTTAGTGCATTTACAAAGCTGTACAATCATCACTACAATCTAACTTTAGAACATTTTCCATCACCCCATAAAGAAGCCTCATGCCCTTTCCTACCATCAGCCCCAGGCACCCACTAATCTATTCTTTGTCTCTATAAATTTGCCTTTTCTGGACATTTCATACAAATGAAACTGTATGTGTCATCGTTGATGTCTGGGTTTACTTTATCTATGTCTTCATATGTGGTGAAACTTGGCTTGTTTCATTATTCTTTAATCTCAGGGATTTTATTGGGCATAATTACAGCTTTATTCTTCCAAATGAACTGGAACAAAAGTCATATTCACAACACATTTTATAGATAGATCGAAAGAGATCCCCCCGCTAAGTCCCAACATTTATAGTCATGTTCCACTTAACCACGGATGCGTCCTGAGAAACGTGTCGTGGGCAGTTTTGTTGGGCGAACATCATGGAGTGCTCTTGCAGAAACCCAGCCGGTCTAGCCTACTACACACCTAGGCCAAGTGGCATAGCCTACTGCCCCCAGGCTACGGCCTGATGGCATGTTACTATACTGAATACCGCAGGGAACTGTAACACAATGGCAAGTGCTTGTGTATCTAAAAATAGAAACAGTACAGCAAAAACATGCAGAAAGGAGGGAAAAAATGGTACACCTGGATAGGGCACTTCCTACAGGGCTGGAAGTGGCTCTGGGTGAGTCAGTGAGTGAGTGGTGAGTGAACGTGACATTATTGTTCACCACTGTGGACTTTATAAACATTGCACGCTTAGGCTACATTACATTTCCACAACAGGAGATGAAATCAAGCACGAGAGAAAATGTTGCAATCCAGAGACTCCATAAACACGAGATGTGTGAGGCCGCTGCCACAATAACGGGGCATGATGTTTTACAGCGAACGTTTTTTATAAGTAGAAAGAATACACTCTAAAATAACAATAAAAAGTATATATGTAAATACATAAACCAGTGACACAGTGGTGTACTGTGATGAATACATCTCACGCCCTCTACATAGCTGGCTGTGCGACACTTTTCCCCAACCGGCAGCGCAGTAGCTTTGCTCAGAGGCGTGCGTTGTGGTCTGTTGTTGACTGAAATGTTGTTATGTGGCGCGTGACTGTATTTTGTCTCTGAATAAATCTTGATTCTAAAATCAATTCCATCTTACACGCCCTGACTGGTGTGGCTCAGTGGATTGAGTGCCAGCCTGCAAAGTGAAACGTTGCTGGTTCGATTTCCAGTCAGGACACATCCTGAGGTTGCCGCCCAGGTCCCCACTTGCGGGCACGTGAGAGGCAACTGAAAAGATGTCTCTCTCTCTCTCTCTCTCTCTCTCTCTCCCCGCTCTTCCTTTCTCTTCTAAAAATAAATAAATAAAATCTTTTAAAAAATGAAAATCAAACCCATCTCACAAACGACGCGCTGGTGAGGACGTGGAGAACAGGAGGAAGGGGAGCGCTCATGCGCTGTGGGTTGGGCTGCAGGTCGGTGCCGCTGCTGTGGAAAACAGTGTGGAGGGGCCTGAAAACCTTGAAAATGAAACTGTCTTATGCCCTAAGTGATTCCACTTCTGGGAATATATCCGAAGAAACCCAAAACACGAATTTGAAAGACTACATGCACCCCTATGATCACAGCAGCATTATTTACAATAGCCAAGCTGCCCATAAGTAGAAGAGTGGATAAAGAAGATGCAGTACCTCCCTGGCTGCTGTGGCTCAGTGGGTAGAGCATAGGCCTGTGAACCAAAGGATTGCTGGTTTGATTCCCAGTCAGGGCACATGCCTGGGTTGTGGGCCAGGTCCCCAGTAAGGGGTGCATGAGAGGCAACCACACACTGATGTTTCTCTTCTTCTCTTTCTTCCTTTCTCTGAAGATAAATACAATGTTTAAAATAAATTTAAAAAGACGTGCTACCTATATGCAATGGAAAACTACTTTGCCATAAAAAAAGAACGAGCCCCGGCTAGTGTGGCTCAGTGGATTGAGTGCCGGCTGGCAAACCAAAGGGTTGCTGGTTCAATTCCTGGTCAGGGCATGTTCAGGGCACATACCTGGGTTGCAGGCCAATTGATGTTTTTGCTCTATCTCTTTCTCCCTCCTTTCCCCTCTCTCTATAAATAAGTAAATAAATAAAATCTTTAAAAAGTCCCAAAACTTAAAAAAAAAAAGAAACAAAATTTTATCATTTGCAACAGCATGGATGGACCAAGAGGGTATTACACTAAATGAAATAAGTGAGTTGGAGAAAGACACATACCCAATGATTTCCTTTATACGTGGAACCTAAAGAACAATATAAACAAACAAACAAGACAGAACCAGACTCACCGATGCGATGCAGGGACAGACTGATGACTGGCAGAGGGGAGGGGGTGGGGGGCCTGACGAAACAGGTGAAGGGACTGGGAAGCGCAGGTTGGCGGTTACAGAACGTCACGGGGATGGGCAGTGCGGCACAGGGAGTGCGTCGGGAACACTGTGATGACGGCGTGTGGGGCCAGCTGGGCGCAGGGAATCCCGGGGGAAGGACTGCGTGAAGTGTACGATTGGCTAACCGCTGAGCCGTACGCCCGAAACTAATATAAAATAATAGTGACCATAAACTGTAATTAAATAAATAAATAAGAATTAAAAAAGAAAATACTTACCTGGCAGGGGAGATACCATGATCATGAAGGTGGCTTTCCCAGGGCGAGGCTCATCCATTGCACTCGGGATGTGCTGACCCCTGCGATTTCTCCAAATATGGGAAACTCGACTGCGTGATTTGTGGTGGTGGGGGACTGTGTTCGTGCTCTCCTCTGGTTGAAAAAAAAAAAAGAATTAAAAAAAATATATAAATAAATCAAATCCATTTTTTAAAGGATTTTATTTATTCATTTTTAGACAGAGGGGAAGAGAAGGAGAACGAGAGAGAGAGAAGTATCAGTGTGTGGTTGCCTCTTGATACTGGGGACCCGGCCCGCAACCCAGGCATGTGCCCTGACTAGGAATCGAACCAGCGACCCTTTGGTCCTCAGCCCGTGCTCAACCCACTGAGCTACAGCAGCCAGGACTCAAATCCATTTTCAAGGGATAGAGGAATTTTTATTTTTTAGGACTATCAGACTAAAAAGATAATTCCAGCCTTGACCTGTGTGGCTCAGTGGGTTGGGCATCATCCTGCAAAGCAAAAGGTCACTGGTTCGATTCCTGGTCAGGACACATGCCTGGGTTTGGGGTTCGGTTCCCGGTCAGGGCACATCTGAGAGACAATCGATCAATATTTCTCGATGCTTCTGGCTCACATCGATGTTTCTCTCCTTCTTTTTCTCCCTCCTTCCCCCTCTCTCTAGGAATAAACAGAATCTTTTTTTAAAAAAAGATAATTCCAGAACTTGTTAGAACACTGAGTTAAGATGTAGCCCCAGAATAAAATACATCATAACCTTACAAGGTAACTGATTGAAAGGCACTTCCTTTCAATCAGTTCTGATTTGCTTCCTGAAAACAAAACAACGCTGTACACTCAAACTGCGGGCCAAATCAGTCTTTCTTTCAGAGGCTCGGCTGTTATTTGCATAATGGGCCCGACACCAATGTCTTGGAATCACGAATAACCACTTGCTTTACCTCTATTATCCATCTGTAGGGTCACCCCAGCCCCAGCCACAGAGAACTTGTGCAGAATAGGTGCTGTAATTATGACTCTTGGTTGGGTTTTTATGATTTTATTTATTTTCAGACAGAAGGGCAGGGGGGAGTAAGAGGGAGAGAAACATCAGTGTGTGATTGCCTCTCACACGCCCCCCGCTGGGGACCTGGCCTGCAACCCAGGCATGCGCCCTGACTGGGAATCGAACCAGCGACCCTTTGGTTCACAGGCCGGTACTCATTCTACTGAGCCACAGCAACCAGGGCATGGCACTTGTTTATTGAGCCCTTTCAGGTGTTAGATGTACTTCATCTTCACAATGACCAGGTGTGGCAAGTATTGTTATTATCCCACATTCTGTTCGTTCATGCAAGGTGGGTACACTCGAGGCCAAGGTGACAATGGTCCAGTGCATGGCAGAGTGGGAATCCACACACCACAGGCAGGAGACAAACAGCAGAGGTGGAATGCCAAGCTCAGACAGACAAGAACGCAGCCACCCGGGGTTGCGATGGAGAATAACGAGGAAGGCCTCGTTCAGTGAGGTCTTCAGAGGTTGGTCCAAGAAGACTCCATCTCAGACTTAAGAAACGAGAAGGAGCCCTGGCCAGGGAGCTCAGTCGTTTGGAACATCTTGTCAACACACCAAGGTTTCAGGTTTGATCCCCATCAGGGTTCATAAGTGGGTGGAGCAACCAAACTCTCCCTTTCTCTCTCCCTTCCTCTCTCTCTCTACAATCAATTAAAATAAAAAAAAATTTTTTTATCCTCACCCGAGGGCATTTATTTTCATTGCTTTGAGAGAGAGAGAGATCGATGTGAGAGAAGAACATTGATTAGTTGCCTACTCACACTTGCCCCTACAGGGGATCGAACCCGTGACTTTTTGGTTTATGGGACAATGCTCCAGCCAACTGAGCCACTCCGGCCAGGGCAAAAATTAAAAAAAATAAGATAAAATGGAGCCAATGCTTCAGAGCTGGAGACAAGTGTTTCAGGCAGAAGAAACTGAAGCACAGAGAGGGATAGGAAAGGCATGAGGTCACACAGCAAATACATAGAAAAACCAAGATGTGAAACTCTACTGCCAGACGCCAAACTCCCCTCCATGAATGACATTCTAATAAACCAGTCATTTTTTAAAAAGATTTTATTTATTTTTTAGAGAGAGAAGAAAGGAGGGAGAAAGGGAAAGAAACACCAATGTGTGATTGCCTCTCACATGCCCCCTACTGGGAACCTGGCCTGCGCCACACCAGCCAGGGCTACTAAACCACTCAGTAACTGGACTAATGTGAGGTTCACACAGTAGGTTCTAAGAATAATCGCCTTTGCTTGATCCAGGGTGGAGGGATGGCAGCTCAGGGCTGGGGCTCACACTAGAGGAAGGCTTGGGACTGCTGGAGAAGGGTTCCCAAAGAGTATCTCCCTGGGCTCCAGCTGGGAGAGGGGCAGGAGTTTCATCCCATTGTCCTTCTCTTCCTTCCCGCTGTCCAACTCCAGCTGGGACGAGGCTGTTTTGGAGTTTATTAAGGCTCCTTTGTCTTCAGTCCACCTTCGAGCTGGGGCCTTTCCGGTTGGGGGGTGGGTTGGGGCCTGAGCTGGGTGTAGGCCAAGTTGGAGGGGCAGAGAGAGAGTGGGAAAGGCAGGGGATCTTAGGGCCTGGAGGAGCTGAAGAATTCACCTCTCAAATATTCCCTCTTCCTAGAGTGTTCCCTTCCCTTGCTTTATTTTTCTTCTGGTCCTTGCATCATAGGAGGCATTCAATTTATATTTGTTGAATGAAGTTATCGGTGCTCTTCCGCAGGACAGGCATGGGGCTGGACCAGTTAACACCGCTTCCTTTCCAGCCCACTGTCCATCCCCGAGCAGCGACCCCGGCCTCACCATAATGACCAAGAGTCTTCCGAGCACCTTTCACGCTGCAATTACGTGGGCAGCGTCAATGCTCAGAGTGTACAAGAAAGCAGGACTTCTTCGTGGCATCGCCTGTCCCCGAGCACAGTGTCTGACCCACAAGAGGCGCAGGAAATCCTTCGCTGGGTGAGCGAATACATGAATGAGTGAATGAGTGAGTGAATGAATGACCGGTAAGTGCATCGCAGGGCTGAGCGGAGAAGCCTGCCTGTGTGACTTTGAGGTACTGCCTACTGCTCAGAACTGCATGGGCTCTTCCCTTTTAAGCTGCTCTCATTTCACTGATACTGCCTTTACTCTAAACAGTTCTGGAATTCTTCTGGAGTAAATGGGTCTTAAAGGACAGAGCACAAAGAGATGGCCAGGGACATGCCCGAGCCCACCTTCGGGATAACGGATTAGTGGGGCCATTCTGGACTCTGGGAATCTCCTTCGTCACAATTCACTCTCCACTCTGCAGCCAGGCTCTTCTCAAAATCTGTGAATCCAATGGAATCACTCCCTAGCTGCTAACCCATCCGTGGTTTCCTGGCGCCCCAGTGGTCAAGTCCAAACTCCTTGTCCCTTTAGTACCTGTGGGATCTGGCCCTGACCACCTGCTGCATCAAGGCACCAGGTTCTCGGTTCTTGAGGACTTCACCGGTGCTGTTCCTTCTACTCGGGAGACTCTCCCCCCGCCCCCCGCCCCCCGCCTTCCCACTCCTATCTTTGCCTTTAAGTTATCCCTGCCAGGTGGACTTTCTTCAGACCTCATACGTGCCCTCCCCTCCCTCCTCCTGACCCCCAGCTGCGCAAGGGCCCTCTGCTGGCCCCCCACCCCAGTCCACTCCCTAGAGCTGACTCAGAGGGCATTGTGACTGTCTCTCCCTCGCAGCTGTAGTCCCACTGAGGGCGGAAACCGTCACAGTCTCCAGAACCTAGCACCGTGCCTGGCTCATGATTAGCTGAACTTAGGGGAAGGCAGCACTTATATGGATGACCAATTGTGTGTGTGTGTGGGGGGGGACTCTGGGGCCTGGCGTTACTCAGGACCAATCTTTCCCATCTTTTAGGAGTCTCCCTGATCCCCTATGGCTTGGTGCTAATAATAATGTTAATAATTAAGAAGTTTGTGTGCTTGCTCTCCAAGTGCTAACTCAGTCATATTTCAACTGGATGAGATAGGCCTTAGTGTCCCAGCTGCGTGGACAGGAAAATTGAGGCACAGAGTGATTTAAAAAAAGGAGCATAAGCTTTTGTTTGAATCAGGCAGTTGTGGGTTTAATGTAACCTCTCCCACTCACCAGCTATGCACAAACTTGAGCAAGAAACTGAAGGCCTCTGAGCCTTCATTCTCTCTTGCATCTCTGAAGGGCAGGTTGCAAGAACACCTGACCTATGGGGATGCTGTGGCGATTCATGGCGAGGGCTTAGCACCGGGTGAAGACTCTAGGAAGTGTGTGTGAGAGGCACCCGAACTATGTTTGTCTCTCGAAATGATGTTTCTCTCCATCTCCCTCTCCTCCCTCCCTTTCCCCTCTCTAAAATTTAAAAACAAAGGGGAAAACAAGCTTTTTAAAAAAAAGTAAAAAGAAAAGAAGTAGAGGTAAAAAGCAGGAAGCTTCCTGGAAGGCCCTGTTGAGATTTACAAGAGGCTCTGCCCTGCCTGTAAGTCAGGAAACTGAACTTACTGATGGCTGGGTGTTTATTCAATTAGTCTTTATTGTGTGTGCCAGGCACAGTGCTGGGTGGGCTCTGGGGACAGCTGTGGTTGGTGGAGCTGACCCACTGGGGCAAAGACAGGCATTACTAACTTGTTACTTAATTACAATTTTAAGGAATGCTCCCGAGGTGAGAAACTCAGTCCCCTGACAACCAACAGCAGGAGCTTGGGATCTGGGCCTTTAAGGAAGTTAACACTTCCAAGGGGGCCTGAAGGTCAGGAGGGCAGGGAGGAGCAACCCAGGTGGAGGAAGGGCGCACAGAGGCCAGAGAACCGGTGGGGGAAGTTTGAATTGCCGGCGGTGTAATTTGGAATGGGCCAGAGGGCCTGCTGCTTGGAGATGAGGTCTGGGGAAAGGCCACAGAGCTGTTTGCTGCCCTGGTGCTCCCCACCCCTGCCCTCCTCTCCTCTCCCCCACCCCCCTCCTCCAGTGAGCCCCACTCTCTCTTTCAGACTCCACCTTTTTGGCACTCATGGGGCTCAAGACTTCCCCATCTTGCCCTGGCTGGTGAGGCTCAGTGGACTGAGTGCCTACCTGCGGACCGAAATGTTGCTGATTCGGTTCCCCATCAGGGCACGTGCCTGGGTTGTGAGCCAGGTCCCCATTTGGGGGCGAACATGAGAGGCAACCAATGTTTCTCTCCCCCTCTTTCTCCCTCCCTTCCCCTCTCTCTAAAAATAAATACAATCTTTAAAAAAAAGACTTCCTCATCTTAGAAATGTTTCCCCACTCGCCTTGCCCACCTGAGGCATATATGATATGCCTTCCAGCTCAGCTAAGCATTGTCTGTTTACGTGTTCATCCAGCCACTCCTTTCTTTCCACATATAAGCCACATAAAACTTGAACACTATGAAGACAGAAAAATAAAACTGAAATTACCCAGCGGCGACCAGTATTTTGGATCTGCACTTGTAGGTGTTGTTAGAAACACGCATTGTTGGAGAGGGCATCACATTCCTTGCTCGTTCCAGGAAAAAGTAAGAATATTGCTACAAAACGACGATAGTCGTGACTCAGAAGTCAAAGGCCATTAACATTAATAATCCCACTGTAACACCAAAACTAATATAAAAGAATATTGAGGGTCAACTGTAATTGAAAAATAAAATTAGAAAAAAGAAATGAAACATTGTTATAAAAACAGAATATACTCTGTGTACATTGCATATATTTTTACAGATTTTATTTATTTTCAGAGAGAGGGAAAGGGAGCAAGAAAGAGGGGGAGAGAACACCATGTGCAAGAAAAACATCAATTGGTTGCCTCTTACATACCCCCAACCTGGGACCCTGCCTGCAACCCAGACTTGTGCCCTGAAGGGGAATCGAACCACAACCCTTTGGTTCAACAGGCTAGCGCTCCATCCACTGAGCCACACCAGCCAGGGCAGCATTTTATGAAAACTTTAATATGCTGTAAACATTTTGCTGCATTTAAACATCCATGTAACAACAGTGTTAATGGCCACCTGAGACTCTACACATGTGTCAGAAACACTAAACTGAGGGCCTACTGTCCATTCTTTTTCAGATGTTTAGTGAACACCTGTTGTGCGCCGCAGCTTCGATTAGAATTTACACTACCTGCAAAATCAGTCACTCTTATCATAGTCACACTACTAGAAATCATGTGTTGCTAAATCTCCTTGGGGCTCAGTATCTGTGTGAACCTATAACTGTTACCTCAGGGCAAAAATCCCTGAAGTGGGATATTAGATGAAAGAGGAGGTATAGCCCTGGCTGGTGTGACTCAGTGGACTGAGTGCCAGCCTGCGAACCAAAGGGTCCCTGGTTCGATTCCCACTCAGGGCACAGGCCTGGGTTGTGGGTCAGGTCCCCAGTTGGGGGCACACGAGAGGCAACCACACATTGATGTTTCTCTCCCTCTCCTCCTCCCTCCCTTCCCCTCTATCTAAAAATAAATAAATAAAATATTTTTAAAAAATCGAGGAGGTATACTTTAAGGTCAAATTACCCTCCAATTAGGATTTACTAATTTACACTCATACCCACTTCCTGTGTTTAGCTTGCCATAACGTTCATTATGTGCTCTGCTTCCTCCTTTCGTTCCTAAACCCTCTGCAGGCTGTTTTTTGTCCCCACAACCCCACTGAAATTGCTAAGGCCACCAGATACCATCTAAAAATGCCAATTTCAGTAATTGATCTATTTTCTGGTCTTGTCTTTATTGACCTGTTTGGGGTATTTAATACCTTGGACCTTACTGACACCCTTCTGTTCCTGAAACATCTTCTTCCTTCGGTTGGGTTAAGCAGGTCCGGTCTTACTAGCCTCATTCCACAGCTAGGAACCCAAGGCCCACAGAGGTACCAAGGCTAAGAGGACATACAGAGTGTCCTCTTCGCCTTCAAACCCAGGCCTCCAAACACCCACAGTTGTGAGCTTCTATTTGAGTGTGATTTTGGGAATCCTTGGTGATGGTTGCAAATTCTTCTGGCGCACAGGTGGCAAACACAAGGCCTGCGGGCCGAATCCGGCTCTCCACCTTGTTTTATCTGACCCGGCACCTTGTTTCTGCCCAGTGGCAGTGCCGCCAAGCTGTCACTTAACTGTTACGGAGTAGTTACATTTATACAGTCTTAAAATTACACTCAGCCCTTTGAAGGCAACCACGAGGTTGATGTGGCCCCCAGTGAAAATGAGTTTTCACCCCTGCTAGCATTAAGAGGGCCTTGCAAGAAGAATTTTCTGTGGTTCTTCCTTTGCAGGAAGAAATTTCTGTAGCACTGCATTTTAGTACCCTTGTTTATCTAACCGGTCCTCAAGGCCTTGGCTGAAACAGGGTTCTAATGAGGACTCAGCCACGGTGATGCAGAGGGGCCCCTAAGTGGGCAGGTTTTCATCCCCGATATCCGGGGTAGGAGGAAAGCAGCCCAGTGGACGGGCCGTTGGATTCCTGCCAAGAGGCTCAGAACAGGGCTTTGGGCCAAGCAGCCGCCTGGGGTGTCTTGGGCAAATGTCACAGGGACTTTAATTTACTGGGTAACTTGGGGCGGTCACTCTGACCATCAGCACTCTCGTGCGACAGATAACATGCGCTTCCTCACAGCGCTGTTTTGAGGATTTAATAAGAGGACACACATACAGCCCCTGGACTTTGGCTGCCACGCAGCACCCGTGTGGTCGATAACTGCGTCTGTAATTTCGATGTAACAAGGCTGTCCTGTAGACAACCTCATTTGGGCATTCCAACTCTTCAATCATACTCTGGATCCGCATATGGATATTTTACTTATTCTTATTTATTGACTTTTTTTTTTTTTAGAGAGAGATAGGAAGGGGGAGAGAGAGAAACATCAATGTGTTCTTCCACTTATTTACGCATTCACCGCTCTGACACTTGGCTACCCAGATGAGTACCCGGCCAGGGAAGCATATGGATGTTTTAAATTACCATCAGAGGTAGAGCACTTGACTTCGAAGTGGCCGCCAACTGGAGCAGCGCGGTTCTCGGCGCTGCTGGGAGAACCTGGCTTGCCTAGTGGCCCCAGGCCTGCAGGTCTTAAAACTCGCCAGCCTGTCGCGGCCACAGCCTTCCGCGCGGGCCCCTGCGAAGGACGCCCAGCGCCATCTTTGAGTCTGGCACCGGTGACTCACTTCCGCACTTCCCGCCTCCCTGCCCCCCGCCCTCCCAGGGAACAGCCGCACAACCCCAAGCATTCTCTTTATGCGGCTAGAGTATCTAAAACGGGTCATGCTCGTACAACTGGCTAAAAAGAACAATTTATCCCCTTTCCCCGGGTCATGGGGGCGTTCTGACCACTTCAAAAATGGCACCGATAGCCTCACCTACCCAGTCTTCCGTTCTGGAGGTGTGGGGGCGAAGGTCGCGGTGGAGTCCAGCGGTGCATCCCCGTCTCCATGGCAACCTATGTGGAGCCCAGGCACCTCTGCCTGGCGGGAAGCACGGGTGCTGTGGCGCTGGCGACAGGCAGGGCTGCGAGCGCCGAGGGGCCCGGGCGGTCGGGGCCGCTGCAGGACGAGACCCTGGGCGTGGTGTCTGTGCCTTCGCAGTGGAGGGGCGTCCAGGGCCTCCGCGTGGAGACGGTGAGGGCGCGGGCCCGGCTCTGGGCGACGTGGGCGGCAGGGCGAGGGGCCCCGCGAGGCCACCGGCCCCGGCTCTGGTGTCCCACCGGTTTATTTTTATATTTTAATACACAGGAACTAACCTTTGGGATGCTCTCGTCTCAGTTTCCTCAGTCTTTGAACAACGACATGAAGGTTTTTGTTGTTGTTGTTGTTTTGTTTTTTTAAAGAAATGTCTGAAGACCCTACGTTTGGAAGGATTTTTGTATGAACTGAAGTTTTTAGGCATTTTAAACCATCTTCTGTTAAAAAAAAAAAAAGACCAGATAGCATCTTAAGATCTAGATAAGCCTCTTCTTGTGGTTCAATCAAAAGCACACAAAAAGAGGCACTTTGGTGAGATGAGGGGCGGGGCTCCTGGATGCCAGGTCCGTTCCGGAGGCGCTTGGAACTCCTGCTGCGCGCCGCCGAGAGCGGTTGGGGCGCGGGGTCCTGCGGGGCTTCCTCCCGGAGCTTTGCCTGGGCGCTAGTGTGCAGGGGATAGACATTTAACAGTGTGTGTAATAACTATGTTCCACAGTGTGTTAGAAGGCGAACCGTGCCCTGGACAAGAAAAGGAAGGGTGAGGGATTAGAAGGAAGGATTGGGAAGGGAGAGCGTGAGTTGCAGGGTGGGCCACATTGACAGGGGGACATTTAAACAAAGACTTGGAGCGAGAGAGTTAGCCGAGTGGACCCCTGAGTTAGAAGGGGCCAGGCAGAGCAAAGGGCGGGTGCAGAGGCCTGGGGTCAGCAAAGCTGGTGTGTTCGAGGAGCTAGGCGGGGCTGGAGAGGAATGCAGGCTGGGGTGGAATGGTTCCAGGTGAGATCAGAGACGTTAAGCAGAGGCAGGTCAAGCAGGTTGATGCAGAAAATTGAGGCTTAATTTATCACATAGGTGTGTCCAATCTGCAGCGCTCACATTCTCATCACCACCTGTGGGGTTTCGGTGAAGTCTGGCCTTTGAGGACAGTTTCTTGCCTCAGGCCAACAGCCTGCAGGTCTCAAGCCAGGATTTGATCTGGCTTCAAAGCACTCCTGCCTCACCATGCTGCATAGGAACCACCATTCTAGTTAAAAAGTAAAGGCAGTGGATGTTTGAGTTATATAGATCCTTACCACAGGGTGAATGTATGTAATTCACTGGACTTGAAAAAAAATACTTGAAATACCTCTGGCTTGCTGATGATTCGGATTTTAGAAGACTCTACATGGGGAACTACTGGTTCAGTGTAACTTGTGTGGCTGCCTCTAGCACGCCCCCTACTGGGGACCTGGCCCACAACCCAGGCATGTGGCCTGACTGGGAATCGAACTGCCGAACCTTTGGTTCGCCAGTGCTCAACCACTAAGCTACACCAGCCAGGACAGAAGGAGATTTTTTTAAGTTGTAAGAATGTTGCAAGGGTTAGAAGGAAGTGGTAAATTGCTTTTTCCAAATTAACTTTTTGTTTTCTTTCTAAAAGTTATCTATGTCTCCCAGGTCAGGGCACATACAGACTCAACCCGTGAATGCATCAACAAGCGGAATAACAAATCAATGTTTCTGTCTCGCAAATTAATAAAAAAAATTTAAAGTTATCTATTCCAAAATTGAGGGAAAAATTGGGTAAATAGAAAAAGAAATAAAAATCACCCCACAGTCTCATTCCCCAGCCATTTGGTTTATACCTGTCCCCTCTCTGTTTTGTCTCTCCTGCGCATTTTTTAAATTATATTTTATTGTCTGTGCTATTACAGTCGGCTAATTTTCCCCTCTGCCCCACATTTTTCTTTTTATGGAAGCGGAGTTGCATTAGGTAGCAGTGCCGCCTAATACAGCCGAACATTGCATGGCAACATTTTCTATAACTTTATTTACCCAGCCCCTGGTTTTCAGTTTTATTTTTTAATTTAATCTTTTTAAAAGATTGTATTTATTTATTTTTAGAGAGGGGGAAAGGAGGGAGAAAGAGGGACAGAAACATCAATGTGTGGTTGCCTCTCATGCGCCCCCTACTGGGGACTTGGCAGGCAACCCAGGCACGTGCCCTGCCTGGGAATAGAACCAGCGACCTTTTGGTTCACAGGTCTGCACTCAGTCCAGTGAGTCACACCAGCCAGGGCCTATTTAATCTTTATTGTAATTTTTTTTCCATGACCATCTAGTCCCTTTATACCTCCCTCCCCTCTTAACCGGTCTCTGTTAATGGGCTGTTAGATTTTTCCCAATTTTTCTCTTATCAATAAACCCTGTGGTGAGTGTTCTAGGTAACTTTTTATGCAGTTTCTTAATTTTTTTTGGAAGTTTCTTTGGCAAAGGCAAACATGGGTCTTTGCTTGGCTCACCCAGTGGTGAAGCATTGGAATGTGAGTTGCGTTCCAGTGCCCGTTCCCAGAGTTTTATTTCACTGTTCATGGTCTTGGGCCTGACTTGGCTTTTCTTGTCAGACCCCAGTCTGCACTGAGGGGCAGGGTCCTGGGCTTTGGTTTGAGACCCAGGTGCCCAGGCTCTCTAAGGGTTTGGCCTTGGGCCAGACTGGAAAATGTGGGTGTCTGGGGCCTACTTTGAGCGATTCTTGCTTAACTGCCATGTGGTTAGAGCTGGGACTCTGGTTTTATTAAGTACCCAGGTCATCCTAATGCATAGCTAAATGTGAATACTAGTGATTTAATCCATCCTACTTTCCAGCAGAGTTACCTTTTTGAAGCCCACTTCTGAATATAATATAGTATATTATATATGTACTATAGTATATATGTAATATACTATAATATAGTATATGTTATATAATATATGTATAGTATGTATAATATAGTATAGCACCTTTTGGGACCCTCTTTCCTGTAGCTGTCCACTTGGCCAGCTCCTTTGTCCTTCCCATTTCAGCTCAAATGCCAACTCCCTGAGAGGCTACCTTCACCATCCCACCCCGGAAGCTTCCCTAGCTGTTCCCTTCTCTCCCACACTTCTGCTGCGCTTAGCGCCATTGGATTTTCCTGGGGTTGTGTTTGTTTGTTTATTTGTCTACACCCGAGTCCCAGGCATGTTCCTCGGGCACAGGAATCTTGCACATTTTGTTTCCTGCTATATCCATCGTACCCAGACAGTGCCTGGCAAGTAGATGCTTAACAACTGTATGTGTGTGCGTGTACGCGTGTATGTGTACATATACATACACGTGCATGTGTAGTATAAGTGAACTTGAACTACGTGCCAAATACCGTGCCCGGTGCTGGCGATGTGCAGGTAGAGCAGACAGCGTCCCCATGCTGGGGGGACTCACAGTTGACAGAAGGTGGACAGGCACAGGGAAGTGCAGTAGAATGGGAAGGGAGGCCTGGGGACAAGTGCAGAGTGTGCTCCCTGTTCTAAGGAGAGCTGCGCCTGTGTGGTCCTCGTCCCCTCCCCTGGCTCACCAACTCTGGCCGGGGGCCTGGCCCTGCCCCCAAGCCTTAGCAGGGGGCACGGGGGCAGGAGCCTGATGAGCGACTCGGTGAGGAGAGCCTCTGGTAGATGACAGATCTCAGGGACGTGGGCCCCTTGTTGGGAAAAGATCGGACACAACTGTGTGAAAGGCAGGGTGGCAGTCCCGCCTGGGCATCTGATGTCAGTCCCTGTGCCTAGCTGACCACGGGACAAGGAACTTGAGACAGATGGCAGGGTGGAGAAAAGGGCAGCTGGGAAGTAACCTGCCTTATACTAATTAACTAATCACGGACACGTGTGTTTCCTTTGAACACGGGTGGAAGGCAACCCACCGGAGAGGGCTGTCTGCCAAGGGAGGGACAGGCTGGGGGGTGGTCTGCTGCTGGCCACAGGGGCTGAGGGCGCAGGCTGAGGCAGCCACTGCTGGCTGTAAGGTCCCAGCAGGTCCTCAAGTACCATCGTTTTGTTACAATGTTGATGAGGTGCTGTGGGAACTTGTTTATGTTAACTAACCTATGATAAAATTAGTCTCCTTATAGTCTTCAAAGTTGTTACATGACTATTCCAGCTGTCAGTGTCTTCAAAACAGGCATTCCTGAGTCCTGGGGCTCTTACTGGGTCACACGGTCCCTCTGAACCAGTCCCTGAGGCTGGGGCGCAGCCCAGGGCTCTGATTAGCTTAGTCAAGGGCCTGTCTCCCCTCTACCTCAGTGAGGCAGAAAGAGGGAGGCTGAGGGGTCATCTCTACCTGCACGCCACACAGACTGGGTTCCTCCCAGGAAAGGGGCTGGTTCAAGGAGGACAGGGACAGACTTTGAACAAACAGTAGAGAGGTCCACTAACCTGAGCACAGAGAGCCGCGTGGAAGGCGAGTTGCCTGGGCAGGTGACGCTGGGAGTAAGCCGACTGGTGACCGCGGTGTTTTGATCTCCTCCAGAAAAGCTGCCAGACGGCCAATGTCGCCACTGCCGAAGCGTCCGTGCAGACCCACAGGCAGGCCGATGCCGAGGTGCAGACCGAGGCCGCTGCGCCGGCGGGCTGGCCACCTGCGTCCCAGCACGACGGGCCCCGGCTCGCAGCCTTTCTTCAGAAGGTGGAGGCCATGGTTATCCGGGAGCTGAACAAGAACTGGCAGAGCCACGCCTTCGATGGCTTCGAGGTGAACTGGATGGAGCAGCAGGAGACGGTAGGGAGCAGGCGGGCCTGGGAGGTCCCCCTCCTCTGCCTCAGGTCAAGCCTCTGTCCCATGTTAAGTCCACCTTTTGCGCTGCCCGAATAACAACGCCAATCACAGGATCAGCCCTCACTGAGCCCTGACGCTTGGTCGGGTGCCGAGGGCTGTTTTGTAAGAGTAAGTCAGTGGGCCCATCGCTGTCTCCGTTCTGCAGCTGGGGGAAGGGAGACTCAGCTGCAGTAACTGTTCCGGAACAGCGCCGAGCTAGTAAGCAGCAGGGTTTGAACCTGGGCGATCCGACTCTGTGCCTGATTCTCTCCTCCGCCCGGTGGCGTCTCCCCAGGCACCGTGGGCAAGGGCTCCCTCTGTACTGTCACACTCACTCCCCAGGACACCTGTGTGGGTGCTGTTACCATCTCCATTTTAGAGAAAAGCCTCAGAGAGGTTACGCGGTGGAGCTGGAACTTGAGCCCTGGTCTGTCTGGTTGCAGGACTGTGCTCCAGTGACGTCAGAGTCCCCAGATCTTTCTGATCTCCAGGCACAGCTCAGAGCCACCACCTGTGCACCCAGCTGTCCAGTGGACGGACTGCGAGGGCTTTGAGGGCTGGGAGCCTCTGAATGAATGAGGAGCTCGTGGCTTTCGCTCTACACTGGGCTGGACCTCACTGTCCCCAGCGTGAGGCCTGTGGACAGGCTGCTCACTCAGTGCCGGGTGCCCCAGTCTGCAATCATTTGTGTTCTGGTTCATACCTTCGTCTTTTTTCCTTTTTTAAAGATTTTTATTTATTTATTTTTAGAGACGGGAAAGGAGGGAGAAAGAGAGGGAGAGAAACATGATGTGGGAGAGAAACAGCGATCCGTTGCCTCTCTCACGCCCCCAGCCAGGGACCTGGCCCACAACCCAGGCATGTGCCCTGACCGGGAAGCGAACCTGTGACCCTTTGGTTCACAGGCTGACTCTCAACCCACTGAGCTACACCAGCCAGGCCTGCCCCCCTTTAAAATTATCTGTTCTTTTTTGATTACAAAAGCAGCATACGTTTATTATGATAAGTTCAGCCGTCACAGACATACAGAACCTAAGACAGGCAAGAGGGGCGCTGGGTCACAGGCCTGCAGAGTGTGTCCTGTGCTGGGCCGACACAGTGTGGCCATCACCATGTCATC
This sequence comes from Desmodus rotundus, assembly GCF_022682495.2. Lineage (NCBI taxonomy): Eukaryota > Metazoa > Chordata > Mammalia > Chiroptera > Phyllostomidae > Desmodus > Desmodus rotundus. Next base: position 5,664,720 of record NC_071387.1, read on the forward strand.
CTTAACATGTTTAACGAAAGAGGAAAGTGCTGCATGTTGGTTTGTGACGTCCCTCGCCTGCCAGAGCTCCCACGTCAGTCCCCGTGAAGGTGCTGCAGTCTTCCCTGCCAGCCAGCACGCCGCCCTTATCTGTGTCCCAGCTGGCGGGCATGCAGGTGGCGACCTCACTTCCTGAAATGTCTCCTCTTCCTGCATGTGAGCAGGCAGGAGGCTGGGCAGCACCCTGGAGAGGCTGTGTGCTGGGCATGCCCGGGGCGGCCCCGAAGTTTCTAGCTAATTCCAGATGTCAGGCAGAGGAGTGCTTTCAAACTTCGCTATTATACAACCGAACGGCAGCGAATCTCTGTCTGTCTGTTTCTGGCTTGTTCCCCCTGTAGTGGAATTGCTGTTTTGGCCCATGTGGGGTGTTTCCATCTGTCAGGGGTGTGGCCTTGACACTTCACCACTGTCCTTGGCATTGCTGCAGTAGCCCCTGCAGGGCCGAGATGCCCCTCTTACTGCAAAACCGCAGTTTCGGTTTTGTAAACAGCCCTGGCCCGGGGCCGGCTCGTTGGAGCGTCATCCTGAAACGCCCAGGTGGGGTGCGTGGGGGTCAGTGCCTGAGTGCCGGATGGGTGGGGCGGTGGGCGGTGTTTCTCTCTCTCGTTCTCCCCCTCCCTCCCTCTAAAAATCAGTAAATTAAAACAAAAATCTGTGAACAATCTGACAACGCTGCCGAGCACTTGGAAATTACAGATAAGGAAGAAATCCCTGATGGACCGCCCCCTGGGGCCTCTGATCTCTTTGCTGTGTCATTTCCTTCCCCTTGTTTTCCATCCGTGTGCTGCTGGCAGCTGAGTCACGGTGACCGGGCTTAGGGTCTTTTCTGGTCAGAAGCAAAGCCTGTTCTGTGTTGGCAAACACATACCTATGGAGTGCAGGTATAAAATAGCCCATTATCCCCGAATTCTCTCCCTTAGTAGTCTCATTTTAGGCTGGAAATTGTATAATCATTGCAATCACAGTGTTATGGTAAATAACTTACTGTATATACGGTAGTCCCCCTTGTCCTTGGGGGCTATGTTCCAAGACCCCCCAGTGGGTGCCTGGAACTGTGGATAGTACCAAACCCTACCCAGCAGGCCCTGGAATTACATTTATTCCGTTTCGTTAGAACGTTGATGAGATGCCTAGGAACTCAACTCTCGTTTGTGTCCATTAGTCCACGGTGAAATCGGTTCCATATACATCGTTTTGCTTAAAGTTGCAGAACCTATTGATGATGTGAGGTTAGTTACTGTGTATACTGTGTTTCTTTCTTTATACACATCCCAGTGATAAAGTTTAGTGTCTAAATTAGGCACAGTAAGGGATTAGCAGTAACAGTAATAAAATAGAACAACTCTAACAATACATGGTAATAAAAGTTACGTGGAGGTGGCATTGTTCAGTGAAGTAAGCGGGGCTGGAACTCGAACACGTGACAGGCGACCGTGCACCTGAGAACCGAGACGCTGCGGAGAGGGCGGGTTCAAGTCCGGCAGCAGGGGACGGGTTGGCGAGCGATTTCATCAGTTCCTTAGATCAGCTTGCAACTGAAAGCTTAGGGATTGTTTATTTCTGGAATGTACCATGTAATGTTTTCAGTCTGTGATTGATCACGGGTAACTGAGATTGGAAGTAAGACCGCAGATAAGGGGGAAACTCCTGTTTATTTTTAATGTAAACTTTTATTGACTATAACATAAAAACATGCATAAATTACAAGTGTTTAACTCCATGACTTTTCTTTCTTTTTTTAAAAATCCTTACCTAAAGATACGTGTACTGATTTTAGAGAGGGAGGGAGGAAGAGAGAGAGGGAAAGAGAGAAACATCGATGTGAGAGAGAGACGTGATCGGTTGCCTCCTGTATGTGCCCTGATCGGGGACCGAACCCACAGCTTAGGCACGTGCCCTGACCGGGACCAGTACCTCAGCCTTCTGGTGTGCGGCATGACGCTGCAGCCAGCTGAGCCACCTGGCCACGGCAGACTTTCCACAGAGTGAAAACATTTGTGGAACCAGAACCCAGGCCAAGAAACTGAAAACCCCGAACATTTTCTCATGCCCCTCCGCTTCCTACCTCCCTGTATCGTTTTGTTTCCAGATAAGAGATTGATTGAGATATTATTCATATCCCACATGATTTACTCACGTAAAGCGTACAGTTCAGTGGGTTTTAATGTATTCCCAGGGCTGTGTGACCACCGCCATAGTCAGTTTCAGAGCGTTTTCGTGACCCCCAGGAAACCCCACGCCCATTAAGCATTTCTGCCCGGCCCCTGGCAACTGCTGATCTACTTTCTGTCTCTATCGGTCTGTCTCGTCTGAACATTTTGTATAAGTGGAACCCTAAGAAGTGGTCTTTTGTGATTGGCTTCTGCCACTGAGCAGAACGCTGTCACAGGTCGCCAGGGCGTGGCGTCTGCTGGTGCTGTGTTCATCACCGGGCTGCACAGTACTCCTTGTAGGGAGAGGGCACCCTTGTCCAGCAGCTGCTGGGCATTTTGGCTCTCAGGAATAATGCTGTGAACATTGGTGCACAGTTTCTGTGTAAACACGTGTTTGCGGTTTTCTTCGGTTGCTCCCTAGGACTGGCACTGTGGAGCATACGCCACTCCACGTGAACATCTGGACGAAGTGCCAGAGTGTCGGCCGCAGGGCTTCCCCGTTCCACATTCTCACAGCAGTGCGGGAGGGTTCCCCCCACGTGGCTCTTCCCGGTCTTGGAGTCTTTCCATGGGGGAGTTTCTTTCTGTGGGGTGAGGGGGTCAAGAAGTACAAAACTTCCCACAGAGCTCTGCTCTGCGGTGCAGATGACATTCCGGGAGGCTCGTGGCGAGTCCTCACCGTGGCCAGCATCGCCAGCCTTCTCCTTCGCTCGCCTGCTGTGGGCTGAGAAGCAAGATGCCAGAGCTTTGAGAAAAGACTGTTGCCGTCTTAACCGTTTCTGGCTTACAGCCCTGTGGCGCCGAGGACCTCACATTGTTGTGCAAGTGTCACCACCGTCCAGCTCCAGAAGCCAAAGCCTTTGAAAGTGTGTGTAGAATGGGTGTGAGCACAGGGTCCAGCTCCAATCCCTTCCTTCTGGGTTCTGGAAGCATCCTGGTGGGGAGATGTTGGGACGGTGGCCCCACGTCATCCTCGGGGCTGCATGGTGTGCGGTGGACTCCTACCGTTTTCAGGGCATGGGGCAGCCTGAGCCTGAGTGTGGTTTTTGTCGGGTGGTATCGAGGCTACCTGCTGGGTGGCTTGCAGGCTCAGGGTTGGGGGTGCTCTGTCTCTTGCAGGTGATGTGTCTGCACACCCTGGGCTACCCCCCTGCCCAAGGGCAGGGTCTACATGTGACCAGTGTCTCCTGGAACAGCACGGGCTCTGTGGTGGCCTGTGCCTATGGCCGGTGAGTGGCAGTGGGAGTCCCTCGGGCTCTCACTGCAGCCTGTTTCCCTGTCTGCACAGGGCTGGCCCAGAGCTGCCCGGGCAGTGGGGTGATGGGGGTGGGGAGTCCTGGAGCCCAGGACTCAGAGTGCCCACCAGCCAGCCCTGGGCAGTGAGCCGCAGGCCTGCCGTGCCTTCTCCATGAGCTCTTTTCTGGTGTGTGAGGCTCCCCCACCCCACCATCGTGTGGGCTCAGCCTTGGTTCCCGAGAACCATTTTCCAGAGAAAAGCATGCCCTTGGGGTGCCGTGGGGGAGCCTGTGGCACTCTGATACCAAGCACAGTATCTGGGTGTGATGGGGACACAGGCCAATCTGTGGGCCGTAGGGCAAGAGGTGGGGGTGGGGTGGGGCGAGGAAGTCCCAGCCCAGGGGCAGAGCCAGCTCGGGCGTGTCCGTGTGCAGGCTGGATGACGGGGACTGGAGCACACTGAAGTCCTTCGTGTGTGCCTGGAACCTGGACCGGCGAGGCCTGAACCCGCGGCAGCCGTCGGCGGTGGTGGAGGTGCCCAGTGCTGTGATGTGCCTGGCCTTCCACCCCACGCAGCCCTCCCACATTGCAGGTGAGCTGCCCGGCATGCCTCCTGTCACGGGGGTGGCCTGCATAGGGCCCTCGGCCCCTGGGCGTGGCCATGGTGGAACTAGTGGGAGGCAGAGACCACAGGTGAGCCTGTGCTCAGGTGAAGGTGCTGAGTGGTGCTGAGTGGGCCTGTGCGGGGCGTGGAGCTCAGAGCGGGAGGCCACAGGTACTCAGCCGAGCCGTGAGGCCGTGCGGGCAGTGCAGAGGGGCAGCCTGGTCCAGTCTGGTAGGGAGCCGGGCGGGGCCGGTGGCTCCGGGGCTGCCGCTGCTGACAGGAGCCACAGCCTGGGAAAGGGGTTGTGCTGGGGGACTCGAGGGCTGGGCAGGGGAGATGGCCCAGCAGTGGAGGAGCTTCCTGGGTGGGGCCTGCCCAGGGGAGCAGAGCTTATCCTCCTCGGGATGGCTTTTGGGACAGTGGCTCCACGTCCTAGCTCAGTGGGCAGGAAGGGCGGGCGCTTGGCCAGGGTGCTGGGCTGCCGGGCACGGCTCAGCTCTGGCCTGGCCGGCTGGGTCCCACAGGTGGCCTGTACAGCGGCGAGGTGCTGGTGTGGGACACGGGCCGTCCTGAGGACCCGCTGCTCTGGCGTACGGGCCTGTCGGACGACACGCACACGGACCCTGTGTACCAGGTCAGGGCAGCGGGTGTTTGGGAGGGCTGGGGAGGTACCTTCCCCTCTTCTCTGAGCTGGGCCCTGCTGGCGTGGGCCTGCTTCTTGACGCAGAGCAGCAGAGAGGGTGCCCGCTGGCACAGCCATGGAAGAAGGTCACGGGGGAGCTGGCAGTTGGACAGCTGCCTTCGGCATTCTTGTACCTCCCAGGGCATGAGTCGCAACCCTGTCCCTGTGAGGAGCCACCCCAAGGGCCATTCCCAGCTGCCTCCAGCTGTCCTGGCTTTCTGCTGGGACTAGGGATGGACCTCTGAGCCCTCCATGCCTGCCCCTGGGTGGGGAGTGAGGCAGCTCCCAGGCCCAAGCCTCTGTGGGGACACCAGGCAGCAGGTGTTCCTTTCTTGACCTTGGTCCCACACCCTGTTGACCCAGGTGGTCTGGCTACCTGATCCTGGCCACAGCCACCGCTGCCAGGTGCTGAGTGTGGCCACTGATGGGAAGGTGCTGCTCTGGCAGGCGGCCGGGCCGGGCCAGCTGCAGCTCACAGGTGGCTTCGCCCTGGTTGTGCAGCAGCTGCCCCGAAACACCAAGCTGAAGAAGGTATGTGGGGGCCGGGACCGCCACCCCCGGAAATGGCCCTGAGGGCAGCTCTCACCTGCGGGACCTGCCTGTGTGGGGTGAACCTTGGGGACAGGTTGGGGCCAGCCGGCAGTGGCACCAGCGCCACCAGCTAAGCCGGGACTTGCTGCATGGCCTCTTTGGACCTGGGCTGCTTTGGGACACTCATCAGCTTCCCTCACCTCTCCCCTGCTGTCCCTTTCCACAGCCACACCGGGGAGAGACCGAGGTGGGGACTACGGCGGTGGCTTTCTCCAGCTTTGACCCTGGCCTTTTCATTCTGGGCACGGAAGGCGGCTTCCCACTCAAGTGCTCCCTGGCAGCGGAGGAGGCTGCTGTCACACGGATGCCGAGCTCTGTGCCCCTGCGGGCCCCGGCGCAGTTCACCTTCTCTCCCCATGGTGGCCCCATCTACTCCGTGAGCTGCTCCCCCTTCCACAGGTGGGCAGGGTCAGGTCTGTGGGGTGCCCTGCACCAGCCACAGGGCCTCTGGCACAGGGCGGGTGAAGGGTCCCACCAGGCTTCACCACAGAACTGCTTCAAGTACCTGTATTCTGGCCTGGGCCCGGGTCTTCTGCGTTTGAGCTCCAGTATCCAGAGACCTGATTGGTCCCAGGGAATTGGACCCTCTCTAATGAGAACTGCCAGTTTGGGGGGTCCAGGGAGGGTTTTTGGGGGCCTGAGAGCCTAGAAGTCTGGGCAGGCTCCAGCTGTACCTGGACACCCAACACTCACCCTGTCGTTGGGCCTCCTGCCCCGCTCCCACGCAGGAACCTCTTCCTGAGTGCAGGGACCGACGGGCACGTCCACCTGTACTCCATGCTGCAGGCCCAGCCCCTGACGTCCCTGCAGCTGTCCCACAAGTACCTCTTTGCTGTGCGGTGGTCCCCTGTGCGTCCCTTGGTGTTTGCAGCAGCTTCTGGTGAAGGTAGGGAATGGGACACCAGGCTCGGATCCATCTGAGGGACGCGGGCCCAGCCTGTCCCGTGGTTGGGGGGTGGGGGGGCGGTAGACTGCATGTGGGATGGGGCCTTCGCTTGTGTGGGACAGAGCTGAACCAGGCCACACGCTTATTCTGAGCTGTGGCCCCTGGAGTTGGTCTTCCCAGGTGCGCAGGGAACTTCACGAGGCTCCAGGCCTCTCTCACCCCACAAATCTCTCTCCATGAAGGTGACGTGCAGCTGTTTGATCTCCAGAAACGCTCCCAGAAACCCACGGTGTCAGTCAGGCAAACCCAGGATGAAAGCCCCGTCTACTGCCTTGAATTTAATCGACACCAAACTCAGCTGCTGGCTGCTGGCGATGCCAAGGGCACAGTGAAGATCTGGCAGCTGAGCACCGAGTTCACTGAGCAAGGGCCCCGGGAGACAGAGGACTTGGAGCGGCTGGCCGTGGAGGTGGCCGCCTGAGGACGCAGAGTCGCAGCGGGGCGTGTCCCTGAGCACAGAGGCAGGTGGGGTGAGCGGTATCTTGCGCTGTTTCTGATGGAAGCTCAATGAAGACAGACAAGTTTTGAGGGCAGAATCGAGTCATTTATTTCTTTTACATGAAAACAAAATTCGGGGGAGGAAGGGAGAACAAGAGGAAACCAGCCAACTGCTTAGATTTTCTGAAGTTGGAATGGAGCAGCTGGCTTTGAGACAGGAAGCTGGGTCCCCATGGCGATTGTGACTGGGCCAGAAGCAGTTTATTGAAGCACCATTTTCTACTAAGTTTTATCCCAAGCTAAGCAGGTTTAAGGTTACATTGGAAAGTAACACTGTCTGGAATATTTTTCTTAAGAGCACAGAGATGAGTCGACATGCAGCAAGGCAACGGCAGGGCAAGCAGCACGGGCCAGGCTAACCTAGGAGCAGAGGGTCAATTCACGAAGAGCGAGCGGGTGAACTCAACGTAGTCAAAGGCCGTGGGCAGTTCGCGGCCCTTGCCGTCCACGTAGGGCTTCATGTGGGAGACGCAGTAGTCGGCCTGTTCCCGGGTCAGGTTCTGCAGGGAAGACAGCACCTGTCAGCCATACTGAAGTGGCGGGCTGGATGGACTTCAACAATGTCACTGCCTGAGCTTCAGGAGAGCTGTGCCCAGCGTCCAAAGCCAGTCAGCTCTATGAGCTGATAGGAGACTCTGCCCTGGGCCGATATTCGTCGTAAGTGGGGCTGAAACACCCGCACCCAGCAGGGGAGGGTGTGAGGGCCGTTGATCAGGCCCCGCCCCACGGTGACACAGTGACTGACCCAGCTAGGCCCTTGGGGGGCCCTCAGGGCTTTAAGGTGAGGTCTGTTACTGGAGACTCAGCTCTGCCCTGACCCAGGGGCAGCCTTCGGCTCTACTTTTCCTGGGACCCCTCAACCCCTTCCTTCCTCCCCAGGGTGCGGGGGTGGGAGCGGAGTCCCAGACCTGGTACAGCTCCTCCTTGGTCACGTAAGGCTTTCCCTCAGAGCTCAGGGCCCGGAAGGCGCTCTCGATCTCCTCGCTGGACTTGACGTTCTCCGTCTCCCGGCTGATCATGAAAGCCATGTATTCTTGCAGGGAGACGTGGCCGTCCCTGGGGAGGAGCAAGAGCAGTGAGCAGGAGGGGCAGCAGGTGCCTTGGGCAGAGCCCTTTCCACTGCCTCCCCCGAGGCTCACCGGTTTGGATCCACTGTGTCCAGAATCGCCTCGAACTCAGGGTCGGGCTCTCCTTCCTCCACCATGGGCAGATCGTAGCCCAGGGAGCGCAGGCAGGACTTGAACTCCTGGTGGTTCAGGCGGCCAGATTTGTCCTTGTCGAAGTGTCTGCAGCACAAAGTGGAAGGCGGCTCAGCACACAGGCCCTGCTGCTGAGCCGGCCTGCGCCCCACCCAGGAAGGGTGCAGGTGTACTCACTTAAACATCATGCTGAACTCTTTGAGGGCCTCCTCGGTCACCCCTGTTGTGTTCCTGCAAGAAAGAAGAGGATTAGGGACCGAGACCCACCCCACACAGCAGTAGCCTGACTGCTGGGCGCCAGGTGAGCTGTGCTCAGGTGGCGAGACTGTTCTTCCCGCAGCCCTCCGTGCCGGGCGCAGGTACCTGGCCTGGATCTGCTGCTCCAGGTTGTGCTGCATGCGCATGCCCAGCTGGTCGAGCTGGTCCCACTGCTGGGCCAGGCCCACGGTGCTGTGCTCCGTGTACTTGTTGTCCAGGATCAGGGCTTCCTCCATGGCCGCCCCGAGGTCCTCTATCTTCTTCAGCTGACTTCTCATGGCTCGAATCTCCTGGTGCTTGCGCTGCAGTGTGGGGGAGCAAAGACATATGGGACGGGCTCTTGCCTCGCTCGCCAGGCCCAAGAGCCTGATCAACGGCTCTGACCCTCCCTGCCTGAGACCAGCAGGGCTGCCTGCAGAGGGAAAGGCGGGGTGGGGCCATGTGTAGGGTCCAGCAGCCTCAGGAGAGGGTGGGACTTCAATATGAGTGTCACAGAGCAATGGGTGGATCTGCCCGGGAAACCACTGGGTTGGCGAAAAAGTGTAGTTTCTTCTGTAAAAAGGTTTTTCATTTTCACCAATAACTCTATTGATTTGGGTATTTTGAGTATGCCGGCCATCTCCGGTGTGGTGTAACACTGACAGTTCTCAGTGAATGTCGGGATTTGATCGCTATCGACCTCAACTGGCCTACCCGACCATGGGGTATCGCCCAGCGAGAAGTCTCCAGCACGGAACTTCGCAAACCACTTTCTACACATTCGCTCAGTCACAGCACCTTCTCCACACACTGCACACGTTTTTTTTTGTGTTTCAGTTGCATTTTTACCTTTCTTGAAATGATAAAGCATAATAGCCAAAATGTTGCATATTTTCTTCCCTCTTCAATGTTAAAATGTCTACACAAAAATTCACCGATTTTGTTAAGCTTTTAAAAAAATGCACGCTGATATGACAGCTGTCACAATACAATCTAACAAAATTGTCTCAAGTGAAATTAAAGACAACTAAACACTACTAGAGCCATCGTAGGTAAAAATCCAAACTTTTTGGCCAACCCAATACATACCAAGGACGAGAGGAGCCTTTTCCTCTTTAAGCAGAGCTCAAGGGGGCAGCCGTCAAAGACAGAGCCTTTCCTTGAGATGGTGGGGGCCCAAGCTGCTTTAAGCCAAGGGTAAAGAAAGGGGTACCCAACCAGCCCACCTCATGCTGGACTGAGAACAAGGCAGGCCTGCTGGGGTGGACTGATGGAGGGTCTCAGCGGGGTCAGGAGCCCTTGGGGCGCTTACTTTGGTAGCTTCAAGCTGAGATTCGAGGGTCCCGGATTCTTCCACCATGCAGGACCTAAATGTAAAACATGAATCATAGTGAGGCAAGAGGGACCTGTGAGCTTGAAATGAACTGCCCTTAGATAAGACAGTGCCTGCAGCCTCCAGGTCCTTTTATGAAGGAACTGAACCCATGTGCCGTTGGCTGTCTTTCCCTAAGTGGCCGGGGAGCAGAGCAGGCCATACTTTCCCTGTGCAGAGGTGGGAAGCTGCTGCTCCGTGCGGTGTGCTGTCTACCCTAGGCCAGGGCTCTTTCTCTTGTGGCTCCTCAGGCCCCGCCCCACTGTGACACAGTGACTGACACAGCTAGGCCCTCGGGGGCCCCTCAGGAGCCAACTCTACAGGAACACAGAAGGGCTGCTGGCCTGACAATGCACCCCTCTGCAGCCACGATGGGGAGAGCCCCCCATAGGACCCTGCCACCGACAGCTGGGGAGGCCCTAGGCAGGAGGGAGGCCAAGTGGACACCCACCCCAGAAACCCCTGGGGTCTCCTGCAGGTTCCCGAGGAGGGGGCCCCCTTCCGGGGGGGCGACGCAGTCGGACCCCTAAGATAGGGACACCGGGCGCTAAGAGATCATGGCCAGACATGGGCTTTAAAAATGGTTCTAATTCTGCCCGAAGGAGGGAGGTGGCTGAGACTAAGCCTCCACTTCAGGTCCCAGGATCTAGAGGCAGCACCATAGGCTCCTTCCAGGGCCAAGTTCAGAAGAGCAAGGGGGCTGGGGGAGCCTCTATCCCGTTAACACGGTGCAAGACCACAAAAGGCTTCCAGTGAACGAAGACGACAATCGGGTTGGGGGCACGTGCAGGGACAAGTCACACTGTGCGCATGTCCTTGGTGGGATTTTAGCCCAGCCTCCCCTGTACCCATATTTACCCCAACCTACCCTTTTAACACCCAGTGAGCCAGGGTTAGCTCTGAAATCTCCCCAAGTTCAAAGTGTCTAGCAAAAGCAAGGCACCAGGCTTCCTCCTACCCCAGCAGATCAGATCAGACTCACAGTCACGCCATGTCCCCCAGGGCAAAGCACAGCCCCCGGACCTGGGGGTGGGAGGCTGGGTGCTGGTGCAGGGGGAGGAGGACAGACCCCTCTGTCCCAAGCGGCCGAGGGCAGTGGGTTAGTCAGAAAGCGGAGCCGCCTGGGGAAGTCAAGAGTGCATCGGTAAAACCAGTGAGATAAGAAGAGAAATAAGAGGAGAAAAACCTTCCGGACAGATCATCCCCAACTTCATACTGATAGACACGAATGACCCGACGATAGGCTATGCTATTCAAAGAGAAGAAACCAAATGAATACACCAAAGGAAGGGGGAGGGGAGGGCACACCGAGACAGACACACGCCACAGGCCCGAGCAGGCAGAGCCCAGGCAGGGAGCCTAGGGGCTGACCTGGGAGGACAGGCAGCCTTGGAGCAGCGTGCATGGGCAGGGCGGGACAGGACGGGGCTGGGGGAGCCACACGGTATGGGGAGCATGGTGCCTCACTGAGACGAGACGGGACCAGCAGACAGCCCCAGGGGCTCAGGGCAGAGCAGACATGTGGCAGCTTACAAGCTCAAGCTAGAACTGGGATCCCTAAACCCTGACCCATTCTGCCTTCAGCACGTGGGGACGGGTCTGTTCGGGCTTCCTTCTCCCACTGCTCGATTTACCTGCCGCAGAGCCTCAGGAGTGCTGCTCTAAAGCACCGTGGTCCCACCAACCCTGGCCCTGAGAATGGGCCTGGGAGAGAATGCAAAGCTGACCGAGCCAGGCAGAAGCCAAGACCGGTGGGAGAGGCCCCTACCGGGAGTGGGTGGGATGGCCCTGTTCTTCTTGGGCTCCTCCCAAGCCCTATCACTCAGAAATACTGGGCACTTCTGCCTTCAATTAGGGTAAATGACACCTGTCCCTACCCTCCACCCCCCGAAAACTGGGGTTGCTGGGGGAGGGTCAGTGCACAGCTGGAAACTTACTGAACCAGCCTGAGCTCCTAAACACTGTCACCCGCTTTACGCCCACGGCCTCCTAAGGACTAAGTACAGTCCCCCTGGACACCTGAGGAGAGGAGGCAGAAGAGGCAGCCAGTGCCACCCCGTGGCCGAGACAGCATGGGGATTCCCAGAGGCCTGGCCTCAGCTCTGGCCTCCCAGCTCAGTCACATTCCCTACCTGAGAGCCCCTGGAATCGGAACAGCAAGGTGGGAGTACCCCTCCACCCCAGACCGTAGGCTGTCAGACAGCGGGCTGTGGGGCACGGCCCACACTCCTTGTAAGGTGACGGGGACAGGGCAGGGGAAATGCAGCCTGCCCTGGGCACGGAGGCATAGGAAGGCCCAGCCTGGGATCCTCTGCAAGCCAGGCCACAGGGGGACAGAGGGCAGAGGGACAAGCACACAAGACACCACCACACCACAATCCCCGAGAAGTAAGGAGACAATATTAACCCATCGAGGAGATACGTTCTGTGGAGATGGGGGTTCCAGCAGCCACGAGACAAGGCAGTATCCGGAGAGCAGCAATCAGGAGGTGGGGGACAGAGAGGGACACGAGAAAAGAAAGAAAAAACCGACATCATCAGTACCCACCCTGCACTCAACCCACCAGTCTGCCGCTAAGTCGCTGCTCAGGGCTGACCAGGGGCCATGCATGGTCCCACCCAATTGGGCGAAGTCCCTCCAAGAACACTGTCCCAACACTGCCCACCCCTCCAGCTCCCGTGCTCCTACTCTCTTCCTTAGTGCCCAGGATGCCTTCTTTCATGCAAAGCTCCCCAGGGCCTGGGCACTCAGCCTGAGGCCCAGAGCGCTCCCGGGGCTGAGCCGCACCTGGTCTCCTGGATCCACTGGTGGAAGGCGTTGGCATGCTGCGCGAACTCCTGCCGCAGCTTGTCATTCTCCTCCTGCCGGCGCTGCTCCTTCTGCAGCTCCAGCTCCCTCTCCTAAGGACCAAAGGGAGGCAGAGGCCATTTTCACCCCAGCTCCCCCTGCATGGACAGGCTCAGGACGCAGAAGGCTCTGCCCTCGGGAATGGAGGGTCAGCTGGCCTTATCATTTGAGAGTGGCAGAAAGTCGTTTTCTGACACTGAACGTGAGAACTATCGCTCTGGGGGTCAGGAAAACTGGGTGTTAACCTCAACCCAAGGACAGTAGGAAGGAGTCTGGGAGACACTCCATGAGCTCACAACACTCAGTAATTCTCTGGCTGCTTGACACCCCCCTGGGAACTCTGGGAAGACGTGCCGGGAAGTGACCGGTGGCAGGCAATGGGCGATGGCTAGACTGATACCCGTGCTAACTTCCGAGAAATGCAACCCCGCCTCCTCCGCCCCGTCTCACTGCTCTCCTGCTGGAAGGGGTTTCTCTGACCAGGTCCCTGGCAGAGAGCCCGGCAGGAGTGCAGAGAGCAGCGGGAAGGGTACCTTGATGATCTTCTGCAGGTTCCTCCAGGTCTCCTCCAAGGCCTCCATGGTGAACCAGGTGTAGGGGTTGGAGGCCACGCGGAAACTCTTGATCTGGCGGTCCAGCTCGGCCAGCTGGTTGAAGTCGGCCTGGGCTGAGCTGAGGGAGGAACGGAAGGCGTCGTGGGCCTCACGCAAGGCTTTGATTTCTTCCAGGGAGTTGCAGCGCACGGGGTCCGTCAAATCCTCCTCTGCGTTTTCAAACCAGCTGTTGAAGGCAGAAGCCTTTTTGGCGAAGGTCAGGAAGAGGTCCTCCACCTGAAAGCAGAGGAGACCGAGCTGTGGCAGCTCCCAGGGCGGGAGGACCAGGCAGGGCGGGTGGCGGGCAGGAAAGGCTCCCTGGGCGCCAGGGTTGACACAGCAGGTGGCTGGCTCAGCTCCCTCCTCCCACTTCCCCGGCTGAGAAGTTTTGTCTTCCCCACTCCCCTCTCTCCTGGGTGCATCTGAACGGCAATCTCACGAGGGTGACCCCACGCCCCTGAGCACAACCCCTGTGCCAAGCTGATGGCCCCGCATGGCAAGCGGCAGGCAGGCTCTCCTTCCCCGGGTGCTGGGCCAGTGGAGCTTTGCCCGGCCCACCCGTACCTTGCGGAAGTGACTCTGGGCTTCCAGCAGCTTCTTCTTCCGAGTAGCCGAGTTGGCCAGAAGCTGGCTCCATCTCTTCATGAGGGAGGCGTGCCGGGCCTCGATGGCCTTTGATTGGATGTGCTTTGCGGCCAGCAGCTGATCTTTGAGGGCCGTGATGTTGGCAATGCCCTCCTGCTGGAAGGCCTGCAGGCCAGCGTCGAAGGTTTCCTGGAACGGGAGCCCTGAGTTACTCTGCAGTCACAGCATCAAGACTTGAACTTGGTTTGGTACCATAGCCAGACTGTCAGCCTGAAGTCCCCACCTTGTCCTGCCACTGGGTCACACCTGCCCTTGTCCTTGAGACTGCAGGTTAGGACAGCAGCATCTTTCCAGCCCCCCAGGCAGACTGAGGGTAAGCCCACAGCGCGCCCTGCGGCACACAGCCTTTTGCACCCACTGGGCCGCCGCACTCACGCCTAGTGTGGCAGTGGCCCAAGGACCAGACTGTGCCACGTGTACTGCCAAGTCCCTGGGCCTAACGTGAGAGTCAGATGTCTCGACGAAAGATGCAGAGCACCACTTATCTCCCGGGAACTACTGTTTGAGCAAACTTCAATCAGTCAGCCAAGGGGTCACAACTGACCTGTTTGGTAAGGAGAGTTTGGACAGAAGACAGATCTCGGCCATAATCATCCGTCTTCAAGCTGTTCTCCTTTTCACCTAGAAACCAAGCATGGGAAATATAAATCTCCTCGGTGTAGTGAGATTAAGTTAAAAAAAAAATGAGGCAGTTATTTTTTGGTTTCAATTTCAGTATCACCAACAGCAGTCTCTGAACCCACGTTAACTGGCCCCTCCGTGCGCCCCAGACTCCCATTCTCTGTTTGTGCTATGAAGATACGAGGTTCAGCCTCTTCTTAGGTGACAGCACGACCACGGTCACGTGGTCCCAGAATCAGAGTCTAGTTCCCTCTCTCCGGAAAGCTGAGCGCACCCTGGACCCACGCAGCTGGCTGACGGCAGCGCCGATGCAGCCTGGTGCCAGCTGCTGTGCCCATTTTGTTCCTATTGTGACCTCCACTGCTTCTTTCACTGGCCAAGAGCATTTTTTTTTTTTTTTTGGCAAACCCATGTGGGAGCCCCGTGCCAAGCACTGCCGTGGCCCCAGCTCTCTGGGGCAGGACACCAGCTCCAGGTCTGCCCGGGCAGCAGGTTCTCCGAGATGCCCGCATCTGATTAGTTTCTTCTCTGCAGAAGAAAACCCACTGCCAAGGGAGTAGGCAAGCTTGGGGGTCGGAACAGCCCTGCTGGGCTAGGGGGTGAAAAACTTGGGGCCACCCCAGGACAGTGCTTACCGATCCAGGACTCCACCACGTCCGCCTTCCAGTTGAACTGAAGGAAGGCCGAGTTCTCGTCAAGCTTTGCTTTCCTCTGGGCAGCAGCTTTCTCCAAGTCGGATACTTTCCCATTCAAGCCCTTCATCTTGGAAGAGATGTTCTCCTCATGGTGATTGTTCTAGGCCACGAAGGGAAGGCACACTCCGGTCAGCCTCGGTGCCTGCTGCGCTCGCCTAGCCCGTGCCCTCCCTTTACTGGCTGGCTTCAGAAGGGAGAAACTAGCCAACCCTGGGGCCTCCCCTCTTCATGAAACACAGGCGTGGCACTGCTACTGGCCTCGTGCAAAGCTTTGGCGATTGTCCTGGGTATGAGTGCCGGCGGACAACTGAGGTGCCCGCATGTGGGCGTCCCGGCATCAGAAACCTGGGTCTCACGGGGGGCCAGGCTCACCTTCTTAACAAGGTCTTGTCCGTTAGTGCAGACGTCATTCACGCGGTCCTTGTGCACAGTGAAGTCTGTCTCGAAAGCTTCGTGTTTCTTCAGCAAACCCTGCAAGGGAGGCAGCGGGACGGGCACTGAGCGCCTGGCATGCACCAACATGCCAGGTCGGGACGGAGGTAACAAGCCTGGAAGGTGCAGCCCTCGCATGCATCCGTCTAGCTGGGGACTAAGATGGCAGACAGGTACGGAAATAAATGGGCAAGTCTGAAGGGGGTAAACCCAGGGTGCAGCGAGAGTAACTGGCGGGGCGCTGGCCTCAGAAGCAATGCCAGGGACGGCCTTTCTAAGGGGGGCAAACTCTTGGCAGTCAGTTGGCACAGTGTCTCTCTTCCCAGAGGGGACAGAAAACAAGCCGCAGAGGAAGCAGACACTCCTGAGCACACACGTCCTTAGGGACCTTCCCAGGCTCGTCCTGAGCACCACGGAAGCGCTGGAGACAACGCTCCCAGGACCCGAACTGCAGAGGCAGGAACTCCCTCACCCGTTTCAATTCTAGCTCTGCCACCCTGACTAGCTGCACAGGGTCCCCACTGTGAGGGGCGTGGCTCAGGGGCTGCCCCGATTCTTGGGAATGCAGACTCTTTCTGCAGCTGGTGGCACACATTCAGGAACATTCTAGCATAATGTGCTGCCCGTCCTATCAAGAAAGGAGTCTACTCATCCACCCGTGAACCTGGGCTGCTTTGTGACGACGTGGACCCAGAGAAGGCAGTGAGGACGTCGTGTCACATCTGAGACTAGGTCCACAGACCCCTGGCAGGTTCCGCCTGTGCCTGTGTGATCCCACCTCAGGCAGGCGGGCTGGGCTGCTGGGAGAGGAGAGGCCGCGTGGAGGGGCCGGCCGCCGTCAGCCTGAGTGTCGCTCACGGATCTCAGCCCGGCTGCCCTCTGCACCTCAGGGCAGCTGTGAGGGAGCCCAAGGGGGAGCAGCAGATGGACTGTCCCCCGATTCACAGATGACTGTGAAGAGACTGCTATTTTTAGGGTTGTTACAGAGCGAAGTGACCCCACGTACGTAGATCGTAGATGTATGCTGTGTGTTGAACTGAGTGCCCACAAAAGGTATGATGAAGCCCTAACCCCAGCTCCTGTGGACGTGCACCTGGGGTCTCTGCAGGTGATCAAGTGAAGGTGAGGTCATTAGGCTGGGCCTGAACCCCATGGCTGTGTCCTTAGAAGCAAAAAGAAATCTAGACACAGACACACCCGGAGAGATGCCCCAGGAAGACCCAGACACAGAGGGAAGACAGCCACTGAGAACAGAGGGCCTGGAGTGATGCAGCCAGAGCCAAGGACTGCCTGGGGCCACCAAAACTGGAAGAGGCAAGGAAGGACCCTCCCCAGAAGTTTCGGGGAGCGAGGGCCTGTCTACACCTTCCTCTGACTTCCAGCCTCCAGAATAAGACAACACAGCCACCCATGGGTCACAGTCCTAATGCCGGCCACAGCAAAGCAACAGTACCGGGGCCCACAAAGTCAGGCCAGCTTTGTCTGCAGAGGGACGGCACCTCCAGTGCAAGATCTTGAGGGCAAAAGCCAACCAATGCCACCTTGGCCGCTGGCTCTGTCACCCTCTGCTAAGAGCACAGCCACTCCACAAACCAGCAGGAAACGGGGACCAGAGGCAGGGGCTGAGAAAGGAGGCAGGTGGCATCTCCCAGTTCTCTGACCTGGATGGCAGCCAGAGTGTCTCCATAATCTTCACTGGCCACCAGGGTCATTTTCTCATTGATCCAGGCTTCTTCTTCTTCCACGTTGGCTACAAACTGCTGATATTCCAAGGACTCTTCTAGCCGTTGGCCCCTATTTACAGCAGACAGAAGAAATTAGCTGTGACCTCTTCCGACTTTGATTCTGAGTGTGAACAAGCTTGAAAACACTGCCAAGTGCAGGAGGTAAACGGCTCAGTCAAGCCTCCTGCCTAATACAAAGCGCTGGTGGAGCGGGAAATTCTGGGGCCACACGCTCGGCCAGGTTCTCATATCGGAACCAGCTCGCCAGGGGCCATCAGAGGGGGCTCTGGAGCAAGCTAGCTGTGGCCCCTGCACACCCAGGGATAGGGTCCAGGAGGCGGCATGAGGGCCCAGAGCTCCTCCCCCAGCTGCTCACCGGGCCGCCGCAAGCTGCTTCAGCTCCTTCCAGTGCTCCACGAACTGCGCCAGGCGCTGCTGAATCTCCTCCTTCCCGATGGTGTTGTCGTCAGACAGCTTCTTCCCAGTGTCTAGGACGCCCTGACAGGCGAGAAGGGCAGGTTAACAGCCATCTTTAGCCAAGCTTCTAGCTGCTTCCAGGCAAAGTCCTCAGCACCAAATCCAGAACTTCCTCCCAGTTTGGGGCGAGGGGGTCACAGACACTGGAGAGGCCTTGGTGACGTGAAGAAGAGCAAAGGACTGCCGTGTGCCACTGGGGCCCATCCCCCCGCCTGGCGCCCTCTCCTCCAGGGCAGGCCTCACCTGAATAGCAGGCTCATGAGCAGCCAGCTCGGCCTCCAGCCGCTTGTGCTTCTTCCTCAAGTTCTGAACGCCCGTTAGGTCTCGGCCATAGTCCTCGGAGCTCACCAGCAGCTTCTTCTCTCTGGGCAATACAGGCAGGCAGTCAGTGCCCACACCGCCACGCTTCTAACTGGCGGTGTCCGGGCAGAACCGCTGTGAGAGCTACGGCCTCACGATGCCCTTCGCTGACATCCATCCACCCCTCCCTCCAGGAAAACCCCACCAGTCTTCCGGAAACCACAAGTCTCTATTTCCCAGACGAAGTGTCTGCACACATGCGTGGGAGCACGCACCGTGTCCGCCTCCGCAGAGGGTGGGGTGTGCTGTGGCACTGCCCTTTGACCCACTTCACCAAATGGACAAGTATCACACACAGAATTAGAGACCTTGACAAAATCTTTTTTCTTTTCAAGTGAGGAATTAAAGAGATTCCCCCCACTTTAGGTTGGTCTGTTTATATGCTACACCAACTAGAAAAGGTAGACTGAAGTTTTGGGGAGAGGACTAAAAACAAACTCCTCTCCTTCCTTCCAGAATCGATCTTCCCCAGAAGAAAACAGACTGTCTTTTCCACACAGGAGCTCACTGATTTCCCCAGGGATCTCAGGGAAGATCTAAGCAAGGTCTAGTGCAACCATTATGCATCAATCAGTACCATTTGGAGGCCGTCACTGACCAGTATCACCGCACACCTGGATGTCCGGAGAAGAAACCGAGGCCATTCCCCAGTGAGTATGGTGGATGGAGCCAGCACCCAGCACAGCGTGGCTGCTGAGGCCGTGCCCTTGCTGCAACACTCCCGTCTTACCACCACAGTCCAGGAGAGACCCGGACCTCCTGACTCTCACTCAGCCCTGCGGTTCCGACTGCCACTGAAGGCTCAAGGGGCGTCCCAGTGGCCCAGAGCATGATGTCGCAGGAGCACGTACTTGATCCAGGACTCCTCGTCATCCATGTCCCGGAAGAACTGATGCAGGCGATGGGACTCGTTCAGCTTGGCTCGCCGGGAGGCCGCCATGCTCTTGATCTTCTGGAAACGACCGTTGATGGTATCCCGCTTATCCTTTACTTGGGAGGTGTCGAAGGCACTGCTGGTCATCAGGCTGTCTGCCTGGCTGTTCAGGTCCTTCAGGCGATCCTGGGGTAGGGGACAAAATGGGAGGGGTCAGAAATCTGGGTCTCCGTGGGTACCTGCTTGTCAATCAGAGCTCAGGGAATGCTCCTCCCCGACAAGTCGGTTGAAGATACACTAGGTGTGGAGTGTTGATATTCTCAGTGTGTGGTATGTGGACTGCAAGCTTCTTCAAGGCCAAAACTATCTGTGCACCCATGGGGCATTGGGTGTGTAAGTGGGGACGGTGTGTGTGTGTGTGTGTGTGTGTGTGTGCGCGTGCGCGCACGCTGAAGCCCTAGCTCAGGCCACACGATCCACAGTACAGAAATCAACTCTTCACCGCCCTGCATTCCCAGTAAAAACGCTGCCTCGCCAACACCGTTTAAAAGGCAGCAAGAGCTGTTAACTGCACTGACACCTGTCTCGGAGCACGCATCACTATTTACTATCCCGAGTGACACAACGGAAACACACACAAGCACCGCTGTGCGAACTCAAGTCCAGGGACGGCCTGAGGAAAAGCACGCGGTGCGCGCTCACCGAGCTACCTTCCTCACGGACCACCATTTACTGGAAAGGACCACCAGCAGACAACTGCTCTTTTGGACTCCGGGATCTGACAAATACTGTGTCGGGTATTAAAAAAGTAAACCTGTCACTTTAAGGAAAACTGAGGTTTTGCTAATGATAAAATTCAAATTTGCATGAGAAAATCAGGACTTTGGGAAATTTCTGCCTTCCTCTGTGAGCCTGACAGTGTTCTGACGGGGAAGGCCTTCTGTGTGGAGACTGGCTGTGACGTTAACCAAGCGGGAGATACAATGAAATGTGCCTGCATTCAGATCTATGTAACTCAGCGAGCCAGGTTTTCCAAATGGTGCTGTAACCTCATGCACAGGTAAAAGAGCCCCTCAAAGCCCCACGTGAACAGAAAACAGTGTAAAAAATTGATAGGGCTTCAGCGTCCACTTTGCAACTGACAGTTAGCAAATGGCCACTGACTGCGTGTGGTGCAGCAGCGAACGTTCATGTTAATGAGCCCAATGAAACGCTCCCCGCTCCTCACAACACCTGCGCACGGCTCGGCGTCGGATGACGCCCACAACACCTGAGCCCAGGAGCAGCCAGGAGAGGCCAGCTGGCTTCTATGAAGCTGAACACTGAAGAGATTTGCAAAAATATAGCCAATGCCACTCTTCTTGCTTTCTTTGTTTTTGGAAAAATTTAGTTGTAATTCATGAAAACGTTAGTTATGTTAATTCCTGATGGGTTTATGACTACTTTAAGTGGACTGATAAACTTAGACTCTGCAAGAGAAGCTGCACGAACAGCACAGGGTCTCTGTGTCCCCCCACAGGTCCCCACGGCCACGCCTTCCACGGCACAGGACCCAAACTGGCAACCCCGCTGACGCTGCCATTGTTGGCCCACAGGCCCCATTCAGACCCCACCCTTTCTTCCCACACTCACTTGTGCGCGCCCCTGGGAGCGTGCTGTAGACCGTGCAATCACCACCGAAACCAAGCCCCAGGCATTGCTCTGTCGGCAGGAAGAAACCTCCTCGGACCTTTCCACTCTCACCCCGCCCAGACCCCTGGGAACCGCTCGTGTGTTCTCCACCTCTGAACGCTTGCCGTTTTGAGAAAGTTATGTAAGTGAAATCATACAGTATGTAACACGTTGATGTTGATGTGTAAAGTCTAACTTCTAAAGTTTATTTCCTTTCAATAATGGAAAATATTGATAAACAGAGCTCACACGTTCTGCAGGGCCCCTCAACGACAGCTGAAGGTATGAAGCGGTCCCAAGACTACAGTGTTTGCGAGCCTCGGCTTTGAGTAACGGACACCCCTCTCCTTTCCCACAGGCACAGCCGCATCCGGGCACCGGCCTGGCCGCCCCTCTCCCTCTGCTCACCTCGTGGGCAGATATATCCGCCTCCAGCAGCTGATGTTTCTTTAGCAAGTTGTTCACAGAAGCCAGGTCTTTGCCGTAATCCTCAGATGCCAGAAGGGCCTCCACCTGGCAGCGGAACAAAAGCAAAAGGCTGCGGTATAGTACACACAGAGAGTTCTGGAACATCCAGGCTGCCCAGCTGCTATTCCTGGTCTTAGCTGGGAGGCTGCACACTCCTCATCACAAGTTACTGCTGTGCCTGCTCACCCTGGCTCAGCCCGCACGGCCTAAGGTGCTCCCCCTTTCTGTCAATCAACAACTCAAGCACCCGGGAATTTCAACGCTACAGCGGAAGGCAGGGTTACAGAGCCTTCAAGGTGGTTGGATGGCAGAACGCAGAGCAATCCCACGTCAAGGAAGCGCCGCTGGGGGAGTAACTGGCACCATGGGAGGAGATGGCACACAGGGCTGTTCGCTGCCACGCAGCGTGGAGCACCAACGACCGGAATGCCCCACCATGTAGGACCGGATCTGGGACAGCACAACTAACACTACCCAGACCTGCACAGATATTCAAATGATCAGGAGGGATGCCTAGTGACGCGGGGGTAACACTCCCAGTACATACTAACAAAAAGTACCCCGCGAGCCCAGCTATATATAAAAAATACAGTTACACAGATGTTCATGTAAGTGTGCATGGACAGAATACGTGGGGTGGTGGGCTCCAAAGTCCCCGTCTCTTCTCCTCTCTGCACTCCCCCACTCAGCGTGCACTGTTGGCTGGCTCCCCAACTCACTGCTCTTCTGGTTTCTAGCTGCACTCCCTCTGGAGGAGTGAGCCCAAGGCCATCAAAAATAAGCTCACTCTTCTCCAAATGTTCCTTCCCTCTCTCCCTCCTGAGTCACGTACATCACTCGGCTCCCATGCGATAATGAAGATTTTTGCTAAAAGGTACATCAGGAGAGCCCGACTTCTCATGGTTTTAGGCTCGCTGACAGACCTATCGCCCCAAGTGACTAGACATCTTCTCGCGACGGGAGGGGAAATTCTTGGCATTACCTCCGAGAGCCAGAAGTCGAAGTCCTTGATTCCAGTGTTGAAGTTCTGCTGCTTGTTGGCTTCTTTCAGTTTCTGGCTCTTTTCAGCGGACTTCTGCACCAGGAACTGCCATTGGTCAGCTAAGGCTGCCAGCCGAGCCTGGGAGAGAGACGGGAGCCATTAGAGACTGTGAAATCCAGGAAGAACCCGCGCTGCTCAAGCTGACTTGACACACTCTCGGGGTGGGGGGGGATCGAAGATGCTCAGAGCAGCCACTCCCGCTCGCACCCCCGTCTGTGTGCAGCCGAAGCCGCTGCTCTGTCACCACCGCCCGGCGTTGTGGGGCCCATGCAGAGCCGGGGGCCCACCTTCACAGCGTCCTCGCTGCCAGCGCAGGCCCCGCGCTCAATCAGGGAGTTGCCCGTGTCAATGACACCACGGATTCGGTCGGCATTGGCGTGCAGCTCTGCTTCGAAGGCCTGGTGCTTCTGGTGCTTGCTCTAAAAACAGCAAAAAACCACCTTTCAAAGCCTGGTCCTGCACTTGACAGCTTCTCGGGGAGAAGGGATTCTCAGAAGGAAGGGAGCGAACGTAAAGACCTGGGGTGAGGGTCAGCTTTTTTTAGAGACCGCAACCACAGTGTCTGTGTGACTGCCGTGGGGTCAACCTGTTGGGGTTCAGCTCGAGGGCTGGGCAAGCAGGAAGGAAATGCACCAGCTCAGGAGCAGGTAAATTGGGTCGACTCTTAAATCAGCAGGACTGGCTATTTGGGATTGAAATCCTGGAATTAAACACTTTCTAACACTTTTCAGAAGACTGCAATGGCCAGCTGCAGTTTTGAATCTACTTGTACATCAATTTCTGCCCACGTCTTTCTCCTCAATGGACGGAGGCTCTCACACTAACACACACTCAAATCTCTCTCCTCATCTAAGGCAGCGATCGCTACGCAGCAGCGTACGTGACGGTCAGGGTGGCTGTCTGTGACAGAGGAGAGGCCTCCAGCGGCTGCACGCCGGGCTCAGTGGGCTTCTCACTTGGCAGTTGTCATTACCAAAACTCCCAGGTGCCGTCAAAACCCAGGCTTCAGTCCGGGCAGGGACGAATCTTTGCTAAGAAAAGGGAGGGCCAGAAGAGTGGTAGGCTCCCGATGCAGGGGCCTGGCAGTGTTTTCAGGAATCCACCGAGGAAGGGAGGCAAGGGAACACGAGACACAAGTGCAAGGACGCAGCTGTGGCACAATTCTGGGTGAGAAATGCAGGGTCTTAGGGCAGAATGTTATTTGGGGAAAAAAGAACTAAAAGGAATAAAAAAGCAGTGTAGCTGGGGAAGAATTCTGCAGCAAGTGTTTGATTTCAGGGGTAGCAACTGTCAAAGGACGGAGCCACCTGGCTGCAGACCACAGCACCGACCCCAAGTATCCCTGCCGGGTCCCTGGCACCTGTGCCCCAAAACAAGAACGAGAGGTCTCAAGTACCCACAAATCTTGCTGAAGCCCAATTTACTTTTCTTCTCGGTCCGATCACTCTTTGGTTTGAATCTCATCTATTCTATTACTTCCTTTCTTCCATGCATTCAGGCAATCCTGAACTACATTTGGACAGAAAAGTCCGTTTCACTGCCCCTTGGACAACGTCCCCGTTTTTCTCAGCGCTTTGCCCCTGGCTCTTCTTTGTTTTGGGAGGTCATCTACCTCTCTGTGGGTCCCTTCCTGCCCCTCTTCTGTGACCAGCATGAAATTCTTACACTCTGCTAGACCCCCTGGCCTAGGCTACCAAAGGCCAGGAGCCTATGTCTACACGGAAAAAGCTGTTCCATTTTTTCAAAGAAGCATCTTGCCCTGGCTGGTGTGGCTCAGTGGACTGAGTGCTGGACTGTGAACCGAAAGGTTGCCGGTTCGACTCCCAGTCAGGGCACATGCCTGGATTGAGGGCCAGGTCCCCAGTAGGGGCACACGAGAGGCAACTGATTAATGTATTGCTCACATATTGATGATTCTCTCCCTCTCTTTCTCCCTCCCCTCTCCCCTCTCCAAAAATAACAAATAAATACAATCTTTAGAAGATATACCTCTAAAAAGAAAGCAGTCAGTTACTGCCCCTCAAATCAAACACCGCACAGAACTCGCCTACGTGATAAACTGGGAGAGGGCACGAGGAATGAAGGGCTGCAGGCTAAGGACAACAGAGAAAGCCACACCCCACAGGGACACTTGGACGGAGTGCGATGGATGATTAGAGATGAAAAGATGGATGGAGTGACACCAGCAGACTGCGTGTGACCACAATCACAAGAGTCTACACAGAAGAGCACAAATACTGGAGCTCATTTAACTAAAACTTTTGAAGAACACAAAACTTACCAGCAGCTTGGAAAGCTACAAAAACAGATGGAGATAACAAGAGTTCAGTACACTGGTGTGAATACGCAAATCAGCTACTACACAGAAACCCGCGTTGCTGTCCTACTTCCCCTGGGAAGCCCAGCGTCCAGGGACAGCAAACAGAAGGGCACTCTACACACAGCCTTTTCACAGCAGACACTGACGGTTTCAGTAGGGACGAAGCAGCTCTCAACGGGCTCCGGCAACTCACTGGGACCCTTCCATCAGCCCAACTTCTTAAGAAAATTCTCACTGGCTTCACCAGGAAACTGTGATAGGTGTACCCCCCTTTTAAAGACGTCGTACTTAACCCAACCTGCTCAAGAACACCAGCTACTGGGCAGACAGCAGCCCACCCCAGTCAGCTCACCTGGATGTTGGTGGGATCCTTGTAGGACTCGTCACTCGCGGTCTGCAGTTTCTCGCTGATCCAAGCCTCGATCTCATCCACGTCCCGGCTGAACTGCTGGAGAGTCTGCGATTCTCCCAGCTTGGACCTTTTCTCAATCATCTGGGCTTTAAGACGTCGCCACCTAAGCAAGGGAGACGGGGACCCAAGTGAGCAAACGCCCCTCCAGCAGGACTGGCCAGGGCTCTCCCACAGGCGTGGCGGGCTCTGTCAGCACTGCGGAACACCCACCTGTCCAAAACCTCATTGCGCCGGCTAGAAATGTCGCCTTTGGCATAGTGGCCAGCAGCGATGAGCTGGTCGGCAAAGGACTGCAGAGCGGCGATCTTCTCCTCCTGCGGGCAAGCAAAGGCGTGAGGACAAGGTGGGCAATGCGGCACCGCCTGGTGCAGGCTGCAGGTCTCACGCAGAGAGTGGTTATTTTGGGTGACTGAGAACTAGCCGGTGGCAGGATCGGAATACACCGACACTTTAGAAGCAGGAGTGCAAAAAGCCAAAAGCAAGCTTGATTTCAATCATTACTACAGTTTAACTCAAGAAGACTCCGGGTCACACTGGGGGCGCAGGGGCTGGGACACCAGCACATGCCACGTACAAAACCAGGCTAACGGGAGCAGGGGGTCAGGTGTTCAGCACAGTGGTTTCTACACCGAAGCGTGGTATTATATCCCTCCGATTTCCGGTAGTGTGCTCCCCTCCTGACCAGCCCGCAGCCCTGTCTCCTTCCTATTCACAACGAATGTCCCCCGCGGCGCCCCATCTTCAAACCCTCGGGACTGGTTGTAAAGTTAACAAAAGCACTCCCGTGACTCGTTTTTCCTGGCCCGCATAGGGACTCCTGGGAGCTGTGACGGGGGACCACACTGCTTCCTTTCTGGGGTCAGTGTCATGCACTGCACTTTAAGGAGGCTGCCAGAGCTCTCAGCTGACTTAAGTCAATAACTACGTTTTATTCTACCCGTTAACAGAGGAAAGGAGAAAAAGCCAAGCGAGAAGATGGCAATCGGGAAAACACAGTTCAGACTCCCAGGTGCACAGGCCTCACCTGGACGTTAATGGCTTTGTCAAAGTCCTCATGTTTTTTGATCAGGGCCTCCACACTGTCCAGCGAATCGCCTTTGTCTTCCGTGTTCAAGAAGGCCTCCCGGGCAGCCATCCAGTTCTCTGCTTGCTCACAGTCACGATGGAACAGCTAAAGAAGGCGAGACAGGTGAGAAGACGGAGCCTCTGGCGAGGAAACACCTGGTCAGAAACTCTGGCTAACAGGGAGCTATGGCCCAGCACATGCACCTGCAGCTCCAGGCACTGGTCCAACATCATCCTGCGCTGCACCCAGGCCTTCTCCAGGTCTGCACGCTCCTGATCGAGAATATCGAGTTTCTCCTTGATCTCTGGGCTGGCATAGTGCCCGTGGGCCAACAGCTGCTGCCCAAACTGCTCAAATGCCTGGAAAGTGCCAGCCCTGGCATCAATTTCTGTCCGGTGTTCCTGCCAAGAGGAGGAAAGGGATTAAGTAACCGGCAGAAGATGCCCACTCTAGTGTCAACCACCAACTCATGACAAAGGGTGACGGGGGAAGGGAGGGACAGTGAGGTCTTCCCGGCCCAGCAGAGCAACCAAATTTCTGCTGCTCAGCGGGCAGTCTATGTACCTGGTGTCGTTCCAGCAAAGCTTCAGCTCCGGTGACGTCCTTGGCTAGCTCGTCTGAGGACACCAACCCGCGTATTCCATTGATCCAGGACATGAGGTCCCTGGAAACCAGACCGACAGAGGAACAGTCATTATGTTATGGGGCAAGCAGGCTTTCTGCCGAGGAAAAGAGAGAATGACAGAATTCTTGTCCCAGAAGGCTATTTGGGGTGAATCTAGTCAATCTAGAGAAGGAGGCTAGATCTCTGGGCAAAGTTAGGTGTATAACTAAGGTCTTTCCACCCACAGAGTAACAGGTTCTTACATAGACAACAGCTGTGGTTAAGTGAACCACAGCTACGTCTTCCAATGAAAATGCCCTCCTTTAGGGTTCAGTCTTCCAAGTCCTCAGCCAATGCATGTAGCCCAGCCGCTTACAGACGTGCACAAACAGGGGCACGAAGATCAACGTATGCGGCCACATGCCACACATGTCCTTTTACACAGACACCCAGAAAACCGGCACATACAGAGACACAGAGCAGATTCAGAGGGGAGTGGAGAATGGGGAGTGATTCCGTATGGGGCACAGGGTGTTCTTCTAGGGTAGTGATGAGTTTTCAAAACTAGAGAGGGATGGTTGTATGACACTGTGAATACACTCAACGCCACTGAGCTCTCCACTTCCAAATGACTATTTTGTGACCTCCCACTGGAGGCTTGTGAAGGCGGGGCGCACACCTGCTTGCCCCCAACCCCAGCGGGGACACGCCCCAGACAGACACATGCGCACGACAGGAGCGCGTGAGGACAGGGAGAACACCAACATGGAGGAAGACCCGCCCACGCCGTGCTGCACAGCACTACTCGACAAGCCCCAAGTCGCCCATCCAGTGGAAGGCTCTGCAGCCTGAAGCTGACCGAGGTCCCAGGTCACGGCACCTTCTACCAGATGAAGGGCCTGGGCTCTGAAAACATGTGGCTGTCACGACGCTGAGGGCAGAGGGATCCTGTTTAGATCAAGGAGGCCAGACTGCCAAACGCAGACAGCGGTACTCAACTGGATCGTGTACCGAAAACTAAGCCTGCCTCCTACAGCCATCTGAGACAAGTGGAAAAACCTAAGTATGAACCCAAATTAAATCCTGCTGTATCAGTACTGGATTTCTGAGGGGTGGTAATGCAAATGCAGTTATGTCAGAGAAGGTCCTTGTTCTTAGGAGCTGCAGGCTGACGGGGTGGAGGGGAAGTACCACGGATCAGCAGCCTGCTTCCATGTGGTTCAGAGAATCCAAAGTATAGATTTAGAAATAAAGCAAATGTCATAAAAGTTAACTAGGGACTGTATGTGAACGGTGAAGAGTATTAGGGGTGATCCTGTTTAATCTTTCCATTTCTCTGTAGACTTAAAGAACTTTAAGTAAAAAATGTATACGGAAAAGGGTGAAGTATATCCACAGTAAGTGAAAAACACGTCTAAGGAGTAAATAACACTTGGCGGGGGAGGGAGCTGTGTGCGCATGTGTGTGCACACGTGACTAAGGAGAAGACTTCTTGTCTTCTTGGCATTCGGCTCTTTGAATGAAAATGACCAATGACAGGTCCTGGGCCCCAGAGCTGAGTGGGTGGTGGGCGGTTACCGGAAGTCACTCAGGAAGCGCTGTAGGTCGTGGGAGTCACCCAGCTTGGCCTTGCGCTGGTCCGCGCGCTTCCCCAGGCTGCTCCATGCCTGGTTTAACTCGGTGCACTTTTCCTGTAGGTCCTCTGCCGACTCTGGGTGGGACTGAATCAGGCGCTCGGCTGTGTCCCCAAGGGAGTTTACCTAGAGGAAGAAAGTGGTGAGAAAGCCAGAAATAAGGGAGCTCTGCCCTGGGCAAAAATGGAGGAGGACTGCGCGCACGCTCTCACCTTGTCGCCCAGAGCCGCCAGGTCCCTCTCAAAGCCCTCGTGTTTGCGCTGCAGCGCCTGGACACTGGCCAGGTCGTGGCCATAATTGTCTGTGTTTAGAGCCTGATTCTTCTCTTCAATCCACTCTTTGGTTTCGTCAGCATCTCTATAGGTGAGGAACACTCAAGTTAATAAATGCCGAGAACAGCTGCCTTCCTAACAGGACAAACAGGGACACTTTTCGCTGGCATCTGTGCATTCGTCAGAGGTTACCAACAGCTCCAAGCAGAGAGACACATTCATGCACTCAGCATCCACCCGTGTCAGACATGGTCCCAGGCGCCACAGCACACACATCAGCAAGCGCCAGCTGCTACTCTGACGTGTTAGCAGGTTTGGGCCATTCTCAGCGCCCACTCTTCCATCCCTGCGCCGCCCTCACCTGTGGAACCTCTGCACCTCATGGGCGCTGCCCAAGAGCTGGCTCCGCTCCTCGGCCAGCTGCTGCAGGGACCGCCACCGCTCGTTCAGTTCCTGCGGGAGGACAGCACAGCATCAGTTCTGCAGCAGACCCTCCTCTGTCAGGCCCACCCCAGGCTCTGGGGAAAGGGCCAATGGACTGCTGGTTTCACTTGAAAGGAGAGGCCGGGACACAGACGCTGTTCTCTTTCCAGCCTTCCGAGGTGAGCACATTGGTACACAACCCCAGCACAAGTGCGGGTGGTCAGACCTCGCCAGAGCTAGAGCCACATCCGACGGCGTGCACACTCCACGCCTGACCTGGGAGTCGCCCTGGAAGCAGCAGGAGACGCAGCTGACTCACCCTCACTCTCAGCTCCTAGCCTGATGCCCACCACAAAGCAAGTGCTTCATAAATGACTGCCTGGAGGACAGACCCCAGGGCCCGCTGCTTCGCCGCCAGGCCCCGGCAGGCCCGAGGAGCATCATGGACTTTGTATGCCAGGGAGTAGCTGCTGCAGCTCCAGGAAGGGAGGAGGCCCAGCCTCTCCTGGGAGGAGGCAAGAGGGGCAGCCACTGCCTTCCTCGCAGCTGCCAGCCCTGCCGGAACCTATGGGGAGGGGAAGGCTAACTCTGGCAAGACCTGGCGAGTCTGTGGCCGGAGATGTCAACCTTGACGCACAAAGAGTTAGTATTTGCCCAGAACACCCTCAGACCCAGGAGAGTGACATGTGCTATAGCTCACGCCCGACTGAGGACAAGAGCTCTGGGGAGGCAGGGCAGTTGGCCGTGCTTTCTTACCTTGATGGAATTAAAGGTGGCCACGGTGTGAACCATCAGGCGAGCAGACTAAGGTAGAGGAGGAAAGCAGAAGAGCAAGACTAATCAAGTGTCTGTCAATTAAGGGACATAGACTTTAAGTGCCATTCATTAGTTCCCAAATGTTAACCAAAATTATCTTAAAGGAACACCGTTACAATTCCAAGCAGATGTATTAATAAAAGTATCAACCCCTGGAAAGTCACAAAAAAACCCAAATGCACAATTAGACCCAAGTCAATGATTAGTTTTCTTTGATGAACAGAAAATAATGAAAACCACAATTAACGAGTTGAAGAAAAACAGTTTAAAGGCTGCTAAGTGTCTTTTGCTTACCCTACTACAGGAGAACAGATCAGAAACCACGGCCAAGTTAACAACTACTGGCGGCTGAAGCCATTCCACAGGTAAGTAGAGCAATGATTTAACTTCTACCTGTGATTACTGGGTTGCTGTCCTTTTTAACAGTGTCCCCTTGACCAAAGGGTGACAGCCTTACCAGATGGAAAAGAAAGTAAACCAATGAACTAGCTTTCTTACTGGTGCAGTTACTGGTCTCTTGAGATCTCAGAGCCCGCCTAGTTTTTATCTCAAATTCCCTGGGCTGTAATGCCCATCATCTCAGAGGACGTAAGGCAAGGGGGGCGAGTACAAGCTTGGAGGGAGGGACGTCAGGCTATCAAATGCTATGACACGCCCAGGTGACATTTTCAACCAGTGTGGGTACACAGGACTCAGAAGGGAGACATCTGTTGTCTCCGGCCCTTTTCAGAAACAGGAGGCAGTGCAGTCTGGAAAGCCATCTGAAATACGTTTCTGAAGGAACTCTTGTCACCAGAAAAACTCTGCCAGGAGGTCGGACAGATGAGGTCGTATGTAAGAATTAAGACTGAAAGAAGGGGAGAAAGTGGAATTAAAAGAAAAATGCAACCTCCCCCTGTTGGGCACCTACTGAGTGAACGGAATAGGCAGAGGGGGGGGGGGGTAGAAGGCCAGAAGCACAACCCTCGCCGAGGCCCTCCAACAAGGAGCCTGGGGGTGAGGCGCACCTACCAGGAGGGCTAGTGGCAGGAGGCTTTTGGATTTAGGCTTTCGCGCCTCCGTCACATCTCAGCAAGATGCACTTTTTATGGCGTAGAGACCTGCTCTATCGAACTTGCCTGCCTGTAACTCAGTGCCGCGTTCCTGAAGGGCCATGTCAGCAGGAAAGACGCGAAGCGTCTAGAACTTAGTTAACTAGTTCCATAATCGTAGCTAATGAGACCTCGTACCAAAAAGCCGCTTCCCTGCACTCCTGGTCACGCACCACCCCGGACTGGCCTGGGCTCATGTCCACTGTCACGGGTCAATGCCCCTCCTTCCTCCCGTCACACCTCCCCTCAGGGTTATCTTCTCGGCAGCCTTTCTTAGGGCACGGGAGACAGCAGGCAGGCAGATGCGGAACGAAAGCCTCCTCTCCTCAGTCGTCTTCTCTTCACGCCATGGCCTTCTGGACGGCCATCCGGCTGCTGGGACCACGCCTGACCACGCCCCGCCACCCCTGCCAAGTCTCTTCTGGCAGCGACGTGGGTAGTGAAAGCACTCTAACTGAACTCGTCCGAGCGTCTGCACGGAAACACTTTCCGTCTGTCGAGCGTCACGTTTCAAGAGATAATAGATTCACAGGGTGTGAGGCCAGGATAGGAAAGAAACCAGCCCACAGGGTCCTGGAGTGACCAGAGGCTCAAGATGAGCCTGAATACTCAGAAACAGGCACACCTTCCAGAACAGGACAGAATACTTTCGTTCACACACAAACCATTATTCGCACAGGAGTTCTTACCTTCCAGGGGGAGGCTGTCTTCGAATCAGTGTCATCCTGTCCGAAGAAGAAGCAACAGCTTAGGCGGCCACGCAAGCGACACAAAACCCGCCCCGCCTTTCCTTCGAGCCCAGTGGCGGTTCCTCTGTGATTCAGAGCCTACCAGCAGCTGGCGGCAAGCTGCAAAGCAACTTGAGGGATGTGAAGCAAACAAATAGAAAACTTCTAATTTTTTATGCAGGAGAAAAAAATGAGGTTGAATTTGAAAACAATTAACTTTTAGTTAATAGGAATTTTTTGGAAAAGGGTTAATAAACCTAAAATTACTTTTAAAACAGTTTGAAAAAACTGGAGATGAAGACTTTGTCTTTTGGAGAATGACAAACGAAAACCAGTGCACAGTATTTCTTTATGAGATTTTTACACACGAAAGACATCTCTGAGGTTCAGAAACAGAAACCCTTATGAGGGTTTTGACTTTATGTTTTTCCTAAGGGCTATTCCTTCTCATAGTCAAGTTCTGCATGAAGCAACTGGGACTTACCCTGGGCATCGCGCCGTACACCTCCTAGAAGGAAAAAGGGAAAGCAGTGCTGTTACTAGAGGAAATGCCCCTTGGAGGAACCCGCACTGCTGTCGGACCACAGAGAATCACAGAGATGGGAGAAGTGCGCTCTCCTAGACAGACCCGGTGTTTACGCGTGAGCCCTTCAGTGGTTCAGGACAACACAGACGCTGAACTCTCCCAACACTGAATGGCTGAAAGGGGAAGGTGGGCTGTTTCCCACGCGGAATGAAGGTAAGGACCTCTGGCCATGGACCCTAAACGAGACGGATCAGGTCATGCAGGGGGCCTGAGCTGCACCTGGGCCATAGCTGTGCCGGGGCCACGGCCCACGGGCAGTGGAAACGTGGGGAGGAGGAGCCAAGTCGCTTCCTCATGGCAACAGAGCGTCGCTCGGGGCAGGACCCGCACACCCACCTGCTGCTGCACTGCCTGCACCTCCTCGGCCATCAGGCCTTCGGACTCTAGGTCTTCGGCCACCTTGTTAATGTCCTTCAGCCTCGACTCATTGGCCTTGAGATCCTGTAACACACAAGACGTGGCAGTCCTGACCCGTGAGAGCAGTTCGAAGGGGGCAGCAGAGGTTCCCAGCTGCGGTTCGCGCCTATGAGTGTCCATCCAACAGGCACCCTGCAGACCGGCTGTTCTCAATGGGGCACCAGTCGGGAGGCCCGTCGCTAGCATGGGGGTGAGAAAATACTGGAAGCAGTCCATCTCCAATTTACTGACAACCCGTGGTTAACGACCCACTACTCTGATTGGATGGAGGTTTTTAAAGATTTTCTTTGGAGGAGAGAACACAGTGTTTTAAAAATGTGATGAAATTTTAATGCTGGCCTCCATGGGAGAAAAAGCCCCCCATGTTTTTTTATGGGTCACAAGAACACTGTTAAACGGGGGGATGAATAAATAAAACGTGGCATGGGGCTACAACAGAGCACCTCCAGCCATAAGAAGTGGCGGGGCCCTGCCCCGTGCCGCAGGACGGGCCCTGAAAGTGCATGCTCCGGAGACCAGTCAGTCACAGGAAGTCACGAAACACACGATTCCGTTTGGAGGAAACGTCTGGAATACGTAAACCCGAAAACAAGAAGCGCATCCCAGGGTTGTCAGGAGCAGGGCAGTGATGGGGAATGACCGCTTGAACGGGGCGTGGTTTCCTTCTGAAGTGATAAAGATGTGTGGAACTAGCTGGAAGTGATGGCCGTACAACGATTGTGAGTGTGTAGTACCAAATACTTCCAAACTGTGTACTTTAAAGTTTCAAGTTAAAGGCATTTAAAAACAGCCACACAGATGGTAGAATACAACATACTTTCATTCTACTAATCCAGAGTCAAAAATCAAAAGCACCAAGTCTTTAAACAATTTTCGGCTCAGCGGCAAGCCTTGTCGTACCTTCTGGAAGTCATCAAACTTCTTTTGCAGCACCTCGACCTGCTCCAGGTCTGCGCCGACCTCCTCACTGGTCAGGGCCGCCTCCTTCTCATTGATCCACTGCTGCAGCTCGTTCGCCTCACGGAACAACATGAACTTCTTGCAGCTCTTCTCCAGCATGCCTTTCCGCTTCGCGCCCAGTTCCAGCAAAGAATGGTACCTGATGTCGTACAAGGGGGGACAATGAAGGCAGTTAGCTTCCTCCAGAGGCCATCTTCCTAACATCAGAGAAACCACCAGGCGTCTCCAAGATGTAGATCCAAGGCTATGAGTTTGGAATGAGGATGCCCTGGTGACAGTGTCAGAATGCAGGTAACGATGAAGAGCCTGAGGACCCCGCCACAGCCTCCGGGATAGGCACCCAGTGGTGGCCAGAACCACCAGGCACACTCATCCCGGGACAACTGTGCCCTTCCGACATCACGACCACACACAAGCGAAACCCAGCGTCCAGCACAGTGACACAGAGTTCATGCGGCTACAGCGGAGATGAGATGGGCTTTCTGGGCGGATGTGTATGGAGTTCCCTCCTCTCTTACAAGGAACTCTCTGAGCAGCCCCCAGGCAGTGAGGCTTTAAACAGTCTCCTACAGAATGTT
The DNA here is from genome assembly GCF_022682495.2 of Desmodus rotundus. Lineage (NCBI taxonomy): Eukaryota > Metazoa > Chordata > Mammalia > Chiroptera > Phyllostomidae > Desmodus > Desmodus rotundus. The sequence continues at coordinate 5,698,634 of NC_071387.1, forward strand.
ACTGCCTCTGGTGAACAATAGGAAATTTCTAAAGTGATATACAACTCTCGTTTCTCAGAAAGTCTGGGCAACTTCAGAAGGAAAATCAGGTAGAGTACAGAGTACCAGTACCACTTCCTTAGCTGGAAGACTTAAGACGAACCCAAGAATATTCTAGCTCTTGGGAACCAATACACCAAAGGCTGAACTCCTAGATCTTTGAAGACATGAAAGGACGAAAATGAGACTCACCCTCAAGTCTAAGCTTCACAAAGTGCACTTAGGAAAGCAACGAGTTACCAAGAACCAGAGAGCACTTTAACTGGAGGCACTTAATGTCCTTCTTCCCACCAAGGGCCACTACAGAGCTGGCCTTCAGGTGTGCTGCTGGTCCGCCACAGAGGTCGACAGGAGGGGGCACCAACAACACTCTGAACACACAGCGGCACGTGGAAGCCACCGAGGAGCTAAGCGGCCGTCAACTGACAGTTTCACTGACACCTCGACCCGTGCGAGCGGAAGCTGGGGCACAGAGACGGACCCGCCCGCCACCTGGTCTTTCTGGATGAAGGAGCGCCCTCACGAGAAGCGGCAGGGGGTGGGCAGGCATAGCCATGGACACAGGCGCTCAGCAAGGCTTCGCCTACTCACAGTTCTTCCACCTGTTTCATACGCAGGGATACACTGCCGGCCTCCTTAGTTATGCGTGTCCTGCACAGGGGGGCACAGCAAAAGCATGCACAGATTAGTGGGGCGCACCCACGGGGGTGAGAAGCGGCAGCTCCGACCGGTGCCACGATGGTAGATGCACTGAGTGGGGAGAGTCAGGGAGTCATTAAAAAGCTCTTAGAAGCGGGTCAGGCCGTGAGTAAAATCACGTGAAGAAATAGCAGGAAAATGCAGTTAGGGGGTCAGCGCACCTTCACTGTCCTGGAGAGTCTGCCATGCTTGGGGCAGTCACGTCCCCGTGCTGACACCCTGGCGACTTCACAGAGCAGGGCCGGGGAATAAAGTGACGGCCCTGAGAACGAACGCCGCTGAGAGCCACACACAGCTCCAGGCCAAAACCAACCTCTCCCTCTCCGTCTCTGTCTGTCTCTGTCTCTCCCCCCACCCCTCGTGTCTTAAAAGTAACAAGGGTCTGTGAGTTTACAAATAACCGACTGTCGGGGACCACCAGGGTCGGGAAAGTCCTGTCGTCCTGAACTCCAGTGCAAGTGCGTTTCCTGGGCATCTCCCAAGTGTCTACAGCTGCTGATTTCACTAGTGGGGTCCGGTGTGCCCTGGAGGAGGGACCCAGGTCCCCCAGGGGCTTAGCTCTGGGAAAGGGAATCAACTCCATCCAACATGAAATCAACTCCATTCTCAGAACACAAGCCACGGCAGAGAGAGAAGCTAACAGCCTCTGAAAAGGGGCCGAGCTGTGGAACATCAGAAAAAACAATTTCAGAAATCAGCTCCTGAACTGGAAGGTAACGCTCAGAAAAATGCTGTTTAGGAAAAGAAACCACATGGGGAGGAAACAAAACGAAGGAAAATAAAGGCATCCGTCAGGGATCTGCGTTTCAAACGGTACTGTGGGTAAGAGGGACGCAGGGAAGCAGGAGGCGCACGTCCCTGCGTGCAAGGGGCACCGGAGCACTCGCCCTGGAATCCACAGGACACTGCCTACACCTCGGCCCCCGGGTGGTACCCAGGAAGCCCCGAGCGTCACCAGGACCTTTGTGACCGACTGTGTGGCCCTTACTGATTGTCAATCTGCTCCTGCCGCAGCGCTATGCTGCCTTGCTCCTCCAGGAGATTCTCGCGGGAGGCTGACTGGGCGGGGTCCAGTTTCTTCACGTAGGCTGCTGGCACAAAACCCTGGCGGTCGTTCACTTCCACTTTCCACCAGTCCTGAGGAAAGAGAGGTGGGGTGCTCAGAGCTGACCCCTGTCCCAGGACGGGGAGGGGCCAAGTGTGTGCATGCGCGCACGCGCACACACACACACACACACAGGAGAGCTCGAGCCGTGCTAAGAGGGTCTTATGACAGTGTCCAAGTCACTTGGCACAAGGACTGAAATTTCGGTCGCTTTGGGACCTGCTAGGCACAGAGAAGGCCACGGGCGAAGCTGCAATGACAGACACCCACAGGAAGGACATCCTTCTCTCTGCTTGGACCCTGGAACCATGCGTCCCCTACTGCAGCCCCTAGCCACATGTGGCTAGGTAAATTTCAACCGATTATGACTAAATAAAAACTCCAGTTGCACTTGTCACACGTAAGTGCTTAATAATCACGTGTGGCTAGTGGCTGCCAGAGGGCCCACACACAGAAAATTCCCTCCGCCACGGAAAGTGCTATTGGGAAATGCTGCTGCTGAGGAAACCAGGGGAGGACCAGAGGGCTGGTTCAGGTTTAAGTTGGCATCAACAGAATCCCAGGTCTTCTCCATCTCTCACGAGTAGGCTGTGCTGGGAGTGTAGGAATAAGGGGCTTCTTAGCAATGGCCAAGTACGTCTGTGCGCCTAACCAAGGTGGGAGGTGTACCCCTCGGGTTCAGTCAGGTAACAGGTAGAGTGTCACGCACCTCACTTCAAAGTCATTGTCAAACAGAATGTCAGGGAAGAAAGGCTAAGGAACCAGGCAGCGTGAACTCTGAGAAGACAGAGGCTATGGGGTGACGTCACGGCTCTCTTCAACTATCTGCTGTAGGCGAACAGTGAAGATTGAGAACCAACAGGTACAAGGTACAGACTTGAGATTACATACAAGCGGATGCTGGCTCATAAGAAAGAATTCCCCCGGAAATGTGTGACTGTGACAGAAACACTGTCAGTGAGCGTGTGAGTCACGCCACCATGTGCAGGTGTCCAAGAAGACAGGCTGATGGACCTCCTTGGTCATACACCATGCAGCACAAACCTATGCAAAGCAGGAGACTGACTGGGAAACTTGAGCATCTCTTCAAATTCTAAACCAGCCTCGTTTTACAAAGACACAAGGACCCCCCCACCCCGGCCTGAACAGAAAGAACTGGGGTGCTGACAAGAAGAAACACGGACCGCCATCCGGGCCTTGCCTTGTTGGTGCTGTTGAGCAAGGTGAGAATGTCTCCCTTCTTCATGGTGACCTCTCGCGGGCTCTTCTCCTGGTAGTCGTAGAGCGCCAAGACCAGCTCCTTCCCGGTCTCGTCGTCCATGGGGGCCACTTGTTGCTGACAGCCCACAACAAGAGCAAACACGGTCACATCAAGGATGTCCACCACATGTCACGGAAGCACATGACAGAGTCCAAATTCAACAGCTACATCAAATACACACTCACGAACCTTCTTTGCGAAGCTACTAATAAAACTCAATTCAGCACTGTTAGCTCTCTGATGGCTTTTAAAATCTTGCTTCAAACTGTCTCTAAGCCTTTGTGTTGTAAGATTTAGCAGTAATGTCCCAAGAATGCTGCCCACGAGCGTCACACCTGCTGGCAGGCTCTGGGTCCTGCCACACTCCCCAGCTCCCCGGCTCCCCCGAGCCCCGAGCCCCCTCTGAAGGCAGAGCCACACTCACCCGGCACGACTGAGCCTGCTCTCGCAGGGCCTGGATGCTGCTGCCGTAGGCGCTGAGATCCGACATCAAAGCTTCGTGCTTCTTCAGGAGAGCCTGCACCCCAAACCACACTGTGACCCCATGTGAGGGGCTGGGGCTGCAGCCTCCTCCCCAGCGGCATCACTAACAAGCCACCCTCCCCTGGAATCCTGTTAGCTACACGATGGATGGTGTGATTGCCTCCTGCTCAATACTTTCTCTCCCTTTCAAATAAATGTTAATTTGGAGGAAGTATTAACTGTGACATAGTATTTTTTCACTCTGCATTTACATACTTAACTAGGCAATACTGGAAATGCATAAGGAGAAAAAGGACGGTATCACGTGATCAGTGAACCCACCACCATCTTGGGAAATCAACTACCCACAAGTCAGAGCTGCTTATGGACACGCCCTGCTGGAAGGCCTGCCTGCTGCCCCACCCTCCCCTCACCCCGCCACTTTGGGCTTTTCTTTCTTCACTACCATTTCCAAAGCTTTTCAGCTCTCCCGTCTTTGGGACAATGAAATATAGGTCATGTCAACGTTCAACTCACTGTGGTTTTTGTGACTGGCAAAAAAATAGGCAGTAGGCATAGGCACTACACCTAGATGTTGTGAGTGAGATGTAAGTGTGTCAGTCAAAACACAGAGCACCATCAGAACACAGTGTTTAGCATGTGCAAGTGCATGGTCGAAAGAAGAGATGCAGCGGGAACAGCAAAATGTGAATGGTGAGGAAGGTGACAGGTAGCACCGCCTCTCCTTTAGGTATGACCGAATTTCCATCATACAAAGTAACGCAGAGACTGGAAGGCACCTTAAAACACAATCAACCACAATGCTGCACCTTCCACACTTGGTAATTTTCCCACTGGCCTCCCAGCCCGAGGCCCAGGCAGGTGCAGAGCCAGCGCGACACTCCCCCAGCCCAGTCACCTCGGCTGAGTCCTCATCCTTCCCGTAGTCGGTGCTGCCCACGATGGGCTCCTTCTCCCGCATCCAGGACTCGGCCTCATTGGCGTCGGCAAAGTATTGCTGCGCCTGCAGAGAGTCCTCCAGGTCCTGCCGCCGCTGGGACGCTTTGGATTTGAGCGACTCCCACTTCTGGTTCAGCTCATTGAGCTTGGCCTTCACATCCTCCGCAGCAAAGTGGCCTGGGAGACGGGCAGGGGGCGGGAGGACAAGGAAAAGCATGTTGACATGCTGCAGGACAAAAAAGGCCTTCCATGTTTTCACTTTCGTCACTACATGTTGGTGAGCCGGGCCGCTTATTTCCACGTTTTATGAGCAGCTCAGGTTCCAATCCGCCAACAGGTTTGCTCATTTGTGCTTCACAAACCATGAGCTCTATCTAGACTCTAAGAGTCAGACGCCCCAAGTTGGCATCAGCGAGGTTATCGTAAAGAAATGAGTAACAGCACTCCCCCAGTCCTCAGCCTCCAGGCCCTGTACCATCAACAGTCGTCCTGTCTCACAGATAAGAAATCCAGGCTCGGGGAGGTTAAGGTCTACCCAAGGTCACAGGGCTAGAGCAGAATGGAGATGGTCCTCAACCCCACAGTCCAGTCTAACTCATGCCCTCCACCACAGAAGAGGGATGACATGGAGAACAGAAGCAAAGCCGCTTTCCCGGATGACCACGGCTCACCTTCCTCCACCATGGCGTTCCCCTTCTGTGTAACTGCTTTGATGCGGGGTTCGTGTCCGGCAATTTCTGCCTGGAGGGCTTGGTGTTTCTTCAGCAGATTCTGGACTCCAATCAAATCTTTGCCTGGAAGCAGAAGAAACCACCCCCAGTCATCCAAGCCATCGAGAGAAAAGGCAGCGCTAACTGTCACCCATGGCTTCCACCCCAATTCCAGGTGACTTTAAATTTGACCCTGCTCACTCTGACGTGTGCCCCCTTAGACCACAAGGGTGGAGCCCTTTCCGGGCTGGACTCCGATCCAACGGAGGGAGACTGACCTCTGTTGGTGGACGCAGCGATGGGCTCCTTCTCGCGAATCCATGTCTCCTCATCCTCGACATCACGGAAGAGCTGCTGCAAACGCAGAGAGTCGGCCAGCTTCTGCTTCCGGGCGATCATGGGCTCCTTGAGCGCTTCGTAGCGAGCCACGAGGGCTTCCTGCTTCTTCTTGATGTTTTCAGCGTCAAAATGGCCAGCGTCCTGGAACTGGCGGGCCTGAATGGTGATGCCATCGATCCGATCCTGGGAATGGAAAAGGACGGACAGTCTTGAAAGCTGGGACCCGAGCTGAGCAGCTTTACCACTAGGCCGACTCTTGTCACTTCAGGTGTGGTTTGAGCTACACAAAGAAAAATTAACAAGGTTCCTTCTCCCCCTCTGCCGTCTGCTTCCCTCATGCTGGGCTCCCAGAAAGCCGAGGGGACAGCTGGACTGCAGCAGGAGCACACGTGGCATGTGGGGCTATGTAAGAAATTGACTCATTTCACCCCTCCCCAAACCAGCTGGGACCTGAATCACCGGCCCAGCAGCACCCGTTCGCACTCTACCTGGTGGGCGGCCACATCAGCCTCCAGCAGGGCGTGCTTCTTCTGCAGGTTCTGGACGTTCGTAAGGTCTTTGCCGTAGTCGTCGGAAGCCAAGTGGCCCTCCACTTCATACAGCCACAGTTCGATGTCCTCCACGTTGCGGTTAAACTGCTGCTGCTGGTTCGCCTCGCGGAGCTTTATTCCTAGGTGGAGAGGCACATGGATTTTCTGTTAACACTGCTTCCATCAACACACAAATGGGCAAAGGAGGCTCCCGCCTGTGAGTACGTGGAACAGCTTATTCTTTTATTATTTATTTGTGCTATTTGTCTTACTATTATTGCCATCATTTCGTATCTTCTAGATAACGATGGCTGGACACTCAGCATCCGGCTGCCTTCCCCCATACTGCTCACAGACGGAGGCTGCCCAGTGCAGGGCCACGTGTCAGGATGGGAGTCCCGCTCACTCCCATCACAAGGGGAAAGAAAGCAAACTGCAGCCTCTGCTCTCCCTTCTAGGTGCCGACTTGGAATTGTTCAGAAAGCATTCTAACCCCCGTGAGATAAGGGCCCTTGGGCAGTATTAGGATTGGGAATTAATAAACACCCTTGGGTCATAGCTGAACTCTGACTTTTCGTGACGAGGCCCAATCCAGGGAGGGCCAGTTAGCCGAATCACCCCTTTCTCTCTTAGGCTCCCCACCAACTGCACGCTCAACCACGTTTACCACATCTGCAAAGCATCGGAGCCCAAGGCAGTAACCCCTGCACGGACGTGCGCCCCAGTGCCCAGGGCCATCTGCACCCCTTCCTGGGTGGTGTACATCCCTATGACACTTAACCAGGAGGGAACAGTTCCCTCCCTGAACATTCCTGTCCATTCCTGGCACAATCCTGTGAACCATATTCTCTCACCTTTCAGCTCAGTGGCCTCTAGCAGTTTCTTCCACAAACTGATGACCTCATTCATTCGAGCCGCCACTTCCTCCTTGGCGTAGTGGTTGACATCTATCAGCTTCTGCCCTGCTTTCTCCAGGGCGTCAATGCGGCTCTGGTTTGCTGAGAGCTCAGCCTCAAAAGCCTGATGCTTCTGGACTTTTCCTTGTAGGTTGGATGGGTCCTGCCAACAGAAGAAAGAAGGGGATTCTACCTTGAACTTGAGCAGGTTACCTTGTGTTAGCTTCACACTTATCTTTACAAGAGGGTATATGATGAAATGGTCAGCTTACATTAAATAGCACAGGTGTCAGAATTCCCTATTTTTTTAGCTGTATTTATCTGTGGAACTGTGTTCAGCTTACTAACCGAGTACCACACGGCAATGCTAACAGTACATTACTTTGTAAGCTTCATCTGTGGCAGTTTTCATCTTCTCATTGACCCAACTCTTGAGCTCATCAGAATCACGGAAGAACTGTTGCAAGTGGAAGGAATCGGCCAACTGGGCCCGGCGACACATGGCTCTCTCGTGAAGGGCATTGCGGCGGCTCAGGAGCTGGAAAACAAGGACCACGTGACTCTCCAGTTCCTACTGCCCCAGAGGTTTCCAGCTCGAGAGGCTAACCCGCAGCATCTGTCCTAGAAGGGACATCTGTGCAGGGGACAGAAGGAGCATAAAGGGCCCAGAACTCACTGCATCTCGGCGAGTAGCCACGTCGTCCATGGCGTAGTGGTTGTTTTGAATGAGCTTGGTTGCAAATTCATCTAGAGCCTAGGGAGGAAGAAGAGTTCTTCAGGGATCAGAGGACTATTCCAGAGGTTGGCCTCCAGAGACAAGTAACTGCTGAACAGGTCACAGAACACGCTAAGCCTTCCCACAGGTCGAGGTTTTCTCAGACAACGCTGAAATCAGAGTTGTTGCTGACGGTATTAGTCAGACGTATCAACGCTTGCTGGCTCCCCGCAAGGCTGGAGACATCAGCCATGCAGCCTGACCAGCACCAGGCATCGGCTCAAAGCCTTCCAGTCCCTACTTCTGAAATCTGCTGCTAGTGGGAAAGATGCTTTCCCCCATATATTAATTCTTACCTACTTTCAACAAAAGGTACATCTGAACTTGGAGGCTTACGTCAGGAAAACTTTCATTCTACAAAGGGGTGTTGCCTCCTCCCGGACGGCATACCGCCCCCGCCCTGAGACTGCCAGCGTCCACAGGGCTGCCTTCCGCACTGATCCCTCATCAAGTCTGCTCAGGGACCATTCGGAGAAAGAGGACCCTTGGGCGGCCCTGGCAGCGACAGGGGTCTTACTGTAATCTTTTCCTCCTGGGCACTCAGGGACTTCTCAAAGTCCTCATGCTTCTTGAGAAGTGCTTCCACACTATCCAGGGAATCCCCCAAGTCTTCGTTCAGCAGGAAAGCCTGGCAACAGCAAACACAGTGTTCAGAAGACTGCCCTATTCCTTTCATCTCTTAAGGCTCGAAAGCAAAAGACAGTTTCGCCAAAATACAAAAAGAAGGAAAGCGAGTCTCCGGCTGTTACACTCGGAGCTCTCTTCTGGCAGGCCCAGCCCTTCTAGACGGACCCAGTAACAGCACGAAATCCTTGTCCCACATTCTTTGGACACTTTTTCCAAATAGCTCTTGATGCGTCTACTAGATTTAGATTACACATAATCCTAAAATCTAAGAGGGAAAAAATCTCCCGCTTAATAAAAAGTTTCACACCATCACACTCATCTGAAAACCGGAGCCCTTACTGAGTTTCCCCGCCTTCCCTGCGTTAGGAACTGAAATGGTAATGACTTCCCACACGAAATAAGCCAACCATGTGGGCAGGGTGGGGGATGGGCAAGAAACGCAACCATCAACAAAGCATTTAGCACCAGTCCTGGCCTCAGTAACCTATGATGACAGTGAGCTATTAACAAACAATAAAAAAAAGCAGAGAAAAGAGACACAGAGCCCTGAGCTCGCTGAGCCAGCCAGTTGCCTCTGCTCACAAGTTACCTCCTGCTTGCTCATCCAGTTGTCCACCTGCTCCGTGTCCCGGTAGAAGAGCTGCAGGTCCATGCACTGCTCGTACTGCTGCCTGCGCAGCTCCCACAGCTCCAGCAGGGCGGCGCGCTCCTCCGAGAGAACAGCCAGCTGCGAGGGAGAGCACACAGGGTGGGAGGGAAGACCAGCCAGTCCGGATGCTGCCGCTCACACAAAAGGCTGCCCGGGAACTTCTAATCCTCACGCTCATCTCCAGGCCCGCACCACATCCACTCGTGGGTGCCAGCCAAGTCACAGGAAGCCACATGAATCCTGAGCAGCTTGTACATTTATGCCGGATATACGAGGGATGGCCCTGTTCTAATTAATCTAGTTAATTTATTGCCACATTATCACAACTTATTTCCAGTAAAAATGTGAAGGAAACTGCCAGGCGGAAGAAAAAGGGCATCTACCTAAAAGCGAGGCAGGGGGAGCATTTGAGATCTTGCTCCCCGGCACATGTTATCAGTGACTCAAACTCTTAAAAACGTTCAAAAAATAAAAAGAAATAAAAATAAAAGTGAGGCAGTATAAATGGGGTAGGGACTCTCAGCTGAGAAATATCAGTTGAGTGGGGACTCCCTGAAAGATGTCAGGGAATTCAGCAATGCCCTGGGCACAGTTTTTAGGCTCCTAAGTTAATGACACAACAAAGTGTGTCTTTGAAGTATCTCCTCTTAGCCTACATGTAACACTTTTTAAAGCAGCATTATCTAATGTTCTTCCGGCAGCTTTATGCCCCAAGATACCTTGAAATTAAATATACCCATTAATATGACGAAAAGTTGTTTCTCCTTGGCTCCAACTACTAATGCAGGACTCAACTTCCTGCGCAATCTCCTACGTCCCCAATAAACTAAACTTCCTCTGTTTAACCACCATGCCGTACATACACCTTTTTACACGGAGAAGCTGCTCCTGAATTTCCATGTGAATCCCTGTCTGAGTTTTCTCACGCCTCAAGGTGCATGCCGTGTCTGGGTACTTAAGGGTGGTAACAGCTTTCAGAGACTTAGTAAAAGCACCTTCTCCTCTCTTACCTTCTCCCTGACTTCATCAGAGGCGTAATGACCAGCGGTCAGCAGGGCCTGTCCAGACTCATCTGCCGATTTAAAGCTGTCTTCATGGGCATCAATTTCACCCTACAGGAGGAAAAAGGCCCAATTTATGCCCAGATCTTGCAAAAGAAAAATAAGTTGTGGAATTTCAAATAATCGTCACAAATCAGAGTATCCCATCTAGAATGAGGAAGAGATGAAAGCTAAGGCCAGGCTCCCTGACACTAGCCCAGGCCGTCAAACAGAAGCGCACCACTTACTAAGGAGTCCTCTTCCTACTGGCTTTTCATGCCACCCCTGTCTGGTTTCCACTTCGCGGGGTCTGAGCTCTCTGTCTTCTGCCCCACTGGTCTATCTGTCTTCCTTGTTCCGGACGGACCTGTTTACTATGACTCTGGTAGCTGGCAGGGGAGCTGCCCGTGAATGAAGTTACAACCACTCCGACAGTTAAGTGCCACACTGATGCACTGGAAGCCCATGTCTTTACTTCTGGAAAGTTTTAAGACACTACCTTGTGCTCCTGATGCCTATCCAGAAGGGCTTCGGCCCCGGCCACGTCGTTGGCAAGCTCATCTGCATTGATGAGGGCTTTCATCTCCGTCACCCAGCTGGTGAGGTCACGGAAGTCGGCAAGGAAGCGCTGGAGCCTGGGGAAAACCAAAGCTAAGTCCTGAGATGTTTCCAGAGGAGCTCCAGGATGGAAAACAGAGCTCTGCGCTCCATGTTCTCAAAAGCCTAACACACCATACAGATCCTAGTCCTAGGAAACAAGGATTCTTCCAATCCAAAGAAAAGCAAAAGGAGGGAAGGGGGCGTAAGGGGACTAAAAGGTAATATAAAAAAAAACAACGAAAATTCAGTTAAAAAACAAAGGAAAACAAGAGAAGGCTCAAGTCAGTCCTTCACATGGAGACTCTGTCCATCACCATAAACCCCAATCTTGTCCTTTATCTTCAATTTCCTTGTTATTCCCAAGTTCAACCCGGGGATGGTAAGTCAGAAGCATTCCTTCCCTTTCCTACCCTTGATTTACTCAATTTTAACAGGGTATTCACATGGTGCTCACGTTGCTAAAGACTATTGGTCATAACACAGTGACAGAGGATGAAAGATGTTTACGAGGTTAGAAACATTACGCGTGCGTGTACACACACACACACACACACACACACACACACACGGTAAAACTGCCAGTCTCCAAACCACAGAGGGAGGAAAAAGTGACCTGCATTATCTTAGCAGAGGAAACCGCAGGGCCTCCAGAAACACTGTCAGCCTACAGAACTGACCCTGAACACTGCCTTCCTCTCTTCTCTAAACAAAACCCCGCGATACAGGTTGCTGAGCACTGGGGGGTTACTTCTACCTGTAGGAGTCGTTGAGCCGCGCGTGTCTCTCGGCCGCGAGAGTGCGGATCTGCTCCCAGTTTGCGATCAGCTCCTCTCGCTTCACTTGAATCTGAGTGGCGCTCAGCGGGTGGGCCTGCTGCAGGCGATCGGCTTCCGCACACAGGGCTTTGACCTAGAAACACGCTCCATCAGGACTGCTCTGACGACCCTTGGTGACATAGTTATAGAATCGGCTGCTTTCAAAACCTACCTTGTCCTCTAAGGCAGCCAGATCTCTCTCCAAACCTTCGTGCTTCCGAAGCAGAGCCTGAACACTGGCCAGGTCTCGGCCAAAATCGTCAGAGGCCATTAACTGCTCCTTTTCCTTAATCCAGCTGATAGTCTCATCCACGTCCCTGCAAAATAAGGGCACCAGGTAATCCAGGGGTAGGACTGTCTAGAACTGGGAACACTACATGGGCCAAGACCCAGTCAGCTGCAACCTCTCACAGGCACGCGCCATATATGCGACCCTCCCGGTGGAGGCCCAGTCCCCAGAGCGCCCTCTGGCGTGGTACCTGTTAAAGCGCTGAACCTCAGCTGCCCCAAAGAGCTTCCCCTGTCGCTGCAGAGCCAGCCCCTTCAGCCGCTGCCAGGCTGCGTTCACTTCGTCCTGCTTGGTCTTGATCAGCTCCTCCTCTGGGTGCTGCTCCTGAACAAGGAAGAGAACGAGGAGGAGCCTGGGCCCACGGCCTCTGCGCCCCAAACAGTCCCCTGCAGTTGGCTCCCCGAGGGATCTGCTTCAGCAAGCCTTCAGCGTTTTTCCTGGGGGATGAAGTGACGCTTGTCCAAAAAGAGCTGCTATTTCCTTGCGTACACAGAGGCGAGAACCAGTGTCTCCCTCAGAGGAGAGCGCCGGGTCTACGAGGTGGTTACAGGAGCCTCAGCGCCAGAGCCTGCGTGTGGACAAACACCGTGGCTCCAGCTTCAGGGACCTTCATTGACGTGCGTCTCTGCCCACGTGGTCAAGGTGCAGTGTTCGGGCCATAAAACGGTTCTCGTGGTTTGCTCTTGACTTCACACTGGAGATATTTCTCTAAAAGTACCCTTCCCCACCAACCAAATATTTTTGTTGTTTTGTTTTAATAAATATGGCATGTCAGGGAGAAGGTGAAGTATTTCAGGATTCTGGGGTCCATCTGTGAGACCCTGGGCTTGGCCTGACGGTGCCTCTAAGCACCAGCGTGGGCTGGACTGGGGTTCGGGACAGCACATTTGTCCCTGGAAGGACGAGTATTCTGAGGGATGCTGGCTCTCCTTTCCCTTCACCACTGATTAGAAAGGACACAAGGCCCTGGCTGGTGTGGCTCAGTGGATTGAATGCCAGCCTGCGAACCAAAGGGTTGCTGGTTCGATTCCCAGTCAGGGCACAGGCCTGCATGGATTGCAGGCCAGGTTCCCCAGTGGGGGGGCACATAAGAGGCAACCACACATTGATGTTTCTCTCCCTCTCTTCCCCTCTGTCTAAAAATAAATAAAATCTTCAAAAAAAGGACACAAGGACCAGGCCTGACACAGATCCATACATTTACAATTTGTACCCCCAAAATCCAATTTCCTACAAGCAGTTGTCCAGCTCCTACCACTTGGTGTCTCTGGAGCACTCTAACCCCATAGTGAAATGTGAGATAAGGAAGCAGCTTATAGGACTGGGGGCCCAGGCAATGGGGAAGGGCGTGGCACTCCCCAGTAAGAGTGTTGCAGCTCCCAGTGGAGAGCCCATTCGTTAAAGGTCCCCAGGCTCCCAAGGGAGCCCTGGGAGCAGCAACCAGGCCTTGGTGGACGCCTGCCAATCTGAGAAGCATGCTCCACCACACCCTCGTCTGAGAAACCCTGACACCCAGCTTCGGCAGCCCCACAGAAGCTTCCCGAGCCCTGTTCGAAGGTGGGTGGAGGACACAGATCAAATGAACTCTGCCCGTCCAGCCTTCAGACACCAGTTAAAAAGCACTTTCTAAATTAGAAGTAGTCAGTATTGCTGCCTCACTCCCATCTAAACAAAACTTAGATGTGCTTACCAGAGCTTCCTCCCTCAGAAACTAGGGACCCGATCATCAAAATGTTCTGGAAACACTAAATAGTTAACATAAGGACGTTGTAAGAAGCACTTTGCTATTTACCTGAATGAGTTTGGCAGCAAACTGGTTCACTTCATTAACTCTTTCTTCATGAGCAGCCATATCTGTTTGAAACTCTTCAAATTTCTTCTGCAAAACCTCCACGTGTTCCAGGTCCTGGCCCAGCTCCTCGGAAGTCACGATTGCTTCCTATTCAGGGACCATGACAAAGCCAGAGTCACCAACCAATTCCTGGTAACAGTGGCCCCAGAACTTACGAACAAGGCACATTGGGCCCTGTCAGCTGTAGTGACGCAGTTTTCTGGGCGCTTTGTGATTTGGGGTCCTCTCCTAGTTAAGATGTTACGCTGACAGCGTTAGGTCTCAGAGACCCCAGGTCTCAGTCACAGACGGGAACACACGGACAGCTGCCCACCACCACCGCTCCCACCAACCCTGGCCCTCCGATGCAGCTCCGGGGGTCTCCTACCTTTCCTTCAGCAGCCCTTTCCTCTCGGAACATACCTTGTCATTGATCCAGTCCATCACGTCCTCACACTCTCGCAGGTACTGCACCAGCTTCTGGGCCTGCAGCAGTTTGACGCCCTTCTCCCGCATCTTCTCCAGCAGCAAGTCCCACTGGCGGTGCAGCTCCAGCAAGCGAGTCTGCAGGGGGAAGGTCAACCCGACGCATCACGACCGTTTCTGTGTGACCCGGCTCGTCCAGAGAGCTCCAGCAAGTCAGAAACCTCAGGGAGCTCCGAACAAGCCTTTTAAAGAGATAACCCACGAAGTGGAGAGGAAATCATGAGTTCAGCTGAGAACAGAGAAAAGCACACACTTGAGAGCGGTCTGGTGGGTCTTAAAGTGCTGGCCCGTCATAGGTGTATATTCTAGTTTACATCAAAGGAGTTATTAACTATTATCATCAGTCACTGAGGTTATATTATTTGTAATATTTAATGTCATTAGTATTCTTAATCATGAAAGTACTGAAGTGGACTCCTCGGTCAGAAAACCGCCGGGGGGAGAAAGATGAGGAGTAACGTGGAACCTCGGCAGAAATCACTGAGGGGCACATTCTGACTTCATGAAGGTAAAGGGAAAACAAACAAGAGGTCCTACGGACGTCACGAATGTAGTCACGAATGTAAACATATAATTACGAGGCCCGAGTAAACAGGGCGACCTTAGTACAAAAGCAGGAAAGGTGGGTCCTGAAATGTCATCAGCTATCAAGAGGGTTCTCAGTAGGAAAAGCTCTGGGGCTTCTGTGAAGAGATACGGTTTGTGCTACAGCTCAGGGTTGGTGCATTTCAAATTTCACCCAAGCGGCAGCCACAAGCCCAGACACAGTCACTTCCCAGCATCTTGGGGTTTCCACAGCACAGTCCTTGTAAGGACTTGTCAAGAACTGGGGGGCACTGATCATCAGTCCAAGCTTAGGTGATGCGTTCTCATACTCTAATCCAATCTCAACGCGTTGATGACGCCTACCCAAGATACTGGGAGTCTCCGTGTACCCGACAGACAAGCGAGCACCACAAAACGTCTGAACACGCACAGGAGAGAGGTTCGGGATCCACCCATCGTTGAGGTGCCACTCCCAGCAAGCCAAAAACTTGAAAGCCCTGGGAGACTCAACATGGGTGGATTCTCTCAGAAACGAGTTGTGTTTCATTTGAAAGGAGAAAGCAGTGGGGGGGAAATACTGTTCACACAATTCACTTCCAGCACTGCAATCACTTCCACCACGGTGGGTAAAGCCGAACCCACTGCCGGGGAGGAAGTGGAAGGCATTCCAGGGCAAGGGGAAAGGCAACCCACAGCAACTCAATACTCCACCTACTCGGATGTGAGACCCAATGTGGGTGGCGGTGACTATGGGGCGCCACGCCGTCCGGTACGGTGTGAAAGTCTAAACCAGTGACAGACAGGTTACCCAGGACACGTGCAGCCTCCGCACCCCTCCCACCTCCTCTATGCCACACTGCCTACAGAGCTAAGTTACTGAGGCAGATCACCAAGCCAGGGTCAGCATGGGAACTGTGAGCATGAAAGAAAAGACGCAAGAGATAAAATGAGAGCCCTTTGCTCAAATTCAGTCCTTATGAGAAAGCTGGAGAAAACTTCACCATCGGGTCACCCATCAGTTTCTCACAAACTCCTTTTTCACACCCCCTAATGAACTGGGGCTGGGCCCGTCCCAGGCCTGGAACAACTTGCCCACTCCTGGTGTGCCTGGTCTTGTGATTACTGCAGGTCAGAGAGAGTACAGCCTCACAAGAGTACTACTGTTCGACAGCGTGAGTGGGCAGACAGGCAGGGGCACTCAAGAAACACTCGGAAAGCTGACAGCGTGGAGGAGAAGTCCTGGTTCTGACTCAGGCAGGTTTCTCAACAGGGACATGAGCAAGCAGCCCACGCTTCCAGAGAAGCAGTGGACGGAAGCCGTTCTCCCAGAGTGAATGGGGCTGCTCGGCAGTAGCACAGCCAGGTGACCGAGGGGGACTGGAGAAACAGATCAAGGGGGCAATGCTAGGGCAAGTCTACACAAGTGAAATGCAGGTTGGAAAAATGAAGCAGACACTGGTGACGAGAGAAAGAGAATGGACTGAAATTCCAGTTCGGCCACCTGCCAGCTGTGTGAATTTGGGCGACTGATCCGGGCTGCAGTTCCTGCCCCCCTAGGCCACGGGGATAATGGCTGCCTCGCCAGCTTGTGGTGAAGGTCAGGGAATGTGTGAATCCCCAGTAGGGTGCTGGCACATAATAGCTACGAAGAGCTATGACAAACAGTAGCTAACGCCATTGCTAAATGCTGCTTTAGTCAGAGCCCTGAACAGGGAAGAGGTTACTTCCCAGCAGACTCCAATGAAGTGAGGTTGGGTCTCCCCCCGCCCAGGTTAACTAATAAAGCCAACACCCAGTCAGTTTCTCACCCTCTCTCCCCTGCAGGCGGATGATAATTCCACAGAGCAGCAGCCCCTTTCGTTCTGGGCAAACAGCTTCCATCAAGAAACCAGGCACGCTGATTTCATTTATTATAAGGTGTACACAGAATAGTAGGAGAATGGCAGATAAATATTTGTATTTAATTATAGAGACACATATTACATTAGCCAAATACATTACATGTAATTAAACAACTGGTCACATGGCATTTAAAATTTACTTTCATTTCCTATCTACAATCATTACTAGTAATAGTTAATCATTAATAATAAGCTTAGGGCTCACTTCAAGTCTTCGATAGGAGACTGTGGAGTGTATCACAGCAAGAGAGACAAGTGCTTATTGCTGAAAGCCACTAGACCAGAACCCAAGGGGAAGGAAACCGCCACAGGGTATCGAAATAGCGGAGGACGAAAGAGTTCTAGCCGGGGCCTAAGACCGTAGCTTTTACCTGAATCTTCAGGATTTTCTGGATAGGTAAAGGACGGAAAAGGTCTCTCAATGGAACGACAAAGAACAAAACACGGAGAGAGAGAAGGAAATCAAACTAAGCGTGCGACCCTCATCCTGACGAGGGTCGTCAGACACAGCGGAGAAGGATCAATCATGGCCGAACTCCAGTGCACTGGCCCCCAACCGGCTGACCAAAGAGCCCGAGGACCCTGCTTCGAAGTCTGCCACAGCACTTGGTCACCCACCAACAGGCGCCGCGAGCCATTCCTGCCAGCTGGGCCTCTAACTGGCTTGCTGACTAGACCTCGGTAACCCCGAGATCCAGGAGCGAGCTTGTCAATGGAGAACTTTCTTTACAGTGTCTGTGCCTAATCCTATTTATCTTTATGTCCTGATCCCTAAATTCACCAACTTCATGAATATGCTCTCCCCTCCAATTACCAACTGTAAATGTTAAGTTTAATTTACACCGTCTTTGAAGTATCACTCTCTAATTTGTTTTACAAAAAGAATATTCATTTCCTCACTTGTTTCTATTCATAATGAATCATCATAGTACAACAGCAGGATGTGGGTAACTACTTTAGGGAACTTCAGAAAATTCTTTAAAAACCTAGAAGTCTATCTTTTTAGGCACCCAAATTTACATGTAAGGTAAGCGTTCATCTGCACTCCTCTGCCAACCGACAGAGGAAGGCCCTCCACCCACACCAGGAGCTACTCTTACCCGTATGGTTTCGGATGCAAAGTGCCCTTCCGAGATCATTAGGTTTCCAGTCTCATCCAGCTTCACAATGGCTCCTGAGTTGGCCTGGACTTCGGCTTCAAAGGCTTGATGCTTCTGAAGCTTGCCCTGTTGGCAGACCAGAAGTGAGCCCTGGACTCAGCCACTCAGCACCATTCTGTTGTCCCCCCCTTCCAAGAGTGCCCCCTCTAATCACGGACACCTCACTCAGCATCGCACCCATCCCCGCCTGCTCAATTACTCAAACAGCCCGACGACGGCTATACTGGCCCTCGGAGAGGTAGGCCACCGAGGACCGCCAACTTTGCAGATAACAAGATGCTACAGAATTTCCTCATGTTATCATCCACCAGGAAATTAACCTTGGCATGGACAGCCGATCCCTCCCAGAAACACAGAACATACTGACGGGCTTCTTGGCGCATACATAGTGCTACCCTTGGACAAGCCACCCACATTCACTCATGATCTAGTATGTTTAGCTTGTTTTAAAAACCACACTCTTTGGTGAATTTAATTTGATACATTCCATTTCTCAATACCTCTTTTTTAATCAGGTACTGAGCTGCCAAGGACCTGCCAGGCACCTAAACCAGCCTTCACCACCTCCTCTTCTTGGATGACACTGACCCGTACAGTAAGGACGGCCATGAGCCCAGCTCCTGCTCCGTTTGCTGAAGAGTCTCTCACCGAAAACCAATGAGAGGAAGGGCTCTTTTTTCCAAACGGCTTTACTGAGGTACAATTTGCACCATAAAATTAACTTATTACAAGTCAATGATTTTTAAAGGCTTTTGCTTTAGATAGCGAGTCAGTCCTTTCTTATGTCTGATCTACATTCTTCTTGCTGCCTAATCTCCCAAGGTCATAATTAAATGACTTTCTTGGTATACTTTTGAGGAAGAACACCTGAGCTCTTGAATTCCGGCACGGATCTCAGGGAGATCACACGCACCTGCAAGTTGGTCGGGTCTTTATAATTCTCATCAGACGCGATCTGCAGTTTCTCCTGAATCCACTTCTCCAGCTCCTCAGCATCTCTTTGGAAGAACTGGAATCGATAGGAATCTTCAAGCTTCTGGCGCCTGAGGGTTGAGAGCTCCTTGAAGCGGTGGTATCTGTCTAGGACCTGCTGCCTTCTCTCCTGGATGTCCTCGGCTGTTTCCAGCACTTTGACCCCACTTGGGTCCATTTTCTGAAAAGAAAGAACCCCCTGAGGTAAGCATAAGACACCAACAGAGATTTAATGGAATTAGCCTCTCCGAAGGAAAGGAAAAAATGACCAGACAGCCCTAGCAGACCAGTGAATTGAGAGGGGAGCCTCTTCTCGGGATCTAACAGGGGAACCCGGTCCTATTCCTTAGTGAAAAATAGCTATCCACGCCCCACCAACACCTGCCCCCGTGGGTCCCTCAGCGGATGCCTAACCAACGTGGCCAGACGAAACCATGCACAGAACTATGTTCTATCCTGTCAATTCTGTGAGACCTTTGAGAATTCGAAGGAAATGCTGTTTGTGGTACTCTAGGAGTTACTGAGAAATCCACTCAAAAGTCCCTTTCATCTGGTCTGTGTACTTTGTTATGTGAAGATTAAGCAGAATCTATTCTTACTTAAGTCAGCTTTTCTACCTTTCTAGATCTCAGCCCTTATTGAATGAAGAGAAGGACATGACTATGAGTAACTGAGCCCTTAACATCAATAACCAATAGAAATTTCCTAGCTGCTTTCTCAGTCACGCCCACGTCAGTCCTGTAGGTCTTCTTCAGGCTCCCAGCGAGCCCGGGCAACGCTTTGAATGTGCACAATTAAAAGAAAATCACAGTGAAACTTAAAAAAAAAAAAAGTGTGCTTAAATATGTATCCTACTTAGGCCTCCCTGTTATTGTGGAAAGCAGGGAGACTGCATGAAGTTCGACATCAATTTCGAGTTCACCACAAATGCAGGCTAACCAGGTAGGTGGTACTTCCCCATTAACACTGAGTCTGCCACAACTTCCGACCCTTGGGTATCTGGGCAATTTCACCAAATTTTAACGTCAAAAAGAAAACCTGACCTATTTACGGGAGAAAGCCAGAAGATGCCACCTGCTCTTATCAGGAATAAGCCATTTTATCCTCTAATCAAGGAAGCATCACAGAAGAAAACAGGTACAGATTAACGACAAAGAGCTTCTGACCCAGGACCTTGCATGGGCCACCTTCCCCTCTCTGTGCCTCGATTTCCTAGAATGACTTACGATGGCAGAGGAAAAGGAGACGATCCCCAGGTCCTTCCAATTTTAAAATTACATTCTACAGAGAAGGTTCTAAGATCTGGTAAAGAAGCCACCCGGAAACGCTTAATGGTCCTTCCAGCTCCCATTCTGTAATTTATGTAGACAGGGTATAAAACTTGCTACCCGGGAAACATCTCAGAGCTCTTCCCAACGGGCCTGGCCCAGCTTCTGGCAAAGGACAAGCAGGCTACAGATTAGGCATGGAGGTTGGTGAAAGTGACCCCACCCCACCCCCTTCCAGCTCTGGGCACACAACGCTGGTGAGACGGGGGCCACATCTACGCGTCCCGCTCTTTAGGGATGACAGCAGCTCCAAGAGGTCTGCACCCCATCAGCTCTGAGGACCACCTTTCCGTGACGGGACTACCTCTCTAGGAGGGAGGCCACGAGGTGATTTCAGCGGTATCATTGTTCCTCCCGAATGATTCTCCGTGTACTAACCAGTTATTTCTGTTGTATTGTTGTTCCCCCACAGCGTCCGATTTATTCATTCATTTAACTATAAAAAGGAACATGTTCTTTGCCATGTCACGCCCACGCTTTAAGACCCCCTTTTATGGCTCCCTTCTGAGAGAGGCAAGAATCCGCCCATTTCAGCAGGCCCCTCAATCTGGCCCAACGTGCCTGACTGGTATCTCTCACCCATGCCCCTACCCTCTTGGCACGTGGAAATATTCCTTCTCTTCCCAAACACGATTCTCCTGAAAGACACCAAACCTCCTGCACAGGCTTCCTTTGTTCCCGGTCCCTTCTCTGTCCGGAAGACTCCCCTGTATACTTCAACACCCAGCGGAGTGAGCAAGCTGCAGGACCTGCCTCCTTCCTTCCCCTACCCTCGGGTTCAATCGCGCCCTTCTGAAATGCCCGTGCACCTCCCACAGTACAATCAGACTGCGTGATCTCGTCTTTGAATCCCGATTTCCAGCACACACAGGTCATTAAGAAATGTTTGTTGGATCAGATCAAGAGTATGCGCAGCCCCCCATTTATTTGTAAAGAGTGGAGGAGAGCTCAATAGTCCATCCAAGTCTCATTTTTCCATACGGTCAAACTGGAATTCTACCCAGGTAAACGTTAGATTCCTGATGAGAACCGCAAAGGAAGGGTACGCTCGCTGACTGTAGCCACACAACCAGGCGGCACCCCGAGGAACAAGTCTGGGTTACTAATCCTGCACCGGCCACAGGGCAATCTATTCTGAAAGTTAGCTGCTCTTCTCACTCTGATAGGGAACGGAGTTTCTGTGATAGTAGGGAATTACGCCCTGGCTGGTGTGGCTCAGGGGATCGAGTGCCAGTCTGTGGACCACAAGTTTGCCAGTTCGATTCCCAGGCAGGGCACATGCCACGGTTGCAGGCCAGGTCCGCAGTTGGGGGCGTGCAAGAGGTAACTGTTCGAAGTAACCCCTGAACATTGATATTTTCTTCTTTCCCCATCCCTTCCCCTCTTTCTAAAAATAAATAAATAAAACTTTGGGGGAAAAAACAAAAAGGGAATTACAATAAGGCAGTCCCGTTTACACTGCTGCCCGAAGTGTATTCGCCTCTGTCGGAGAAGATGGACTCCTGCCTGACAAGGGCACCATCATCACCTGTCTGGAAAACTTCTGTTCACACCTCAACATGACCCCTCTCCCTGCCCTGAGCTGTCTGCTCCAGCTGTGTCTCACAACAAACTCCCCCAGCAACCCCAGGTTCCTGGCCCCAGGTGGGTGCACTTCCCAGCTCACAGAGTCCCCTCTGCAGGACTGTCTCTTCTCTCCCTCCCCAACACCACCGTTTCATGCCATACAACGCCTTCCAAGTGCAAAGCGGCTCCCTGGTCCTCTCCGAAGCCCTGAATCAGATGGCCTCACTCCCTCAGTGCTGCTTTTGGGCACCATCACGTTCTGCCATGTCACTGCTGTTCTCTCCCTGCCGTTTTTATAAGTTTTTAAGGAAATTTACAGTTCCCAAGGGACTATAAAAAACATCTTGTCTTACTCTCTGACCACAGAACTTGGTGCATATTAGAGTCGATTACATTCTAAACTTGGAAATCGAGAAATGCTGTCAGTTAAGTGTACAGAACACAAGGTCACCTACGTAGCAGGTGGTAGAGCCTAGGGTGACCCAGGATGCTCTGGTTCCCAGACTAGCATGCTAGAACCAGGGATGCTGGAAATTAACTGGAGCTGACATAATCTTTATTGGTGGCTGTTTGGTTATTAATTAATTCCTTTCACTACCTCTTATCTTTTATATCCCCACTTTGGAGGGGAAAAGAGAGGAGGAAGTTATATTAATCAATTAGTCATTAAAATGCTTAAATTAGTTTTGTTTCTTTAAGAGACTGAGCATTCTGCCCTGGTGTAGTCAGTTGGTTGGAGCCTCGGCCCATAAACCGAAAGGTCAGGAGTTTGATTCTCGATCAGGACACATGCCTGGATTGTGGGTTCCGTCCCCATTTGGGGCGCATGCAGGAGGCAACCGATCGAAGTTGCTCTCCCTCTCTTTCTCCCTGCATTCCCCTCTCTAAAATCAGTAAGAATGTCCTCTGGTAAGAATTTTTAAAAAAAGATTGAATATTCCTACCTTCCTAAATTAGTAAACAATTAAGGTTAAGAATAATTTATAAACTTCCCTTGTTCTCATCCCTCAGGAGAGAGTTAAGATGCAAAAGGCAATTGTGTCTAATTTGCTCGCTTTACAGAATTTCCTTGTAAGGAAACTTTCCGAGGGAGGTGCAGTTCTGTCTGGGCCGGTAACCACCTTGCACGCTAGCTCCTGCGAGGTGGCTCAGTCTTCCAGTTAATGTCCCTGGAGTTTGTCCCGCCTCCTCACACCACAGTGTTCGCTGCCTTCCTAAAGTCCTGTAGCCGCTACAGAAATTTCCATGAAGTCACACTGGGGAGCAGCCCTTCATAATGGAAACAAGAATCCCCAACCTACCGCTGCAAAGGCTCCACCTGAGCAGCGCCCCTGCTTGGGTCCAGCTTGCTGATTTGGCCCTACCAATCCAGGGAGACAGACCGGCAAGGCCCTGCTGAAATTAACCAACCTAAAAGGCCCTCTTTGTCACCCCAGTGAAGTAGAACGAGTCAATTCTATACCAAGTGCTTTGGTCAGGCAATAATGGACTTTTCTTTCCTGCAGTGATCAGCTGACGTCAGGAGGTGGGAGCTCTGCCAAGCCACAGCTGGCCTGCTCTGGGGAGCTGGGCATCTGCAAGCCATCAGAACTCTCCCACTGCCGCGGGCACTCTGAACAGAACCTGCATTCGCGTGATCACAGGAGCCTACGGTTCTAGGTTAATAGGAGTCCCCCACCCTTAACCTGAACAGGAGCTGTCTCTACCTTACCTATACAAGCTCCCCGTTTCTTTTTGCTCCTATAAGGGTACTTCCATAGACTATATTAAACACAGGAACATTTTCATATGACCAAGAACTATTGCCACCTGAAGGTGCTTATGTAACCTCTCGCCCAAAACTACATGGCAGAGTGAGTGGAATTCCTCAGGCTCTGCCGGTGCACACCACGTTCCCTTCATGACCTCAGCAGGCTGTGCGAACTCCACCCCTGCCCCCAAATATGCAGCTGACTGATAAGGCAGATTCCACAGAGAACATTCCAGGCATTCCCTGCCTTAATAGGATTAACGCCTCTGAAGAGTTAGAAGGGAAGACTTTGGGAAAAGTGCCATTAGGAACAATCACCAACCACGCCAGCCTACCCATCTATTCCTCTGACTGCCTGACACCCCGCACTGACTTCCCAGGACTGCAGTCAACTGACCGCTTATCTCAAAGCGGCAGAGCAGCCCTGATTTTGCCAGCCGGGCCCATGCACACTGAGAACGTGGGAGGGGAAACGAAGTGCTGAATGCATTCTCTGTATGTTTAAAGACAGCTTCCCACTTAAGAGAACTGAAGAAAAAGGTCATGTTTTTGCAGATACTGTTAGGCAAGGCTGAAGATACAGGCTAATTATAAATGCTGCAATGCAGCAGTCCAAATTCTGGCTGCATCATTCAGCAAGTCATGTGGACTGATCTCGGGGGACAGAGCAGGAATCGCAGCCGTGTCCTCTGCTGTAATCAATAAAAGAGCCTGTGAGCGTTCTCACAGGACTGCTAGATCCCGGGGAAGAGAAACGGGGGCCTAATGATATGAAATCTGGGCTAGAGAGTTCTAGTTTAATCCAAAAACATGGCATGTCTAAGAATGCCCCCTCATATCAAAGCAAATGTACACCCATTGCCAAATGAAAATGGAGGCCTGCTAAAGAAGCTGCCCATTAGTTAATATCTTTGTCTTCTTAACAAATGCAAGAGACAGCTTATCTGAGACTGTTCTTGGTACCTGGGGAATTTTTAAACGCCTTAACCTAATCTACAGAAGCTATTTGCCCCACTGTGCCAGGGGATGTATCTGTTTCATCTTTGGAGGGTGGGGAGAGGCAGTGGGTGGGACAGACCCTGGGTTAAGCAACAGAAAAGACTGCAGATGCAAACATATTCAAACCAAAGGCCAACCGCTTTGGCATCTGCAAACTTGGCACCGTAGCGAGCGGTTTCGGACCCCTCACCCAGGTCTGGGTGAGCGGGAGAATCCGGCTGCCAGTTTCTCTATGGAACCTCAGAAGGGAATGAAACCATGGGGAAGGGGAAAGGAGTCACTCTTTAAAACAAAGCCATAGGACTGCCGGCATTTCAACAGGCTGAACCGCAGGTTGTAAGAGGCCTCTGGAATACTGCAAAATGAATTCCGACTGCAGGCGGGGCACAAGGTACACAGTTTTGCAAGAAAAGGGATTTTAGGAACTAACAGGATAAAGAGATCACTTGGCTCCATGGGAAAATTATCATAAACATCACCCAAAGCAAAAGGTCACAGAAACCATTCGTCAGCTTTGTTTTTGTGGCTCGGTCAGAGCCCAAAGGTGAAGAACCGACAATGTCCTTTTCCATGGCTTATACAGCTAGTCTACTACCAAATTTTACATTTCCACAGCAAGAGGATCACATCCAGGGACGTGGAAGGGCTCCCCCACAACAAACCACCAAAAAACTGGTTAGCACCCATAACAATTTTACACCAACCGATTCTCAGATCAAATGAATTAACTCAAAACACCAGCTCGGCTGCAGATTTTAGTGGCGATCTGCTGATAAGCAGAGAGGTAAAAATTACATGAAGAGATTTAACCATGAAAAAAATATCTTTGCTTAAACCACGTTCAAGTCAGGATTGTGGATCTGCATGTCAGCCTTCAAACTGATGCATTTGTTTCAACTCCTTAGTGTGGGATTCTACAAAGGTGGGCAGGGACTTAGCTTTGGGAAAGCAAAAATCTCATACTGCATTGCATCAAAACCCAGAAATGAAGAGCAACGCTGGGAAAGCTTTCTTCTGCATGCCCCCCAATCACTACCTTGCTGCTACTTACCTGTTAACCTGTAAAATTCAGATGTGAAGTATTTAAGTGCAAAACATTGTTACCAAGATTCAAAACAAGATCAAAACAAGAGAACGTTATAACGTGGCCCATTTTTATAAACCTTGTTTAAATAATTAACCAGTCTGATTTATAAAAGGGCCTGCCTTGGATTTATCACCCATAATCACTAGACATTTGCAAAGTTTGTATTTCTCCTTGTGGAATAGCAAGACATTAATTTTAAGCATTTTTCTTTTTGATAAACACTCAAAAACTGTACACAGACACAATAGATATATAGAGAGCTTTTTTTTTTTTTTAAGTAAAAAACGCAAGCTCCATTTCATTACAAGGATTGTAGCAGAAAAAAGTAAGTTAATGGAAACAGGAAACAAAAATAAGTTTACAATACTTGCCAAATTTTAAAATACTATTTTTACTACATGTTTTCAGATTTTTTTTTTCAAATAACTGAGATAATCTGTTTAGTCCCTTGGTTCTTAAGAACCAAGTAACCATCAATAAAAAGTAACCCAGGAAACATTACATGCAAATGCCAGTACGGTGATAAGAAATAATATATTCATGCCTTAAAGAGAGGAAGGTAAAAAACAGGAGGCTTTGAAAATTTTAGAATAAATTTGCTAAGACTTCTGTTCACATAACACCAAAACCAAACAGAGAGAAAAACCAACCCTAACAGGAACCTTAACAGAAAAGGCATGCGGGCCGGGTTCTCCCCCTCCCTTTGGGTCATCCAACCTCTCTGACACGGAAGTGCCTTCACTGCAAACCAGGCAAAAGCGAAAAGGCAACGCATTTTCTGCATGCTGGTCAAATACCTGGACTCTGCGCTTACGAAACGATGACAACATGATGGAGGAATGTGGAGTCTAAAGAGGGCGGGGGGAAGAGCAAGATAACAGGCTGCTGAGGGCAAAGGGAACAAAATCATTTCAAAATGAAGAAAACAGATCCTTTAAAATACTTGAATACAGATAAGAATCAAATTTCAGATTATTTCCCCAGTGCCTACTATTAATAAACCCCACCAGGGGTTTGCCGTGTGGAAAGAGAGCCGAGGTTTTCTGGTCTCAGCAGTTCCTATGCACCTAAATGTGCTGCTGTGGCCAAGTCATCGGACCCCCTTTGGGCCTCAGTTTCCCCAAATAAAGTAATAATACTGAGTCTACTTTCTAACACTAGAAGTTCCAATGGACTGAAATTCCTAGGACTAACCGATCCCTAAATCCCCTTCCATTCAGTAATAAAACAGCCTAATTCATGAAATCATCAGAATCAAGAACTCAAGCTACAAAGATCTGACTCGGGCCTAGTTTACAGGTCCAGGTCCACTTCCTCTATGAAATACTATTTCCTGTTTAAAACAGCTGCAGGAGGAACATGCAAAAAAAAAGGTGGAAGGGAGGTGCGAGGGCAGCTGCCCGAGTCCACTGGCCCACAGTGCGTTCCTCCTGAATTCCTGGAGCCAGCATTTGCTACCGGGACGCCGAATTCTGAATTCTTTTACCTACTCTGATCACAGCTGATGGACCACAGCTGACAAGCTGCGGCAGAGCCAGCTGCGTAACTAGTGGCCTCCTGGAATAGCCCAGAGGACTGATTACGGGGCAGGCCTGCTGGTGACTGTCCTTAGTGCAGGTTCAGAAATGACAGCACTATGGACTATTGCTGACATCCATTTCTCAGGATCCGCAGTGGGCCCCTCCCTTTGGGATGAAGGCAGGTAAGGAAACAATTCAATGGAGAGAAAATTCTAACCCAGGGAACCGCCTCAACCTGTTCATCAGATTGCTTGAGGAGCTCGTGTTAGAGCCAGAGACAGATGAGACCGATCCAATTATCAGATTACCACAAAACACGGCCACAGACCGAGAGCATCTAGGAGAATGCTCCCGAGCCCACGGCTAATACCAAGAACTGCTTCACACCTGTCCAGTCCAGAGCAAACCCTCCTTTCCAGTCGCTTCTCTCCATCTAGGTCCCTGGATAACAGCTAACACACTTTGAGGGTCCTCTGAGTAATTATTGGCCCAGTTACTAAAAAGGGTTTATTGTTCATTTCCTGTACAGAGGCCCTCATTGCAGCACATTTTTTAAACTTTGACTTCAATTTGACCTTTCAAAATCTCAGACATTAGCTGCAACAACAGGGAAAATAAATGACTGGTTTGCAGAGGTGGAACCCTGGCTCAAGGGCTTCACAGAGCTGAGTGTTCCCACTGCTATTCTTAAGATTTTCTTTTCTGGCTGCAAGACACCCCCACCCTTCCATCTTTGATACATTCTGTTTCAGTAAGGTCCAATTGCTATGACAACGCAATTTCTTAACACGTTATGAAAATACTTCATATGGCCTCTCTTCCATTCTTTCCTAACAGCCATGATGGTAAGTTTTTCTAAAATACCATGATGAAGACAGAACAAAGGGCCTACAGATTTCAGGACCTATTATATAAAAGAGATGTGATAAGGTGTTGCAGCGGTTCAAGCATCGTCTCAACCCAGCTTTCTGATCTACTCGGGTTTTTAATTTAAAACATGTCCAACCCTTAACCTTACCAAGCCCTTTATTTAAAATACATTTTAACCCAGTACATGAAAGAGGCTTTTAAAAGCAATTTTCTTTGGAAAACACCTAATCAGATTCAGGGACGGCTTTCAAACAAAAGGCTGCTCTATCATTCAACACCGGCATGGCTGTAGAATTTTTGACAATATACCGCCTTCGACTCGAAAAACCCGGTTTCAGGAAAAAAAAAAATAACTCTAAGCCATTAAGTTATTTGATTTGAGTCTCACACAAAGAGCCGCAGCTATCCGCTTTTTACAAGCAAATCGCAACTGAGGAGGAAAGAAATGTTTATTATAAGGAAAGAAGAGAGGGCAGCCTCGAGCCTTTCTGCATCCAGAGAAGGCCAAGAATCCCCGAACCGGATGAAATTAACATCAAAGAGACCTTCACCTTAAGCTCTCGGCTCTTTCTCCTCCAAGGGTGGGCCCGTACTGCTTGCAGGGGGTTGGGAAAAGAAGCTGCAGAAGTCGCTCCCCACCAAGGGAAGAAACTGGGTGCGGTGGGGGAAGCGCTCTACGGCAAGGGGAACGGGGACCATCCCGACCGGAGAACCCCCGCCCCACCTGCAGCAACCGGATGGGGCAGGGCGGGGCCGCGGCCAGGCTGAGGCTGGGGGCGGGGAGGCACCCGGCGGCCTCGCCACCCCCTCCGCCCAGTCAATGACATTCCAGCGGCCAACACCGGGGCTCCGCCAGGCGGCTCTTCCGCAGCCCACGCGCAACAAGCCGGTCGCGACCGGCTCGCCCGGCTCCCCGCCCGCCTGAGGAAGCTGCAAGGCCGGGCCGGCTCACCTGTCCGCGCGCTAGCCCCGCCCCTCCCCGGGGGCGACAAGGCTCCCCGCCCTGGGGTCGGCTGCCCTCCGGCCCCGCTTCCGCCCGCGCTCCCCTGCTCCCAGTCTCACCGGTTCCTGCTAGTGAAAGCCGTGGGTGCGTGGGGCTGGGGGTTGCTGAGGGACCAACGATCCTTCGTGGCCTCTGCTCCTTGCCGTTCGCTCCGCAGCGGGTAGTGGCGGCGACGCGCGCGCCCCGCCTCTTTTATACGCGGCCACGCGCGTTCCAGCGGCGGGCGGGCGCGAGCGCGAGGGAGCGCCCTGGCCGGGAACGAGGGGCGGGGGCGAGCGCCGGTGGAGCAAAGGGGGCGGAGCTTCCACCCGCTCGCCTCCCGATCGTCTGACGGAAAAGGGCGAGCGCTCCCGGAAGGAACCGAAGCGGCGGTGCGAGCGAAGAGAAGATTGCGGGTGCGCGGCGGAGGATGGGAAAAGAGGGCGCGCGCGAGGGACGGGGGAGTCGGTGGTGCAGTGGAGTCTCAGCCTCCGCCCGGGCGGGCCGAGATGCTCCAGCCGCCCCACCCTCCCCGCAGCTTGGATCCTCCAATCCTGCCCCTCCCCGCCCTGCAGAGAATCTGCACCCCACCCTTCCACCCCTGGGAGCCCTTCCAGGACTGCAGCGAAAGGCGGGGCAGGGGTCATCTCTGCAGTCTGGCTGGGGATGCTGCGCTCCCCGGCCGGAAAAACACCCAGTCCCCAAGGATGAGGTCACCGTGTGCTTCTCTTCCTCCTGCCCACTTTCCCGAGGAGACGTCTGGGGCCGAGGACGCAAGTCAGCCTATGCTGGTGGGGTCGGTCTGGGGTCAGAAAGCGAGGATGATGTGGGGGCTCCGTGTTTGAGGAGGTGGTAAGAAAAAGGCCAAATCTAATCATAAAAAATAAAGCCGACTAATTTAGAATTGAAGTCTGTCATTCCGGGATTTGGAGAGTTAGTAATTTCTCATAAACTCACAACAAAAGCTTTCTCCGAGGTCACCCGTGGAATAGGATGCATTAATTGTATTTTCTAAACAAAAACATTAAAGTTCTTCCTGCCACCATTAATTGAACTTTCCTCATGTACCCGGCACTATGCTAAGCATTTCATGTGTTACTTTTCTTTCTTAAGTATTTGAGGTGATTTTATGAGGTGGGTATTATTTTCCCATTTTGCAAATGAGCACCCTGATGTGGAAGCCAGGAGTCTTGCCCTCCATCCGCAGCTATCAGGAGGAAAAGCTGATTTGAATCAAGCAGTCAGAACCTTCTCTTAAACAGTATGTCATACTGCCTTCCCATAGGAAAGGGGGCCATTGCACTGGTGGATGCTGGAGTGCCGAGGAAAGAAAAGATTTCTGGAATTTCTCTTCCTTATAGACTTGGCAGTGTGAGCCCTAGGTTAGGACGCCCTTTCCCCACCCCCACTGGGGTCACAGCTGGGCCTCGGTCATTGGGAGTAACATGGAGCTCATTCCCGTGCAATCAGGCAGACCGAGGCTCTGTGGCTCAGGAAGGCCTCAGCCTCCTGGTTATCGAGAAGCCCTCCTCTTTAAATAAATATAAAGGCACTGGGCACAGCACCAGAACTTGGGCCCAGGCCCGGGCCCGGCCCTGAGCTTCCCGATCCTCCAGTCTGGCTTCTTCCCCTGTGCCTGGGATCTGCAATCCAGTTTCTAAGCCACCCTGGCTGTAGCCATGACAGTGAGGAAAAATTCTGTTCCCACAGTCCACTGGAGCGCAGAGAAAAGAAAAGGAGTGGCCACGCCCAAGAAGCAGCTTTTCAGAATGTGGAGGAAAAACGTAGGAGCTACAAGGCATTTCCTGCAATCTACTATGTGGAGAAAACAGGGCCGGGTAACTCCTCCCCGGGGTGTGCACTTCTGGCAACAGCTGATGGTGTCCAAGGCCTCTTCTCCAGTGGGTAACAGCAAAAAAATATTCAGCTCTGGATGCAAAATGGCTAACACAATCATAGCTCTCCAAAACTTGACCAAGACCTGCTCTGACAAAAGAATGGGTCTCAAGGCCGTGGGCAGGAGCTATAAAAGGGAGGATTTTTCTTTTAAATCACTTTGGCCTCATAGTGAAATGGAGGTTCTGCGGCCTTTGCCAGATGCAAAACAGATTGGAGATCTTAGAGCTTCTGTGTCGTTACAGAAATTAAAATCTTACTCGATGCTTTGATGTGAGACGCGGCCAAAAACAGTATCTCCAGCCCTCTCCACCTTCCACACCCCCACCCACCCCATTCAGCATTAGGCACTGGAGATAAGCCATTAAAAAAAAAGAAATCCTTTCTTCATGTGTTCTATTGTCTGCCTACTTCACCCCCCATCAGTTTCACCACCCGCCTAACACTGCTAGGTGTGGGGAGAGTGGATGACAAAGCAGATAATGGCATTTTTAGTTGTCCAACACTCCTCGGTCAGTGTTTCTCGCCTCCTGAAAAGCAGGAGGTAGGACTGAATTTAGGCGCCTTTTCTGTTCCAGCTGTTCTCTGAAGGGTTGACCTGTGCCTTAAGCTTAGGCATCTCAGTAGTCCCGCTACCTTTTCAATTTGTTCAAGAGGTCAATCACTGGGAGATAACTAATGTTAAAATGTTTTCACATGTTCCAGCCATGGAAAGTTCCCTGCCCCTCTCCCTGGGAGAGTCAGGTGTCTCTCTCTCTCCTCTCTCTCTCTTGCACACACACACAGCAAAGTGAACAAGCAAGCACCAACACTTGCACTATTTTTTGTCCCAGTGAGGAAGTCCTGCTAGCAAGTGGACTGCACTTCTTCCCAGATGACTATCCGGACTGGCAAGGAACAGCACAGAGCTTCCAAACAGTGACTGGGAAGACCTTGAAGATGTGCTACGTGAAATAAACCAGACACAAACAGGCAATTATTGTGGATTCCACTTACGTGAGGTCCCTAGAACAGTCAAATCCACAGAGACAGAAAGTAGAGCAGGGGTTGCTGGAGGCTATGGGAGGGGAAGTAGGGAGTTTGTATTTAATGGGGACAGAGTTTCAGTCTGGGAAGGTGAAAAAGTTCTGGAGTGGATGGTGGTGAGGGTTACACAACAGTGAGAGTATGCCCTGGCTGAGTAACTAAGTTCGTTCGAGTGTTGTCCCATAAGCCAAGGTTGTGGGTTCAATCCCTGTTCAGGGCACATACAAGAATCGACCAGCCCTGGCTGGTGTAGCTCAGTGGATCGAGCGCCGGCCTGAAATCTGAAAGGTCGAGGTTCAATTCCCATTCAGGGCACATGCCTGGGTTGCTGGCCAAATCCCCAATTGGGAGCATGTGAGAGGCAATCGATTGAAGTATCTCTCACACACTGATGTTTCTCTCCCTCTTTCTCCCTTCCTTCCCCCTCTCTAAAAAAAAAGTAAAAGAAAAATAAATAAAAATTTTAAAAAAGTAAGAACCAGTGAATACATCAACAAGTGGAACAAATCCATGTTTCTCTGTCTCTCTCCTTTCCTCTATTTCTAAAATCTATTAAAATAATGTCAGGCCTTCTTAAACTTTAAAAAAAATTATTGATTGATTTTAGAGAGAGAGAGAGAGAGAGAGAGGGAGAGAGAGAAACATTGATTTGTTGTTCCATTTATTTGTGCATTCATTGGTCGATTCTTGTATGTGCCCTGACCAGAGATCAAACTGAATCCACAACCTTGGCTTATAGAGACGATGCTCTGACCAACAGAGCTACCCGGCCAGGGCCCCCCCAAAATTTTAGTACTTTTTCATTGCCTAGAGTTGCCCAAACTAATTAGAGATTCTGGAGGATCCACAAACTCATTCCCACTTCCTCCTAGAGCCATTTTCTAGTGCTTTTCTCCAGAGCTGAGCTTAGTCACTTCCTAAACAGGGTTTTTATTTTCCATACTTAAAAAAATATTTTATGTATTTATCTTTAGAGAGAGGGGATGGGAGGGAGAAAGAGAGTGAGAGAAACATCAATGTGTGGTTGCCTCTCACATGCCCCCTACTTGGGACCTGGTCCGTAACCCAGGCCTGTGCCCTGACTGGGAATCTAACCAGAGACTCTGGTTCGCAGGCTGGCTCTCAGTCCACTGGGCCACACCAGCCAGGGCATCATGCTTTTATTTATTATTTTTCATGCTTTTTTTTTTATTTTTTATTTTCTTTTTCATGCTTTTATTTTTTAGTTTTTCATTTTCTACTCCTAAACAGGTTTTTTATTTTTCCATTTTTCATGCTTCTGCCTCCAGTTGGAAGGTCCTTCTCTCCGGACACCCACCCTCATTTCCAGCAGACACATCTTCCCCATGCTAAGTAGAAACTTGCTGGAAGAGCCATTTGGCAGCGCGGACCAGAATACAACACTCGCATGCTGCTTGACACGATGTTCCATCTGGGAACTTCCCCTGAGGAGGTGGGATGAGATATACATTTAGGAATGTTGACAACTGTAAAAAATTAGAAGCAACTAGTCACCGATCGAAAAATGGTTCATTATGTAGGATTCCTAAGTCCAAGACAATATTGGTGACATAGTTCATACCGATTGACTTTAAAAGAAATCTGAGATACTCCCAAATGATAGCAGGTGGCAGGACAGCATGGGAACTGTGTCTCCTTAAGAACTGAATTCCTCTCTCTGTGCACATACGCAAAGAAATGTTCCAGTGGGTACCTAGAATAAAAGGATTTGGGGACTTCTTTACTGTCTTTTAAAGTGTTTGAATATTTTTAAGTACCTGGATCACATACTCTCTCCAAGATACTTTCTTGAGCACCTAATCTCCAAGTAGAGCATTCCAAAAAGTGTATTCCCAGAAGTACTAGGTCCAAAAGGAGCTCTGGAAACAGGGAGCTAGCTTCATGTTCAGTTTGGAGGCTGACAATTCAAAGCAACAAAGTTAAGGCACCAAAAAGTCCTGCAAGAAAAAGTTCTTTTTTTCTTTGATTTAGAATCGAAACTTTTTATGAAGGAAGATTTCAAAGTTAAGCCTAGTAAACAGAATATTACAGTGACCCTGCATATGCTCGCCACCACCTTCAACAATTACCAACAGTGCCATTCTCATTTCATCCATTACCTCACGTCATTGACCTTGAACCCAGTACATAGTTCCCGAACTTCCTCGACCACTGAACTCTTTTTTTAGGGTCCTGCAGAAAAACTCTCCGGGAAAAGCTGCCCTAAGTGAAATGGATCTACCTTCTGAGCTCCTGTAACTTTTAGCTCAAACCATCAAGCCCTCCAAGTCCATGAGTCACATGTCTCCATTGAATTAAAATTCCACTCCCCAAGCACCTGTCTCACTTTAAGCAGGAAGCATCTTGTAAAACCTGTTTGGAATCAACTCTCCACTCCTGCCATAGGCCAACTTCAATGTAACCTTCACTGTAGGTTCTAGAGCTTGATTTAGTCACCTCATTAAACTATAAGCCTGTTTTTTTGTTGTTGTTGTCTTGCTGGGGGGAAGAGGGTTACCTTTCAATTTTGAAATACTTTACGGAAAAGTACAGGGATAATAGAATGAAATCCTATATACCTACACCCAGATTCCCCAGTTTGTTAACATTTGACCACATTTGCTTTATTAGTCTGTGTATTATACACTTATTCATGCGCACGCACACACACACATGTGTAAGCATGTATTCACCCCCCTGAATCATAAGAATAAGGTACAGATGCCATGCCCACTCACCCCATGCACTTCATGTGTCTTTCTGAAGAACAGAAACATCTGTTTTTATAAGCACAGCACAGGAGTCAAAGTCAGGGAACTGATGCGGACGTACAGACTGTACTCAAGTTTTGCCATTGTCCCAACGTCCTCTGTAAGACAAACACACAGAAAGATACTTTTCTGTTCCGGGGTCACACAACACCTAGTGGAATCAACCCGAAGGTGCTAAAAGAAAAGTGTTTCTTGAATAGGTCATCTGTATAAAGTAACATTTTTTTAACAGTGAAACCTGGCTGTAGACGATAAATCCCTTTAAAATGGGTGTTTCTGTAACTTCATCACACAGCTGAGAAGATCGCAGCTCTCATCTGCTTTCGGCAGGCCCACAGAAAATTAATTTCAGGCATTCTTTAGGTGGAGCAGACAAAAGGGAGTGAATTTGCAGGCCTGGTAAGGCACCGGTGTAAAGCGCTGGGGCTCTCCCGGTTGCCCCAGCGCTGAGACAGCAGACACCCAAACCTATTTATGTCACTGCTCGAGTCACAGGAGGCTGGAGAAGCAGGGGAGGCTCCCAGTGCCTCGGTGGGAATGCCCGGAACTCCACTCTCCTATTCAAGGGATGTGTAGGATTTCTCTATGGGAATTTTCAAGTCATCAAATTTGCTTTAAAATGATGTAGGACAATGATATGACAAAATGATAGGCACTCGGCCTGAGAAAAGAGGTCAAGCCTGAAAGGAAGCCAGCAGGCAAGTGAGTACTTGCAGGTAAAAACAGGCCGCAGTCCTTTGCACTCTGCTGGAAGGAATCTGATGCTACCACCCATCAGGAGTCGCATCGATCGGCTAGCGGTCACTCTGTCTGCAGGCGACACCACGAGAATCAAAACCCTGGCCTCCCCATCACCCTCTTCCCAGCTGACCGTCCAGAACCCATTCGGAATACCAAGCACCGAACAGCCTGCGCGTAAACACACGTCTGGAGACAGAACATGCAGACACTGGGAGAGGTGTCATCTATGGAACGACAAATTCAAAGTAGCAGAGACCTTGGGGACCATCTTGTCCAGGCACTTTCCACATTTCACTTTTGGCAGAGGAACTTCTCCACGTCTCACCTTACATGGAACCCCAGCACCTGTGGTACAGAGAGCCACAGTGCTGCAGCAGAGGCCCGGAGCTCCATGAGGGCCTCCCCGAGGTGTGAGCTGCACAACTGCAGCCAGCCCCATCCACCTCTCGTATCCCAGACCTTCGGTTACGAATAGGACAACTTCCCAGGAGACGGCAGAAGTCTCTTGAAGAAAGGGGAGCCTTACCAAAACATGCATAAAAGCCTCCCTACGATGACGGACTGCGGGGCTGAGGCCCCTCCACGCGTCGCCCCACAGTCAGCACTTCCCAACCTGCTCCGCCCTGACACTTAGAAGTGATGCCATCTGTAAAGCACAGGTGAGGAGAGCAAGTGCCAACGGCAACTGGCCCTGGGGCCTGTGGTGGGCTAGGGAGAGCCGTGGGCCTTGGTACACAGGCTGGGAAGGGAGCTCTGCTGAGACTCCGCTATGGAGCACAGTCGAAACCTTGGAAACCTGCTGACCCATGGACCAGTCCAATGGCTGTGTTTTGCTGGTGGGGGGCCTGAGGCTCAGAGAGGGTGAACGACCTACCCAAGCCACAAACCCTGGACTTGAACCCAGCCCGGCTCTCTGTTCATCCCATTGTGTCCACGTCGCAAGACTTGCATTTTCCCACATCTGCTAGATAAACAGGGTCCGTGACTGGTATCTCATTCTGAAAAGGAATGACAGGGCCAAAAAAAAAAAGCAATTTTCCTAAGGTGAAGGTCGGGAAGACAAAAAAGGAAAAAACTGGATGGACTTGGACACCACCATCCCCCCAATGACCGACAAAGCTCAAGGCACAGGAAACTGACCATACTGAACCAACCGGATACCAGCAATGGATTTTTAAAGTTCAAGCTTTATTACTTATTTTTTGGCACCACAGTAAATAATACAGAACAGGTCACTTCAACAGCACCAGGGAATCACCACTCTCCCTCAAAACACCCACCTCCCCACACACGACGGTCAGGAGGCAGAGACAGACCCCAGCCTGCTGCCTCTGCCCGCCATCCAGAGACAGTGAGTCTTCCCGGACACAAATCTCCGCTCCTCGCTGAAGCGCCGAGCTTCGGATTTTTGTAGTGGTTTAGTCGGGCAAGTCTGTCATCGTTCATTAGCACACACACACACACACACACACACACTCAGTTCTTAACTCCTCCCAAGCATCTTTATTTAACCTGACTCATTGCTTATGGGTGCTCAGCTCACATATATTGCGGCCAGCCCCATCCCAGCCCATCTTAATTCAAACTGAAAAACAAACCAAAAAAGGCACCTGCCCTGGTCCGTGTGTCCCTAGTCCTCCGGGCACTGAATTGCAGTTAAGAGGGCGAACAGTGCTTCTTGGTTCAATGTCACGCGTGCTAAGTCCTAACCCCGGACACTAAGCTATCCCTGAGGCCATTTAGGGCTAAGTCCACGTCTACACCAGGCATTTCCTCTGAATTTCTAGTTACTTCACCCGTTGAGAAGGCAAAGCAACCATAACCCAGACTTGCATGTAAGGATTCAGGCAACCACTAAATGACCCTTTCAAGGGGTGGGCTCACTTTAGCTCACTGTGAAATACTTAAGGTGTTATCATATTTTTCAGACCATAAGATGCACCTAGGTTTTAGAGGAGGAAAATAGGGAAAAACATTTTGGAGCAAAAAATGTGGTAAAATACTTAATAACTTCCTTTAAAGCAGAAATTCTGTAGCGAGCCAGATAAGCTACAATTGGACTATAAGACACACCCCCATTTTCCTCCCAAATTGGGGGGCTGGGGTGGTGGAAATTCGTCTTATAGTCTGAAAAATACGGTACCTTATTTCTGAATGATACTAGAGACAAACGAAATAACAAATGGAATAAAAGGCTAAACACCTCTTCTCATCATTTTTGCAAAACTGAGAGCCCTGGCTGGTGTGGCTCAGAGGATTGAGTGCCGGCCTGAGAACTACAGGGTCGCCAGTTCAATTCCCAGTCAGGGCACATGCCTGGGTTGCAGGCCAGGTCCTGGGGGAGGTGGGGGCCGCATGAGAAGCAACCACACACTGATATTTCTCTCCCTCTCTTCTCTCTCTAAAAATAAATAAATAAAATCTTAAAAAATAAAAAAAAAATAATAAACAAAAGCGAGACAGGCCAAATCCATGTATTCTGCCCCGTGGGTCCCTTAAAGGACCATCAGACCTCCTTGACTTTGTGGCCCATGAGAACCTCCTTTCCTAGCCCCAGGGACAGACATATAACAACACATACTGGCAGATTTCTCAGTCGACATGACTCTCCCAAATACAGCTATGTTTAGTTGCTTTATTATTGCCCCTCTGCAACGAAATGGTGACAGTGGGTGACGGAGTGACATCAGGTTCGCCAGAAGGAGGCAGTCAGAAAGCCCTTGGGGACAGGAATCTCCTTGCGCTCCAAACATTTCTGGTCAGGGAAAGATGAAGAAAACAGAATGATTTTCTGATAACTCTGCTTCCAACACTTGACAATTCAAAGCAACTTTAAGGGACAGCAAGCTAAGTCCCACAGGACGGTGGTCAGAAAAGGGAAAAGGCAGAGGATGGACGGTTGTGTGTAAGACCTCCGCTTCCGCGGGACCTGTGACGATGACCAGTGCCATGCTGTTATCACGCCCGTCCCTCTCTGGCCTCCCGTGGCCTGGCCTCATCTTTCAGTACTGTTGGTTTCCCAACTGGGCTACTGGAAGTCAGTGGGCTGTGTTGGCAGACCTACCACAGAGTTCTAAGTTGTCTGTCAAACTTAACTGCTTAAAAATGTTGGCTCTAGGTCCTGCCCGGTGTGGCTCAGTTGGTTGGAGCGTCATCCCGTAGACCAAAAGGTCATGGGTTGGATTCCCGGTCAGGGCATATACCCAGGTTGCAGGTTAAATCCCTGCTTGGCGTGTGCACAAGAAGGCAACCAACTGACGTTTCCGTCTCTGTTTCCCTTCCTTACTCTCTCTTTAAAACTTTTTTTTAAAAAAAGGAAAGAAAAAGGAAAACAAAAAGAAAAGCCCTGACTGGTGTGCTCAGTTAGCTGGGTATCGTCCCACAAGGCAAAGGGCTGCAGGTTTGATTCTTGGCTGGGGAACACGCCTGAGTTTCGGGTTTGGTCCTCAGTTGGGGTGGGTGCTACAGGCAGCCAGCTGATGACTCTCTCTCGCATTGATGTCTCTCTCTCTCTCTTTGTCCTTCCCTTCCCCTCTCTAAAAATAAATTTTAAAAATCTTAAAAAAAAAAAAGCACTGAAAAATATGTCCTCACGTCAGGATAAAAAAAAACTGTTGGCACTTGGAAATACAAGGAGTCGGGATGAGAGCGCAGCCTGTTCTCCTGGAGAGAAGCAAGCACTCACCAGTTCTCCGGCCTGAGACTGAGAAAGAACCCTGGCCTACACGCCAAAAAGGTATCAGTGAGACAAGAATCACTGGGCAGGGTTTACTCAGGTCTGGGGGGAGTTTCCCCACGGGCAGTGTGGACAGCGACAAGTAAGAAGGGGAAGTGGCAGCTCTCCAGGTTCAGGGGAAACAGTGGAGAAAAAGTGGGGTCAGAAAAATCGAGAGGAAGAGACTGCACTCAGACCCCGGCCGTCCAAGGCTTGTCAGGCAGAAGCACATTTGAGGCCAAGAGCAATGTGGGAGGGGTCGGTCTAAGGGTCTCTTACCTCTAAGAACTGCTTGAGGCGTATGAAGGAACCCATCTGTCCCGAGCTTGTGACGGCTTCGATCCTATGGGGACAGAGAGAGGACACTGGTGAGGGACACCTATCTTTTGGAGAGGGACACCTATCTTTTGGAGAGGAATTACGGGAAGGAGCGGATCAGATGACCCACAGAGATGCCTTCTAGACTAAGGGTGCTGTTGCTCTTCCAAGTGGTCCCAACCCTCTTTTCCCACAAGGGGTACAGGGTAGAGGGCGCTCTCCCTCTCCTAGGTCTTTGTGATTGGGTGTCACAGCCTGCCCTCCACGAGAAATGCCAGTAAGTGGAGAGGGGTGAGAATGGCACTTAAAGGTGAGCACCACACGGGGGTCGAGCCAACCAGTTGATGAATCTGTTTCTTCAACTGACTTACTGAGAGGGTTTGACGCCTTGGTTTAATTCAAAACTGCATATAATCAGCACCCCAGGTTATCTGGGGGTGTTTGGAAAAAAGGGTTTTAAAAAATATCAGGTATCTGAGAATCTGAGATCTTCCTAATTCTTTTTTTTTTTCCATTTAGCCAACAATATTTAAGAGAAAGTCTTTATTGGAGTTCAAAAATGTTTGTTCAGATATCAAAGAAGAGAAGGATGCACGTGTCAGAGGTCACACTTAATGCCGGTGGTTTTAACAGCACCGAGGGGGATCTGATCTCATGAGTTTTCCCAGCCAAATCCGTGCTGTCTGCGCAACAAGTCTCATACCTGGGGAAGTAGTCCTCTTTGATGAGAAGCATCATCTTCCAGAACTGGGCCTGATACTGCCTCACGAGAGCATGCCCGCACACCTGGAGGGGGACACGGGCACCATCAGGGCAGAGGATGAGCGCGCACACGCGTACGAGATCCGGAAACCACCATCAGCCCCTTGCCTTTCACTCCTATCAAGAAACTCAGCCATGAAATGCACTTAACTAGCAACTACTAAAGAAATAAATAGAAACTCCAACTTTCTTTGGAAGCATTTAACTGCCTATGGCAATACCTCCATTTAACCAGCCTGCCAACTCATGAACCAAACTTAATTAACTATTCTTCACTGACTTTACTGAAAATTAGCCTTCCCAAAGGTCTGGTACGCCCCCGAACCTTAGTAAGCAGAGAATACAGAATGCCACTTGTGTTCTCGGTGATTCAGGATCACCGTTCATGTACTGTGACTTCACAAGCTTTAAGGTGACTAGAAACTATTGGCATCATAGGACAAATGGCAACAGATTCATGGCACGTGCGTGCTTTCTTTAAGAAGTGTCCCCTTCCCACAGAAACCCTCACCCTGACACTAGAGTGGTGGCCCCTTAATAAGCAGATGGGACTGGGCAGAGCCTTCTGGACGAGGGAGACACCTGACCCAGGCCGGTTAATCATGTTTTTCTGCTCTGAGAATTAGGCATCGCAGGGTGGGACACCAGTGCCACCAGCCTGGGTGACCACACCAAGACCGAGGGATGAGCCCCGGGATGCGCATCTTCTCCACAGTGCACAGAGGACTAGAGAAAGTTGGCCTGTGGCGCAAGGATGGGGCAACTGGCGGGAATACGAAAGGCTACGCGGTCCCAGGGAGAGACTCGTGGTACCCGGTGACATCCCAGTTCCTGGTTCCAGGCACTCATGAGATTCAACTATGCGTCCTACCCTTGATCCTAGAAGCCACTTCTCTATCCCCGAAACAGTTCCCCTCTCACTTGGGCTAGGGCGACAGCTTTCTGTTCTGTGCAGTGAGAAGACACGCACACAGAGAAGGAGAGTACAGTGGAAGGAAAAATCGAAAGCCAAGTTTGTCTTAGGGCTCAAGAAAAAAATCTGACACTGGACCCTAATGCTTGCTGTTCACCATCTCTCTCTTTCTCCTTCTTTTTTTATGCAGGTCTTTTTTTGCTTTTAAATTACTTTAGAGAGAGCAACATCAATTTGCTGTATCACCCTCTGTCCCTACAGTGCTTCCCCACTCGTGCTGAGCAGTGGCCAGAGCCGTTTCCACCACTGGCTCTCTCGCGTGCTGCAACTGTATCACGTACCTCCAAGAAGTCAAAGAGGAGGGTGGCTGTCACGTCTGACAGGGGCTCCATGTTTAGTATCTGTGCCAACCAGCGCCAGCCGTGGCTTAAGCCGTGCGGGTGAGCCTGGGAGGAGAGAAGCCTGGTCACGATTTGATCTCACTTACCCAGGGAGCTCCACTCCCAGTGTTGTCATCCAGCCGCTACCACGTGGACGCGAACCCCCACATCATCCAACCCAAGTGCGCGCCGCAGGGCAGAAACAACACACGCCGAATAAATTGTTTTCAAAGGTTCCAAGACCCTGGAGCCCACCCATCCCCGACTGGATGCCTTCAGTACACATCTTGTCGGCGTCGGCGTCGGGGTTCCGTAAGCTGAGTTACCCTAACAGACGTTCATCATCTTGGTACCTCAGCACAGAACCAGGACGTAACAAGCGCACAATAAAAACCTCTTGGATTCAATCAACTTAGAGTCCTTTCTCTTCGGGTCTCGAAGTCCGTTAACTCCCCCACCTCACTAATCAATCTGTAACTCCTGAGAAAAGAGCTGGGCTGGCGGGGGGAATCCTGGGCAAGTGCGTGCCAGCTCAGCTTGCGGAGCCACCAGCTGTCCGCCTGTGGGTCACATGTGTGACCCAGGTGGCTCTGGAGGCGCCACACATCTCACATGACAGTTTCTTGCTCACTCCCCTGCTGATCAAATCTGCGAACCCGAACACTGGTTTCCCACAGACTCCTGGCTGGTAGACTCTTCTGTACACTGAACTAACACCTCCTGGAGTCAGTTACTGAACAAACGGCTCTGATGAGCCAAAAGCTCCTTAGTGCCCAATGTCGATGCCTCTAAAGGACCCCCATGAAGCAGGGGGCCTCTCATTACGGGCAGTAAGCCTTTCCTACTACCTGTTGTCGGGGCCCATACGGCCACTGGAGCTGGATGACAGCGGCGTAGAAACGAATCATCCCAGACATGCGCTTTAGGAAGTTGTCCTGCTGCTCCACCTTGGAACCCTTCACTTGGTAGCCAAGCATCCTATGTAGGATGAAAAAATTAAGTGTGATGAGGCCAAAATAAGGGTGACAAAGAGGAGATTAGTTTTGATGGCTAAAAGTAACGATATGTTGTTATTATTAATATATTATTGTACGTTATTACGTTTGTAGAATACTTTGTTACAAAGTACTCACATCCATTGTCAAATGTGTACATCACATTGCCCTGCGAGGTAAACTCACAAGTCACACACATCATTTACAAACAAAGAAAATGATGCTCACAGAGGTAAACCGATTCACCCATTTTGCAAAGCCATTCAATGACAAAGCAGCCCCGACCGGTGTGGTTCAGTGGGTTGGGTGTCGTTCCACAAGGAAAAAGGTCACCTGGTTCGATTCCCAGTTGGGGTACATGCCTGGGTTGTGGGCAGGGTTCCTCGCGGGAGGCAACTAAGTTTCTCTTGCCCATCAATGTTTCTCTCCCTCTCTTTCTCCCTCCCTTCCCCTCTGTCTAAAAATAAATAAAATGAAATCTTGAAAAAAACAATGACAGAGCAGGGAAAAAATTCTAAGACTCCTGGATTCCAGATCCACTACTCTTTCCACTCATAGCTACATTGATTACTGGCACCTAAACCCCCAAGTTCCAAAAGCTGCCCAGCTTGCACGGAAGACATTGCATTTTCCGACACAACAAGGTACGTGAAAACTGTGTAGAAGTTCTATCTCTATCTCACGATTCACCCAAGGGCTAGCGAAGAGAACCAGCACCTCACCTCTGATAGTCTTCCAGAGCCATTCCCTCCTTGAAAGCGGGGTAGAAAGGAACAGAGTACGGGCAGTTCTTGTGCAGATGAGCGAGAATGAGGTCCCCCACTCTCGGGTGGAGCTCCCAGACCCCGGACGCCACAACCGCAATGGGGAATGCCGCTTCATGATGGGAGGCCACTTCCTCCTCTCCTTGTTTCTGCGGACACAGATATGGGGACAGTGTCAACCCCCGAGAATGGCTTAAGCACCGTGTACCCGCCTCTCCCCCTGCCCCTCTGGCAATAAGGCTTCTCACCACAAACTTCTCTGCCAGTTTGTACTGGACAAAGTCCAGGCCCTGAGGGTCCATGGAGACTGACACAGTGCGCCCACCACATTGGACGGGTTTTCCGGAGAGAAGGCTGTGGATCTTGTCGAAGATCTCCTTCAGCTTCGAGCCTGGGTACGGGAGAGATCGAGTGAGTTACGAGACACAACTGCGGATGCGTCTGTTTCTCACCACTGCAACAAACACAGAAGGGCCCTGTATAAAGCTGGCTGTGCAGCGTCCCCACACAAGCACAGACCCTAAGGACGGGACACTGACGCAGAGAAACACACGACAGTCAAACACACGCTGTGGACACTGCACAGAGCGCAGAGCACACCACACACTATTGCAAAGGGATTCCTCATTTGCAGGGAAGCTAATTCTGAGAACATGCACGGCGCAGGGATAAGCAGAGTGGAAGTGAGTGCTGACTTGTCACGGATGCCACGGGCTGCGGCTGTCACGCCTAGAGGAGTCGTTTGCACCTCCAGAGGCTCTCCCCAGCTATGGTGATTCTCCCCTTTCTCAGAGACCTGCCTTCTTCCACCCTCAGAGACACAGAAAGGGGTCCCCAGTGGCTGTATTTGAATGAAAGATCCTGCGTGCGCCAACCCCCGCACTGGCTGCTACAGTGAGAGTGTCGAGCTGAGCCGATCAGCCAAGTGACAGAGTGCGGTCCATGGAGTGGCTGGCCCTGCAACACACAGACTCGTGAGCAGCAGGGCCTTGCACCTGCCACATGGACCAAAGCACAGCCATCTGTAAAATGAGAGCGGAGATGTACACAGGAAGACAAGGCGAGACAGAAAAGATCCTGAAGTTTCTTGCTTCTGAGACCTCGCTCCATGCCTGCCCTTGGGTTCTGTGAAAATATCGCTTTATCTTTGGGACAAATGCCTTTATTATTTATTTATTTGCATAAGCATATCTGAATTAGTGTCTATGACTTGCGATCAAAGTTTAAATTAGCGCAGCATCTCCAGCTTAGAAATGCCCTGCCTAGCTCCTGGTTACCGTAAGTAATGTTACCCTAAC
The DNA here is from genome assembly GCF_022682495.2 of Desmodus rotundus. NCBI lineage: Eukaryota > Metazoa > Chordata > Mammalia > Chiroptera > Phyllostomidae > Desmodus > Desmodus rotundus. Next base: position 5,743,007 of record NC_071387.1, read on the forward strand.
TGGATGTGGAGAATGAAATAGAGGAGGCAGTCAGGGGGATGACTCCCGGGTTTCCAATTAAGGCCACTGAGCAGATAAGGGTGCTACTGATTACTGAGTGCAAACGAGAGAGAGAGAGAGAGAGCAGGCATGGGGAGGACGACAAGTTCAAACCAGAACACACTACACCTGAGGTGTCTGGGGACCGTCCTGGCAAAGACGTCCCTCAGAGATGGTCCTAGAGACTCTGAAGCACAGAGGAACTGAACGAATCAGAGGCAGATCTGTGAGTCACCTGCATACAGGTAATGTTTGAAGCCATGGGGGTGAATAGACTGAGAAGAACTGCTGGGTGGGAGTGGATCCCTAGGAAACCCCTACAACTGAGGAGGGGGGGGCAGATCAAGGAACACCCAAAGGAGAAAGAGAGCTGGGAGCAGGACCTGGAAATGAACAATCCACGGAAGCCGAAGGAGTGGAGTTTCACAAAGGCGGCAACACCAGCAGCGACAAGTGGAAACGTCAGGAAGACCAGAAAAATCCTCAGAAGATGTAGACTCAAAGGAAATGTATTTTAGGATAAGAGATTCATGCGTGTTTAAAGGGAAAAGAGCCTGTACAAGGGACTAATTTTGCAGAAAACAGGAGAGAAAGGCCATAAACGAGGAGGCCAGGTCTTGGAGGTAATGGGAGGGGACGGGAATAAAGACGGAGGCAGAAGGGTAAGCACGGGTGGGGAGGACACCTCGCCCTTTGAAACGGGACACTGAGAGGTAAATACAGCCGTGCACAGGCGGAGGGGCGGGCACCGGGAGGCTCTTGCGCCTGATGTACTGGTTCCCTGATGAAGGAGCAAGCAAGGCGGTCTGCGTTCGACTTAGGGGAAAAGACTGAGGAGAAGCTGGAGGGGAGCGTGCAGGTGTGGGATGGCTGTCTAGTCCCCTCTGCCCCTTTGATGCGGCTGCTATCAAAGGAGAGGCACTTTAAATTCCAGAAAGTGATACGTGTTTATTTATTTATACCTCACCCTGCTCCAGAAAGAATTTCAGGCGGCCAAGTGGTATGTAAATTTTGTCATATAGCCTGGCAGGGGCAGGAAGTGCAACTCTCCCGTGCCCTGAGGTGGCGTATTGATGGGGACCTGGGATTCCCAGTGGTGCATGCTCCCCAGCCACTTGGCTGCAATCTGTTGTTTGCAGGCTCCCTCATCCAGAGCTCTATACAAAACGAACCTGTTTCTAAGGAGAAAGAGGAAGAAGGGCCTTTTCCCTGTCTGGTTCTTACTCCCTAAATGTTAGTCCCTGGAGAGAAAAAGAAGGCGTTGCAAAGCATTAACGGGACAGGTGCCGAGTCTGAAAAGCTAACGTAGGACAAAAGCGAAGACTACAAGGCATGCCCTAGGTTCCCTTCGTGATGCCTTCCACAGTCACTTTCAGTATTAGGTAGCAGCCACCCTGAACACGTTACTACTCATATACAACTAATTTTTTAAAAATGAGTCAACAAATACGTAATGATTACCTTCTGTGTATGAAGAGGAAGCAAAGGAAAGTAAACATGTAGCTTGCATGTAACTGACGCATGTAACGGACATACACCTGACCCACCCGCCCGCCTTTGCTCAGCGCACTGTTTCTAGGAACCTTACAGGTAAGGAGCTCTGGAGGCTCACCCCTCTGACCCACCTGCAAGCGTGGAGATCTGGCTCACTGGGATGGTGGCCGCCTTCTGGAGGTCCATCTTGATCTTTTTGACCTGCGGAGGAGAACAGTGAGAAGGCAGGTAGCTTTCCAAAGCGCTGAGCGGATGCCATTGGGATTAGGGAAGGTGACACCCTGGCTATCTACCTTTGGGATGTGGGGCTGTTCAGAGTACTCTGATGCCCCGAGAATTCCTGGCTTGCACCCCTTCCTACCTGGCTGTCTTTGCTGCTGGCCAGTCCCTCAAAGGCCCGCATGCACTGATTGGAGGTCTCCTGCAGCTGCTGGTACCACTGCATTGTGCTGTCCTGTACCTTCACCTGGAGGTCTGAGGAGCAAGAGAGAAGCTCTCACCACAGCCAGGAGTTACTGAGCACCAAATGTGACCCCACGCTGTTTCGATCACCTTATGCACGTGTTAACTGCTTTTACTGTCACAGTAACCCCACAAGGTAGATACTATTGTTATCTTCAATTTATGGAAGGAGAAACAGACATGGAAAGGCTAGCCAATGTGCCAAGGTCACATTGCTAGGAAGCAGGCAAGCTAGATTCCCATGGATCTGGCTCCAGCACCAGCCTTCTCAACCATTACTCTATACTGACTCTCTTGTGTTTTAACATATGTGTATTTTGTACATATTCACTTAAAATACTCAGTAGCAGCAATACCTGGAATAATACATCTACTAAATCATACAGAAGACCAAGTCCTCAACGGAAGGTGTTGGGATGTGAAGGCAAGCTCCACATGAACCGAAACTAAATGCAATTCAGTAGAATATTGAATTTTACATTCTATGTAAAAGTTCTGGCAATTTCTTCCTGTAGCTTAATATTCAAAACACATTCTTGCTCCTTTCCACATTCTGAAACTTACAACAAATTATAAGATCTTATCCACACCAAAACTCACCTTCATTCTGCTTCCCTCCCGGGCCCTGGCTGGGAGCGGGGGGCTCTTTGCAGACCTCCAGCCCCGACTGCATCTGTGACTCTTGCTGCTTCACCTGGGCCTCCTTTTCCTCCTGCCTCCTCTTGTCTGCACAGGCCCTGGCGTTAGCACAGAGCTCCCGCATTTCCTGCAGCGCTCTCTCGGCCACTGCTTGGTCCTCTGCCGTGGGAAAGCCGCCCTGTTGGGTGACAGAGGCAGAGCTTTGGGGTCATGCCCCAGGCAGCTGCAGGGCTGAACCGCACCTTACGCATCAGTGCATTTCTAGAACCGGAGCTGCTGCGTCAACGTCGCACCATTCACCAACACGTTACTACCCACCGCTTTCCTGTTCTCGTAAAGGTACCACCCATTTACCATCATTACCCACTCGTGGACACTTCTGTGGGGCTTTAATTTATCGTAAGTAAAGCAGGCGTTCAGTATGTATCACTGAATGAACTGAAGTATTTTGCAATCAGAAGACACACACATTTTTTTAACCTCAGATGAGATGCTCTGTATCTACAAAGTCCAATTTGGGACGGGGAGCACACCCACACACATGCACCTGAAGCCAGAAGACAGAGTCCCCCTGCTGCCCCCTCACCTCCGAAGTGGCCCGAATGATGCTGGAGATGAGGCCGCACAGCTGGTTGCCTCGCGTCCGGAAGGCCGACAGGTCCACCTTCGCAGGGTCCTTGTGCTGGTCCCCGGAGTCCAGCTGCTGGCTGAGGTGCAGCAGCTCCTCCTGCAGGGTGTACAGGCTGCGCAGGCGGCCCTGGCCTTCCTCCCTCCGGAGCCGCTCCTGCTCCACCTGCTTCAGGCGCTGCTGCTCTGCCTCCCGCAGCTTCAGGTTGAGAATCTGCGGAGAGGACTGTCAGGTTACCTCTCTCTGAGGGGCTCCTGGGCTTTCTCTTTCTACATCTTCTAGGCCTGCATGGGATACATATGTTCCCACATGGGCCCGGAACAGGAAAAGGACTGCCCAGGGTCAGTCACACAGAGGCATGAAAGGGGGCAGGGGCAGGTCACAGCCAGACACAGGAATACCCACAAGGGTCCCCCAGGCTCCGACCTTTGCTCGGTGACGATGCTCCGCTTTTAGCTTCTCTTGCTGACCCAGGGCCTCTCTGGAGCTGAATGAGAATTGGCAGGGAGAGTTGGTCAGGGGTGCCTGCTGAAACAATTTTCTCACTCCTAAAAGCCCCCCCCCCACCTTTAGGACACACTGCTTGTCTTCCCAAGGTTGGTCATTTTTCTGGGTTGTAAGTTTCTCTATTTCACTCTGATGCTTAAGGACTCGAGTTGTTCAACTCTTTCCCTCTGTGTTTCCTGTTGGGAAAGAGTTGCAGCTGACCACCCTGACACTTCTGGTCGTAACCTGGGGGGGGGCTCACCTCTTCTCCATCATTTCCCGCAAGTCCTGGAATTCCTTATGATGCTTCAGCTCCTTCCGTTCATCAAAGCGCTTCAGTTGTTCAGACGCCATCTCGGAGAGCGCTCGCACCCTCCTCTCCTGCTCCTCCTGCCACTGCCTCAGGCCCTCCTGAAAAGGATCGGCACCGTTGCCTGGACCTCCACGCCACCCCGCTCCGCGATGCACGGGGTTTACCTCCCAGCAGGCCTTAACTCCATCAGACACCCAGGGGCCTGGGATCACCTGCGTACTGCTCAGAGGTGCTCCAACTAGGTATCAAACCCGCAACCCTGGCGCAGCGGGACGATGCTCTAACCAGCTGAGCTACCCAACCAGGGCCTCCTTTGGGGTGACCTTTAAACTCAGTGGTTTTGGAAAACTCTTCCAATTTGCCCCATGTGGTTTATGTCACTCCAGCATAACCTGGGAAGGGGTAAGTATTTACTAAACGAGTATCAAATGGCCCTGCACTTCCAAGCTCCAACCCGTGCTATGCTTCTGAGGGTTTCAGGGTTATCTTCCGGAACCCTCACTGCAGCTCCATGAACCCGCCAGGCACGTTTCTGTCTCGCGCCTTTGCTCGTGTGAGCATCTCTGCCCAGCTTCCCCCAGCTCCGCTCAGGAAAGTCCCTTTCCTTTACACCTAAGGGGATCAGGTGTTTCATTTTTCATTCTTGAGGGCATCCTCACGTGATTTTTAAGGGCAACTTGACATTTTAATTAACAAAACTTGATAACTAAATAATATATATAACTTATATAACATGTATTATATACATAAATAATATAATAAAATATATATATATGTCCCTGGACACTATGTCCATTTTAGGAATTTGTCCTGAAGAAACACTTGCAGATGTGTGCAAAGATACACGTACAAGGAGGCTCACTGTAGCCCTGCTGACTCTGGCAATAAGTTCAAAGCAATTTAAATTAACTGGGGAAAGATAACTGTACTGCCCACGCAGCTAGATTACGTAGTGTCTGTGCCTACGCTATCTGCTCTGTCTCTGGTAGAGCGCACTGGAGAACACTCTGCAGCCCTTACAGAAGATGAGATGATGAGATGTTACATGCACTGGCATGGAGATGTGTCAAAGCACATTGTTACGATGTTCCTTTATTCTATTTTAAGTTATCTTAAAGCTTCCAGTGCAAGAGGGCATATTTAACACAAGCATAAACACCCTCTCCTCTGAGACTCTGTTTAAATAAGGGTTGGGAAGGGGGGAAAAAAGAGTCAACAACAGTTAATTTCCCTCAGCTCACGAGGGAGATGATCAGCCAGGAAAAGTTTCTACATCCTTCCGGAAGACAGAAAGACCACGGAGGAGTGGTGACTGGTGAGCAGAGCCGGGAAATCCCTCAGAGAGAGACAGATGCACTCATCCGCTCTCATTGATTCTCTCTCTCCCGCTGCTACCACCTAGGCTAAGCCACCGTCGTTTTCTCAGTGCCAAAGTGAATGCTTTCCTGAGCTTTGCTCTCTCCCACTCAGATTATAATCATCTTCCAACTGCATTTAACTTATCTGTCTTGTTTACTTTCGTCTCTCCCCACCAGCACGGAAGCTCTAAGGGGACAAGGACCCGTGTCTGCTCTGCCCACTGTCTTACCCAGACCTAGAACAGCATCTGGCACGTAACTGCTCAATAAACCCTTGCTGACTCGGTGAGTAACTGCAGGAGGGTAGGTGCCAGAAGACTCTCATTTTACAAACTCATGTACTTCTTAAAAACTTTTACAAAATCACTCATGGTTTCCCTAAAACAAATTAAAAAGCCAAATACATTAATTAAAATAGTGCTCTTCTTTTCTCAAGAGGCTGTTAAGGTCTGTCTTCGCAGTATACTCTTACCTGACCGTCTCAGATCGCCTTCCAATTCTGGAGAAGTAAACGCAAGCCATCCGTAAGTGTCCTAAAGCCCCGTGTGAAATAGAAGGGCGAGCACTGGAAACCAGATCTGACTGCACGGCGCTCACTCCTGACTGCTCTGTCACACTATCTCCACACATCAATCAGGAGCTGCTGGCAGCAAGCTGGGCATGAGGATGGGCACACCGTGGACACTCACAACCCTAAGGAACTGATCTAAACGTGGCTCCCTATGCCCAGGTCTGCCTTGCGGCCACTTACCATTCCTTTCATTCTGTGTACCAGCTCATACATCCGGATGCAGCCTTCCACGTGGGTGCCCCTGGAGGACCACAGCGCCATAGGCTCTTCTGTGTGCTGGGACTCATCTTTGCCCTATATAGTCAGAAGACGGAAAAATTAAACTTTTAATTTGGGAGGGGTAACATTAAGGTTTTAAGATGGTGTAGTTGGTGTTACCCCTTCTACACCAAAACCACACCCCTGTTTACGAACAACAACAAAAACAAATTAGGTGAGAACTGGTGTGTTTTTCACGATGTTGACCTCGTCCTAATTGTTTTCCTTAAGACGAAGAGACGCCCAAAGTGCAGCAAACTTCAATCTTTTCTGCTTGCTTCTTTGCTTTGACCCGCCCGGCAAGTTTCCCCCTTTCCTCCAGTAAGTGTCCATCAGTGCTAGGAAGGTCTGTGTGGAGCCGCCCCAGCCCACGTCCCCAGTCCTTTCACCGTCCCAGCTTCAGGGGTAAGCGTGTGACAGCTTGCACAGTCCCCTAGCCTCCTGTGGCCAGTAGCTACTTCAGCAATGAGGCTTATGAGCCAGGCGAGGCCGGAGCCCACCTTCGAGTCTCTCCGGTGGAGCTGTCTAGGAAGGCTTTCTCTGGGAATGCTAACCAACCATCAATAACGACTCAGTTTTTAAGGGAAAGAAACAAACTAAGGCAGGGACAAAACACAGCAAAAAACAGGGTAAAGCCTCATACAGAGCCAGTGGAAAGGTATGCAAATTTTAAGAGCGGGTATAAATTTTACTCTGTGCCTCCCGCAGCCAGCACTAAGAGGGAGACCTTACCAGGTACACGGGTGCGAGGTTCATGTGGAAAACAATCCCATTGCTTGTGACAATAATTACTGCTCTTGGTGCTAAGATTAGAGGGAAATTTCTCTGGGTCTTCGTATAGAGAGTGCTGGGTGATGTGGTCAACGCTGCTACTACAAACAGCTGCGAGAAGCAATCATTTTCTCCAGGGCAAGGTCATTGCCACGTGACAATGTTACACAACTCAACTGTGTAATGGACCCTTATCTTTTGTCCTCAGCTGATCAAAAACCTGCCCTGGCCCCTGACTGGCGTGGCTCAGTGGGCTGGGCCTTAGTCCCACACACCAAAGGTCGCTGGTTCAATTCCCAGTCAGGGTACATGCCTGGGTTGTGGGGTCAGGTTCCCAGTTGGGGACCGTGTGAGAGGCAACCGATCAATATTTCTCTCGCACATCAATGTCTCTCTTCCTCTCTTTCTCCCTCCCTTTCCCTCTCTCTAGAAGTAAATGAATAAAATCTTTTTGAAAAGAAAAATAATAAATAAATAAATAAAAACCTTACCTTGGTTCCATTTGGTGTTGCTGGTGCTCCAGGGGAGGCTGGAGAGAAGGCAAGGCTTCCAACGGGAGATCTGGGAGCAAATGACGGCTGGCCTAGGCCAGCAGCAGATGCGGGGGATGGTGAAGTCTCAGGGGGAGACAGGTTCTCCTGTGTGTGGGGTAGGACATGATCTACCACCCATCCAGCGTAAGAAGATAGCTTGGGAACAGAGGTACATTCTTCTAAAACGTCCTAGAGAGAAGAAGGGGTGAGACTCAACTTGCATATCAACGGATCTAAGCGACCAGAGATAACCCACCACACGCCTTACTGGAAGTCTAAGAAGCCTCACACACAAGTATTTGTAACGTACACACCAAAGACCCAAAGTCACTGTGTAACCACCAGCGATGAAGAGAAAGCAGTTTGTTTTCTTTTTTAGATTTTATTTATTTATTTTTAGAGAGGGGAAGGGAGGGAGAAAGAGAGGGAGAGAAACATCAATGTGTGGTTGCCTCTCATGCGCCCCCTCCTGGGGACCTGGCCTGCAACCCAGGCATGTGCCCTGACTGGGAATGGAACCGGCAACCCCTTGCTTCACAAGCCGGCGCTCAGTCCACTGAGCCACACCAGCCAGGGCACAAGTAGTTTCTTGGTAATGACCCTGACTGTTACCCTTGCAGAGTACCAGACTAAATAACCCTAAGTACAGAAAAAGGGCCCACGCACAAAGACGGTCATTAAAGTATATGCAAGAGAAATCTAAAAGGCTGAAATAGAAGAGAACACAAAAAGGATTCTGAGTGTGGTATAGCACACACAGCGGCACACCAGTCATTAGAAACACTGATTGTGAGTCCTATGTAGTAACACCTAAAGATTCGACTGTAAGGGAAAACCAAGATGGAGGTGTAGGTAGACACACTGTGCCTCCTTGCACAACCAAAAGTAGGACAACAACAATTAAAAAAACAACAACCAGAAGTGACAGAAATCGAACCGCAGGGAAGTCCGACAACCAAGGAGGTAGAGAAGAAACATTCGTCCAGACCAGTAGGAGGGGCGCAGAGGGGCGGCCGGGGCCGAGGAATTGCGTTGCTGCAGCCAGATCCAGAAATGTGGCGGATTGTGGGACAAACGGGGCAGGCAGTGCGACAGCTAGCAGACCCTGTGGCCCCACATTCACGCATAGATAAATCGGGAGGAACGTTGGGGGAGCGAAACAGACCGCGCAACCCAGGGCTCCAGCTCAGGGAAGTAAAGCCTCAAATCTCTGAGTGAAAACACCTGTGGGGGTTGAGGAGCCAGCAGGAGAAACTCCCAGACTCACAGCAGAGGTCGTTGGAGAGACTCACAGGGGCCTAGAGCATGCAAAAGCCCACCCACTCGGGAATCAGCACCAGAAGGGCCCAGTTTGACTGTGGGTAGTGGGGGGAGAAACTGAAACCCAGCAGAGAGCGGAGCAAGCGCCACTGCTCCCTCTCGGCCCCTCCCCCACATACAGTGTCACAGGGCAGTGACCAACATTACCCTGCCCCGGGGAACACCTAAGGCTCCGACCCTTTAAGTAACAGGTACCAAGACCAAAAAAAAAAAAAAAAAAAAAAAAAAAAAAAAAAAAAAAAAAGGCCCAAATGGACGAACAGATCAAAGCTCCACAAATAATTCAACTAAGCAGCGAACAGATAGCCAACCTATCAGATGCACAGTTCAAAACACTGGTAATCAGGAAGCTCACAGAATTGGTTGAATTTGGTCACAAATTAGATGAAAAAAATGAAGGCTACACTAAGAGAAACAAAGGAAAATGTACAGGGAACCAACAGTGAAGGGAAGGAAACTGGGACTCAAATCAACGGTGGGGACCAGAAGGAAGAAAGAAACATCCAACCAGAAAAGAATGAAGAAACAAGAATTCGGAAAAATGAGGAGAGGCTTAGGAACCTCCAGGACATCTTGAAACGTTCCAACATCTGAATTATAGGGGTGCCAGAAGGAGAAGAGGAAGAACAAAAAATTGAAAACTTATTTGAACAAATAATGAAGGAGAACTTCCCTAATCTGGCAAAGGAAATAGACTTCCGGGAAGTCCAGAAAGCTCAGAGAGTCCCAAAGAAGCTGGACCCAAGGAGGAAAACACCAAGGCACATCATAATTACATTACCCAAGATTAAAGAGAAGGAGAGTCTTAGAAGCAGCAAGAGAAAAGGACACAGTTACCTACAAAGGAGTTCCTATAAGACTGTCAGCTGATTTCTCAAAAGAGACCTTACAGGCAAGAAGGGGCTGGCAAGAAGTATTCCAAGTCATGAAAGGCAAGGACCCACATCCAAGATTGCTCTATCCAGCAAAGCTATCATTTAGAATGAAAGGGCAGATAGCTTCTCAGATAAGGTCAAGTTAAAGGAGTTCATCATCACCAAGCCCTTATTATATGAAATGTTAAAGGGATTTATCTAAGAAAAAGAAGATAAAAAATATGAACAGTAAAAATAATAGCAAAATCACAGTTATTAACAACCACACCTAAAACAAAAACAAGAGCAAACTAGGCAAACAACTAAAACAGGAACAGAACCATAGAGATGGAGATCACATGGAGGGTTGTCAATAGGGGAGTGGGAGGGGGAGAGGGGGGGAAAGGTACAGAGAATAAGTAGCATAGATGATAGGTGGAAAATAGACAGGGGGAGGGTAAGAATAGTGTAGGAAACGTAGAAGCCAAAGAACTTATAAGTATGACCCATGGACATGAACTATAGGGGGGGAATGTGGGAGGGAGGGAGTGGGCAGGATGGATTGGAGTGAAGGGGGGAAATAGGACAACTGTAATAGCATAATAAATAAATATATTTAAAAAAAGATTCACCTGTAAGTGAAAAAACAAGAGCATCAACACAGTCCCTCTACAATGACGTTTTAAACAATGCTGCTGCACCAAAAACACACGAAGGAAATACACTAGAAATTATGCTTGGGTGGTAAGTGAAATATTTCTTCTTGTTCTAATTTTACGTATTTTTACATAAATTTTTAAATGACCATGTTGTAAATTTTTAAATGAAAATAACAGGTACTGAAAAGTAGTTGCTAATGTAAAGGCCAATGACATAAAATAAAGTGGAATTTATAGTAGAAAGACTATAAAATAAGTCATAGACACTCTCCAACATGTGTGAGGGCAACCCATTCAGCTTCAGCAGCGACCGATCATACATACTCCTCTGTATGTTTAGCGGACAGTGCTTTAAACCACAGAAGCTTATACCACTACCCTGTAGTTAAAGTACACAGCGAACTCTGACTGGGAACTCTACTCAATGTCGGGAAAATATCGCCAGGAAGTATGGAGAAAAGAGTACACGAGTGACTAAGAGCACTAAGCATACAATCAGCCTTTCTTGGTTTGAATTCCATCTCTGCATTCCACTCATGTGTATGACCCCCCTCCTCAAGTTAGCTAACCTCTCTGCCTCAGCTCCATCGCTCTGAAATGTAATAAAGTTGGCCCTGGTCGAGTAGCTCAGTTGGTTAGAGCATCATCCAGATATGCTAAGGTTGTGGGTTCAATTCCCGGTCAGGGCATGTACAAGAAGCAAACAATGAATGCATAAATAAGTGGATCAGCAAATCTTTTTTTTTTTTAAAGATTGTATTTATTTGTTTTTTGGAGAGGGGAAGGAAGGGAGATAGAGAGGGAGAGAAACATCAATGTGTGGTTGCCTCTCGCACACCCGCCAACTGGGGACCTGGCCCACAACCCAGGCATGTGCCCTGACTGGGAATCGAACTGGCAACCCTTTGGTTCCCAGACTGGCTCTCAATCCACTGAGCCACACCAGCCAGAGCAAAATTGTTGTTTTTCTCTCTCCCCCCTCTTTCTCTCTCTCTTAAAAAAAAAATAATAATGGAATGAAGGATCTACCTCAAAAGATTTGGAGGTGGGGTTTAAATGAGTAATAAAAGACTTAGAATAGTACCTGGCACAAAACTACTCAAAAATTGCAAGCTATTATATTATCTAGACCAGTGGTTCCCAAAAGGGCCAATTTTACCCCCCAGGGGACATCTGGAGACAACTGGGAAGGGGCTACCGGCATCCAGTGGGTAGAGGCCAGGGGTGCTGCTAGTCCTGCTATAATGCGCAGACAGCGACCACAACCCCCACCCCAAAGAATCATCCAGCCCGCCCAAAATGCCAACAGCGCTGTGGATAAGAAATCCTGATCTAGCCCTGGCTGGTGTGGCTCAGCAGGCTGGAGCGTCAGCCCGCAACCAAACACTGTGGGTTCCATTCCCAGTCAGAGCACAAACCGAGGTTGCAGGTTCGGTCCCAGTTAGCGTGTGTGCAGGAGGCAACCAATCAGTGCTTCTCCCTCACATTGATGTTTCTCTCCCACCTTCCTCTCTCTAAAAATGCCCTGGCTGGTATGGCTAAGTGGACTGAGTGCTGGCCTGCGAAACAAGGGGTTGCCGGTTCAATTCCCAGTCAGGGAACATGCCCGGGCAGCAGGTTCATTCTTGTCTGGGCACGTACAAGAGGCAACTGAGCGATGTTTCTCTCTCACATGGATGTTTCTCTCCCTCTCTTTCTTCCTGTCTTCCCCTCTCTCTAAAAATCAGTAAGCATGTCCTCAGGTAAGGATAAATAAATTAATTAATTACACTGAGACCTTATGCTTACCTATTTAATAAGTAAAAATTTAAACTGTAATAATATATTCTGTTGGCAGGACTGTGGGCGAATGGGCAGAATCAGGCACTGCTGATGGGAAGGCAAACTGATACACCCACTTTTGGGGGAATTTGGCAATACATAACAAAACCACAGCTATGTTTACTTTTTGATCCAGCAATCTCACTTCTAGAAGTTTATCCTGAAGATACACTTCCCATAAATGAAAATACACATGATAAGGTTTCAAGTAGGGAATTACAACTTGGTGAATAAGAACTCGTGAGTCCATACTGACATAGTTAACTAACCAGGGGAGAAAAGAAAGCCCTCCCTTACGGTCGAATGCCAAGTAACAACTGTAGAAGAATGGCGGACACCAAGAAAACACCATTTGGCCACATCACAGAAGTGACTGACTCAGGCAGAAATCATTAATGGATGCTAAGGATGGACTTCTGCTGAGAAGAAGGAATCCTGGAATACCTCCCTACACAATACTAATTAGTTAAAAAGGAAAAAAAATGAGTTTTAAGTGGAGATATCTAGCGGTTACCACCCATGGAACCAGGGAGTCAAGGTTAGCATCCCAAGTGGTACTGGGTTGGGCTGAAGCATCTGCGTGCTTCCCCAGGCGCCTTACGCCTTACTGAGAACACAGCATCGTTTCTGCGGTATTCCTGTTAAGGATGCATAACCTCAGTCTACCCCACACAGACCCATGCCGGACTCATCCCATAGAATGTAAGGTATGTATTCTTTAAAACCGTCAGATATAAAAGACAGGGAAACACTTTAGAATTGTTTTACATAAAAGTCTGACGAGATAGGACAGTGGCTAGATTACCAGCAACTCGGGAACAGGAGCTATGCCTTAACTGTTTCTACAAGCCCCCCAACCCAGCGACCTAGTACAGAGCTTTGCAAATACAGGGACACGCCCCCATTAAACTTCACAGGTCCAAGCAACGTCATCTAAAAATTTGTTGTTTTCACTTGCAGCAACAGGTCATATTAATCGTTCGCTGCCAAATTTGGATAACCTAGCACATTCTCCTTCGCAGTAAATTAACTGACCCTGAGAGGCCCGGGCTGCTTTGGCAACAAGGCGGAGGCGCCTCTCTGGGGCTAGAAACGAAGCCTTCAGAAAGAAGAGCGCCGAAGGGGAGTTCCCCCAGTGTCTAGAAGAGGCGGGAGATGGCAGAAACCCGAGGACAGGATGATGCACACACAAGAATCAAGAAACAAATGTGGACAGTTAGAAAGGAGGCACAGGTTCCCGGCGCAGCGGCTGTAAGGACCCATTGCTCACCTCGCCCTGCAGTAGCCAGTCGCGGTGGTAGCAGAGGCGACCTTTGTCGGAACTGCGCAGCGCCTGCAAGGTCTCCCAGCAGCGACCCTCGGACGGCATGACTCCGGCAACCGCAGCTTCGCGGAGCAGTGCAGCTTCTGAAAAGGCAAGTCTTCTAATAACCCTCCCACAAACAATCGCTCGCTTCCGCTTCCGGTGCGCGTACACAGTTGCACAAAGGAAGTAGCCTCAGAACGGTGCACGCCCCACTTCCGATACCTAGCCAGCCGGAAGCGCGCCTGCGCACAGGGTTTGGGTTCGATGGTGGGGCCCTGCGGAGAGCTTCAGACTGCGGCGTTCTTCTGAAGCCTGGATCCGCCTCGTTGCAGAAAGCGGATTATGTAGCACTGATGTGATTGTAAAGAATTGGGACCAGCCCCATACCGTTGGTGGGACCCTAAAGGGGGGCAGCTGCTGTGGTTGACAGTCTGGCAGTTCTTTAAAAATGTTTGTTACCGTTTGACCCAGCGATTCTCCTTGGTATTCGCGTACACCCAAGAAAGATTAAATATGCGTCCGCCTAAAATCTTGTCGAATGTCCCTAGCAGCATTGCTAAGAATAGCCAAAAAGTGGAAACCCGGATGTATATCAACTGATGGGTAAATAAAAGACGGCGTGTCATGAAAACAAAGTAGAAATACGGGTGACAACAGGGATGAACCTTGAAAACATGCTAAGCGAAAGAAGCCAGTCACAAAAAGTTATACATTGTATGATTCCATTTATGTGGCATGTCCAGAGTGACAAAGGCATGGAGACATTTAGATTTTATTAGTGGTTGTGGCGGGGCTGGGGCCAGGGGAATGGAGAGTGGCTGCTAAAGAATAAGTTTCTTTTGGGGTTGATGAAAATGTAAAATGAGCACAACTTGGTGAATATATTTTTAAAACACTACATTTCTACACTCTAAAAAGGTAAATTTTATGGTATGTGAATTATAGCACAAAAAATTAAATGCAGTTCACTATCACCCAGAGTCCGCTTGAGTTAGGACTCTGACTTTTCCAAATTAAAAAAAAAAAAAATTAGAGAGAAAAACGTCTATTTGTTCCACTTACTCAATATTTATGCGATCATTGGTTGATTCTTGTGCGTGCCCTGACCTGCGATCGAACCCACAACTTTGGTGTATGGGGACAACCCTCTGACTGACCTACTGGGCCAGGGCTTGGCTCCTTTTGCCTGCTTTGTGGTAGAAAGGCTTGTCTCTGGAGTTTGAAGCAATATAAACATTTTTCATTATTTTGGGTTTTTTATAAACTCTCTGGACAAAATAAAAGTGTTGAGAGTCCCAGCAATGGACTCTTACCGAGGGGTTTGAGACCACACCAGCGCTGTAAGTGCAGCGCCCCGCATGGAGGTGTTCCTTGGCTTGCTGAGTTAGGAATGAGTTATATAAATATGTACGCACATTGGTGTAAGTTTGCCAACTGTCCTTTCTTGGGACAATCTTTCATATATTGTTAAATTCAAGTCCATTTGTGTTAAGGGTATGAAAATAGGCTTGGCTTTGTGGCCGTGGTAGCTTGTGTTGTTTTTTCAGAACTTTGACAAAATTAATAGCTGGGAACTACAATTGTCACCAAAATTGGGTTGGGGGGAGTAATCTGGTCATGAAATTCAGATGCCTGTGTGGAGCCCACTGCCCTTGAGGACATAGGGGAGTCCTCTGGAGTTTTGGACTTGGGTGGGAGTGGCTGAGAGAGGACAAGACTGGATCACCCACAAGGCCAATACCAGCTAGAATGAAAAGGTTAGGGTTCAGCATAGTTCCAAATTTGTTCTCTCCATAAAGAATTTGTTGCTTTTGGCTTTCTGCTTGGAGGAGGCTTAGCGGCAACTTTCTTCGGTCGTCCTGAATCCAGGTTCATCCAACACCAGCCGCCGCCGCCATGCAGGCAAAGTTCAACCCCAATGAGATTAAAGTCATATTCCTGAGATGCACCAGCGGGGATGTTGGTGCTACGTTTGCCCTGGCCCCCAATAACTGTCCCCTGGGTCTGGTATCACCAAAGCAACCAGGGACTGGAAGGGTCTGAGGGTTACAGTGGAACTGACCATTCAGGACAGACAGGCCCAGATAGGGGTAGTGCCTCCTGCCTCTGCCCTGGTCCTCAAAGCCCTCGGAGAACCACCATGAGACAGAAAGAAGAGGGGAAAAAAATCAACTGACAAAAAAACATTAAGCACAGTGGAAATAGCACTTTTGATGAAATTGCCAACATTGCCTGACAGATGCAGCACTGATCTTCAGCCAGAGAACTCTCTAGAACCATTAAAGAGATCCTGGGGATGGCCCAGTCCGTGGGCTGCAGTGTCGATGGCCGTCACCCTCAGGACATCATAGATGACATCCACAGTGGTGCAGTGGAGTGCCCGGCTTAGTTAAGAACTACTACAAAAGAGCCCTGGCTGGTAAAGAGCTCAGTGGTCTGAGCGCAGGCTGCGAACCAAAGGGTCACCAGTTCGATTCCCAGTCAGGGCACATGCCTGGGTTGCAGGCGAGGTCCCCAGTGGGGGCCATGTGAGACGCAACCACACATTAATGTTTCTCTCCCTCTATTCCCCTCTCTCCGAGAATAAATAAGTAAAATCTTAAAAAAAAAAAAAAAAAAGCCTTATTAAAAGAAAAAGGAACATACTTCAATTAAAGTTCATCTGACAACCAATGGGAAAAAAATTTGTTTCTTGTTATTTCTTTTAAATACAAGAAAATGTGAAGAGAACAAAAATAGCCAATACATCATGCGCAAACCAATTAACATTTTAAAAACAGTAATGTATACATGTATCTTCTTCCTACCAGCTAAAGCGATCTTCCCCCCAACAATGAGCAACGCCCCCCGTCATTTCACGGAACACCCACAAAGGAGAAACTGGGCTGAAATGAAAACAAAAACCTCATGTTCTGTGCACCAAGCACTTTAAAAATATTGGCTGGCTCCCTCGCAGCATTTTACTTAATCATTTTTAGAAGGGGGTGGGGGTGGGTAAAGAAAATCATCCATGGAGTCTTACATATTGACTATAAAAGCTTTTTGTAAAACAACACAAATATTTCAAAGATAAATGCATTCCTCAGATACAAACCTGGCAAAGAGAAACAAAAATCAATGATCTTGGGATTACACTTTTGCAAGGCCAGCTGCACGCGAGCCCTTGCGTGTCTACTGTGAAGTGTGTGGGAGCAAGGGGCCTCAGGGAAACTCGGGTGTGAGAGGTTGCCCTTGGGCTCGGGGAAAACACAGCACCCACGGAATAAGGAAAAGAGCAAGTGAACGTGCTCAGAGCCCAGGACAGGTGGCAAGGACCTCTACAGTTCCTGCTGGTTCAGGTCCCAGAATACTTAAGATATTTCTAGAAAGAGGGCTATCACGGGATTGGAGGGAAAAGTCCAGTCCAGTCCAAACATCCTGTCTGGAAAGGAATATGCAAAACTATGGTGAGTTGAAATCTGGTTCCCTCATAGCAGTGGATTTAGGACTGAGGCCTGGCAAGGAAACTGAAAACTTCCATCGGGCACCTCTAGCGGACAGGAGGGACTAAGTGGTTCCTGCTTCTTCATCCCTCCTGCTTTAGGGACTGTCATGGAGCCAGTGGCTAAGGACAAGATCCTGAACACACTTCAGCACTGGAAGAGACAGGAAAGCCAACAGGCTTTCTGGGTATGGCTTGGTGACTATTCAGTTCCCACGGCCTCGGTCCAGGCTCCTGGCACAAGCCGGGCGGCCTCAGGCAGGAGGAGACCTGGAGCGGATGGGAGAGCTGGTCAGGTAGGTAGCGTAAGGGCTGTCCCCGAACACGTTGGCGTAGGACGACTTGAGGAACTGGACGTAGTTCTGCATGCTGCGGTTGGTGCTCTCCGACTGCTCCAGGCGGTCTTTCAGGTCCTGCAGCCGGCTCTGGTAGCGGCGGTCAGCCTAAGAGGAGAAACAAGCGTGGGCCAAGTGTGTGACAGGTCCAGAATAACAAGGCCACGGCGACACAGAGACTTTATTAGTGACTGCCAGGGGCTGACAGGGAGGGGAATGGGGAGTGCCTGCCAATGGACACAGGGGCTCCTTCTGACAATATCCTAAGCTAAGACCAAGATGATGACTGTACAACTCTCTGAATATACTAAAATCACCGAATTGTACAATTTAAATGAGTGAATGTCATGGCATGTGAATGATACCTTTCTTAACAAAGCCAATAATAATAAAAAGGATCTGCCTGGGATACCCTTCTGGGATGAGAAAATGATTAGAGAAAAGTTAAATCATGTCATGTTCATAAAACAGCAAATCACCCTGCCCCGCAGGCCCTGGGAAGCCAACATCTCAACCCAGGCCCTCCCTCCTGCACCTGCCCTCCAGCCCGACTCACATCCTCACGGCTCCGCCGCAGCTGGCTGAGTTCCGTTTTGGTCCTGCTCAGCTGCGTCTCAAGGTCCAGGATTTTGTTCTGGGCTGCTCGTTCCTTGGAAGCTGCGTGCTCCTTGGTTTGTTCCACCTACCCAGAAGGAACAGGGGTGGAGGTGCCTACCTGACAGGGTGAACACCTGGCAGGAAGGCTGGGCCACTGCCACTGTCAAGGACCACACCTGCACGTCACCATGGAGAGCTCTTCGGAGCCCGAGAGTGGGTGCTACCTGTGGGGACGACCTCCACAACCATCTTTACCTGCCCCTTCCCAACGCCCCACGAGCCATCGCCTAAGCCGTGGCAGACCTGCCCGAGTCCCACGCAGGCAACAATTAAATGAACATTCATGAGTCAAGTGCCAAGCCCTTTGCCCATTTGGTCCTTATGGGGAACTCACGAGGCAGGGGCTACTCCATGCCCATTTTTCAGACGGGAATCTAGGCTCACAGAGGTTAGGTGATTTGTCCAAGCTCACAGAGCTAGTGAGTAATGGAACTGAGACTGACCTGCCTCCTAGCGTCTTCAATGGCGCTCTCCAACTGTCTTGCCAGGGCACCACATTCTCGGGTTTTCTCCTCCAGCCGCAGCTGGGACTGGTGGATTGCCTCCTCCCTCTTGGCAATCACCTGTAGGAACTCGATATTCTGGGCGCTGGTCGCCTCCAGTTTCCTAGGTGAAAGCACACAGTCAGACCCTGCTCATCCCCACAGTTATCCTGGTCCGCCCCGCCAGGGGGCTGCCAGGCACCCCTGGACCAGGCCTCTCCTCACGCAGGGAATCTCCAAGGAGTCACAGGAAGAAACCAGAGGAATCTGCTGATCAGCCAGGCGGCAAGGAATTGCAACTGGAGCAGCTGGTTGGAGAGCTGTGTGAAGAGCCAGAAGAGCAAGGACAGACTGACCACGCATCCTCCCACGTAATACAGCAACGGGCAGCTCGGGAAGGTGGATTCCCTTATCATCCCCCTTTACAGTGAAGAAATCCAGCCTCAAAGTCATTAAGTCCAATGTCAGGATAGCTGACAGGCCTGTCACCAAAGCTCATGCCCTCAACTTCTTCTGTTCACTGCTGCTTCCTTCAGCAAAGGGGCTTCAGCCGGGCCACTCAGTATCTTATGTGACCAGCCACCGGGCAGCAGTGACCATCCCGATGTGCGAGCACTGTCCCCACTGCACTTCTGGAATGTGTTCCAATTTAAGGAGCTCTACAAGGCCTGCTGAATCCAGCTGCAGGTTGCAGGCCAGCAAAGCAGAGCAGAGGTGGAAGCCTGGAAACCACCAGGTTCAAGTTTCTGCCTGGGGCTGCATGAGCAGTCACAGCCTCCTAGGACCTCAGGCCGTTCAGCTCTACAACAAAGTCCCCAGCCCTGATGCTAGAAGTTCTGGAGGAAGACAGTGGCAGGTGGGGGCGGGTGGGGGGCGGTTAAGTTGTAGGTTTGCCAGGTACCAAGTTTGTAACCTTGGGCAAGTCACTTAACCTCTCCCCAAGCTCAGTTTTCTCATATTTAAATTGGGGTAATCCCAACTGCACACTAACTGTACTATACACTTGCATGCCAGGTAATGTGCTATAAACCCTTTGAAGATAATCTCATTGAAGACTCACAATAACCCCAAGAGCTACACTATTTTCCCTTGATCCCTTTCTCAAGATTAGTGATCAGAGGTTCAAAGGGATTACATAATGGAACCTGAGGCCAGGGCTTCTGATTCCTGGAGGTGGAGTCTTCACCTCTGCCCACCTCCAACAGTCTATAAGTAACAGACTGGTCTCGGGAGCACAGAGCAGGATGGAGAGATGCCCCAACTGCCACGTACGTACAGGTGGGCTGGTGCGCTTGGACGAAGCATGCCCGCCAGGTGGTGTCTCCAGGTGGTCCATGTTGATCACACTGTTCCGGAGCCTCCCCCTAGCCGGAGACCACCTTCCTCTCTCCCACAGTGCTTACCACTGCATTGGAAGCAGCTTTCCTCTGAGGTCTGCCTAGTACCTTTCAGGGCCTCGAGTCCCTCAAACACTTCCGCACACTAAGCCCAAAGCAGCTAAGTGGCTGAAAGTCTCAGGTCCTAGGAAGAGGACAGAGATGGGACCAGGTGCCTCTAACCTCTCCAGTTCATCCACCTTCAGACTCAGCTGTTTATTTTCCTTCTGGGAGGCCTGGTGTTTCTCTCTCGCCATCTCCAGCTTGTCCCCCTGATGTTCGATCTAAAATGACAGGAACACAGACTGGTTTACGAAAGAACTTCCTGGTACGGCCCTCCCTTCTCCGTTGACCTGTGATCCACACCCAGGAAGGAGGCACGCTGCCCGCGGCAGGCAACCAAGCCTTAACGCACAACCTGCAGGAGAGAGAGCAGGGACAGGTTAGGCCCAGCTCCCAAGATGGCAGGCTTTCCTGCAGCGACAGAAGCCAGGTTTGATCCCGAAGACCCGTGACGATGCTTTCTTGATCGCGAGAGGCCACTCAGTGGGATCCGGGGCAGACATAAGGAGGCAGAAGCAGATGGCAGGCCCACAGGACACACCAGAGAGCTTTTTATCAATTATTTTGTTGGTACTGGCGACTTCATTCTTCCCTTAACTGGGGACAAGGGCAGGCGAGGCAACAGGAAAGCTATTGATTCTTTCAGGCTGGCAAGTTTGAGAAGTTACCTAGAGGGACGCTGTACTCAGAAGCCTCTGTACTTGGGCTTGGAAGGCCCTGAGAAAGCTCAGGTTCAAGAGAGGGCAAGACAACGCAGAGGACTGAGCACGTGGGCTTGTGAACCAGACAGCTGCCTGCGCTCCAACCCTTGTTGATTATGTATCAGCCCAGTGACCGCAGGAAGTAACTTCTCCCCTCCATGCCTTTCTGTAAAATGGGGAACATAATACACCTAAGTTCCTGGGAAAATTAAATGAGAGAATGGTGGAGTGTAGGGCGTGTGCTCAAAGATGGTAGCTACTTTTATATTAGTACAAGGCAGCAGGTCAAAGAGGGGAAGGGCCTTATCCAAGGGCACTCTGCACACGGGAAGCAAATACTCTCTTAGGCCCCGCAGGCATGGCTCCAGTAACCCAGAGGCAGACTGCTTCTGGGAGAAAGGGAGCCCTCCCTCAGGACAGAATCTCTCTCAGGCAATAGATCTGCTGAGTAGAGAAGGCAGCTAAAGCAAGAGAACAGGGGGAGGAAAGAGCACCCATGGCCTGGTGCCTGTGGCTGCATGGCTGAGGGCTGCAGGGGAGCAGGAAGGGGGAGCGGACGGAGACCTGGAGCACTGCGGGGAGGGGTGACAGCAGGAGGGCCCAGCAACTGTGATGAGTGACGGCTCCTATAACTACAATCACTCTGTGCAAACACGAGGCATTTGGCACACCAGACTTTTATTTCACAGCACTGATGATAGCTCATTCCTTTCAGAGCCGGCAGCCAAGAAAAAGGAAGCAGTCCTCCCTCAGGGTGGGGCGTGTAGCTCATCTTGGTAAGCGGCCCCCTCCTCGGACCAGTTCATGGGACCCTTTCTGCCAGTCCCTTACCCGGCTGCGCAGATCTGATATGATGGCTGTGAGGTCGATGTTCTTCCTCTCGTAGCCCTGCAGCTGATCTTGGCACTCTGCCAGCTTAGCCTCCGTGATCTTGAGGATGTCAGGCAGCTGCTGCAGGTCAGCCAGCTGGGACTGGAACTGCCTCCGTGCCTGGAGTGGGGGAGGAAAAGCCCACATTGAGAAGGGCCCAGCTGCTGAAGGGGCTAGGCAGGGTGCTTTGGGGTTAGGGCAGGGCTGCCCTCAGTCCCCAGAAGAGGATCCTGCAAGATCCACAGGTCTCCGGCAGGCCACTGAGGGCAGGAAGCTATTCTCTGGGGAACACTCGGATGGTCATCGGACTAATGCCCTGCAGTCATCATCCAATGACACCGCCAGGCCCCAGGCTTTGTGCTAAGGGCTCTCTGAATAACTCATTTAATTCATACAAAGACCTGCAAAGTAAGTGCTGTTTCCCCACAGAAGGACACTGAGGATCAAAGGCTCAATTACCCAAGGTCACTCAGCTAGAGCAGAAGATTTAAATCTAGTCTAGCTCCCAACCCCCTAGAAAGGCAATCACAAGGCTACAGGTCAGAGGGAAGGGTGAGAGCTATCTGGCCTTTGTTCCCCCCTCGTATTAACAAGGAGACTGCAGACTAGAGAGGGTCAGCGACTTGCCCAAGGTTATGCAACAAGTTAGTGGCTGAACCTGGAACCAGCTGTCTCCAAGGTTACTATTAAGATGATTCCCTTCACTTCTAGACAGTCATGCCATCTCTAGAAGAATAAGGCTCTTTGGGGAACAGGAAGGGAGGCACAGTTTTTGGACAGCACAAAATAAAGACACCAAATGGAACAAAATAGGCATGGTGTATCTAGGCATTTGAATCCACCTGGGTGCTCCAAGAAGGAGACTTTTTTTAAAAAAGGAAATTGGAGGAAAAAAAAAAAATAACCAGGAGGTAGAAGGAGATAAAGCAGCACAAGCGAGAGGAGGTAAGAAAAGAGAGAGCACGTAGACAGCAGAGTGGAGCAGCCCGGCAGTAAGGAAACTTGTTAATCTTTGTTGTTCACACCAGGGAGGGTCAAAGGCAAACGAGAGGGACAGACCGAGGGACATAAGAGGGACAGACCGAGGGACATAGAGTTGGGAAGCGTGAAAGGGGAGCAGTACCGCTTCAATCTCTTTGTTCATCTCATCTTTTAGCATCTTGTTCTCTTTGTCACAGCGTTCCAGCTGCGCAGCCACTTCATCAGCCTCCAATCTGGTCTTCATCACCTAGGGACCAACACAGCATCTGGCCATCTTGGACAGAGCCACTGTTTTGGTGAAAAATACCTTCCACACCCAACCCTTCCCCAGCAGAGGCCTCATGGTTATGCATCTCCCGGCCTGCGGAGAGGTGCTGCCCTGGAGGGTGGTGGGGGGTACCAGGGGCCTACCTGACTCTTATAGTTGTCAATCATCCCTTCGTAATTCTTAACCGACGCCTTCAGCTGCTGGACCTCGAGGTGTGCCTGATTGAGTTTGTCCTCCATCGGAGCGAAGCTAGCCTAGAGGAGGTGGCCCGTGAGTAACCAACAAGAAGGTTCCAGAGCAGGTCATCACCCCACCCTCAGTTCCTACCCCAAGGGGCCAGCAAAGGGAAGCCGCACCTGTTCAAACCCACACCACTGGTTTCCTCAGAGAGGCACCAGGGCAAGGCTCCTAACGTGACTAACTCAGGTGAATATAGATACAAATAAGGGATACATGTTTTCTTGTTCTCTTTATAAAAGCAGTAATAATCAGTAAAGAAAATGGAGATTAAAAAAAAAAAAGGCCCTGGCTGGTGTAGCTCAGAGGATTGCGTGCCGGCCTGCGAACTGAAAGGTTGCCAGTTCGATTCCCAGCCAGGGTACTAGGCTGGGTCCCCAGTGGGGGGCACACAAGAGGCAACCACACATTGATGTTCCTCTCCCTCTCTTTCTCCTTCCCTTACCCTCTCTCTAAAAATAAATAAATAAAGTATTTAAAAACATAAATAAAAGTAAATAAACAAACTCTTTAAGAAAAAAAAAAGACCAACGAAAATGAATCAGGATGCATGATACCTTAGTTTATGGCTACATACTAACAGGTGCGGAGCGGTTTTGTTCTTCAGCAAGAATGGGATGATACCATACTTATTGCTGTGCAACATGCTTTACCAACAATTATGTTATAAACTACTTCTGAGGTCAATAAATGTCCTCCTAGCATCCAAATGCTCACCTTGGCAGGTGGGACAAAATAAACCATGTTATCTCAAAACAATAAAACAATAAGTATTCATTTATAAGAGATATAGCTTCAAAAAAAAACACCGACCTAAAAACATTCACGAAATATTGCTGAGTGAGGAAAGCAAGCTGCAGAATAATAATGAATGAATGGGGTGTATGTGTTTACATACACGTGTCGGCATGGGGAGGGGACCGGAAAAATACACACCCACAGTTAACAGAGACCTCTCACTTCAGTATCACATTCCTGTAATGGTTTAAAGTTTTACTATGAGCAGATTTTACCTTCGTAATTACAGTATCTAAGAAAAAACACTTCTGCACACTTCACGGCACAGCCACACTGTGCTACCCTAGACAAGACACATTTCATCCCGTAACTAACCCAGACAACTGTCTGACGTGGTGGCCAGCTGTCATTTGCATCGAGGGAGACACCATCACACTCCCAGCAGAGTGGCTAAAATGAAAAAGACTGACAGTGCCAAGTGTGGGCGAGGACACAGGCAGCAACTGTAACTCTCAAGCACCCCTGATGGGGGTGTAAATCTGGACAACTCCTTGATTGTACGGTATCATCCACCAAAGCCAAACTTGTGCACACCACCAGGTGACCTGGCAATTCTGCCTCAAGGAATAAAGCCTATACAAATGCAACAAACAGACACACCAAAAGATGTACAAAGATGTTCTGCAACCCAGCCCTGGCTGGTGTGGCTCAGTGGATGGAGCACCGGCCTGCGTACCAAAAGGCCCACCAGTTCCATTCCCCGTCAGGGCACATGCCTGGGGTGCGGCCGGGTCCCCAGTAGGGGGCGTGTGAGAGGCAACCGATCAATGTATCTCTCACACTTTGGTGTCCCTCTATCTCTTTCTCCCTCCCTTCCCCCTCTCTGAAAGTAAATAAATAAAATCTTAAAAAAAAAAAAAAAATGTTCTACAGCCCAAATGCCCAGCCCCAGAGGGACATGTGTCCGTAGTCACGCGGCACAGCACTGAGAATGAGTGCGTGCTGCACTCCACGTGGGTAACTCCCACAAACACACCACCGAGTAAAAGCTAGGCACAAAGTTCAGTAAGAGAGAGAAACCTAGCCGTCCATTTCTGCATCGGCAGGGACGCTGGTGCCGAGGAGAGCACAACTACCACGCCTTCCAGTGCTGGCAGAACCTTGGCTGCGTGGCCTTCCGGCCGAGCGCCTGCGGTTTCATACTGTTGGAGCCATCCTGTGCCCTGGGGGCCGCGGCTTCCCGTAGTTTGGTGTGGCTGAACCCAGAAAGCAGGCATATGCAGATTTCTACACACATTAGGGTCTCAGGAAAGGTTTTGGGGAGATGAGGAAGGCTGCCATCTCTCAGAGGGCAATGTGACCTTTGAAGCAGAGAATTTCTTTGGGGTGAATTCCATGGAAGTTTGTCACTGACCTGTTTTCCTAAACTATGAAACATGAATATTTGGGCTAAGGAATAGTTTCTCTTGATAAATAAACAATTAAGAAATACAAAAAAACCACAAAAAACAACCCCAAAACACCCCTAGATGTTACTGCCAGATTAATTGAAAACCAAGATCAAACCTGGCTCTGAAATATAAACCTCTGTCCAGGTGCCTCTCGCCCCTAGCGTACTAGGAGGGTGTACAGCGAGTGGTTAAGAGCTACAGCTCCCGACTTGGACTCAGGTCCAAATCCCTACACCCCAAAACTTCCAGGGGCAAAATCTTGGCAAGAAACTTGACCTTTCTCTAAGCCTGAGGTTCCTCATTCTATGAAGTAGAGATAATAACCACGGTTTGGGGAGATTAATTCATGTGTGAGCGCTCACCCAGCTCAGGCGGCCATTGCAAAGAATGTAAATGAAACAGAGGGAAAGGAGCTGATTCAGCAGCAGGCTGCCCACCTGCCCTGGTGCCCTGGGAGAGTCAAGGTTAACCTCCAAGTCAGGTGTAAGGTGTAGCTCACGGACACAGGACAGTGTGTCACATTAGGCATTTCACGGTCATCGCCAGTCTCACCAGGGCCTCATTTCCTCTCACTACGGAAACCGTAGCAACAAAGGGGGAGAGGTCTCACCCCAGTCCTGTAGCTGGTGAGGGGCAGGGGTAGGACTTGAATCCAGGCCTTCTAGACTCCAGAGCTTCTTAATCACGCTGCTCCCTCCAGGCCCTCTGAAGACCCTCACAGTCATTGCTGGGGCCCAGCCACCAGCCCCTTTGCAGTCCCCCCACCTGTCCCAGCCCCGGCTCTCCCTACAGACCTTTAGCCTCTCATTCTCTAGTTTGAATGCGGAATACTCGGCGGTCTGCCGGTGTAGTCTCTCCACCAGGCTGTCCCGGTCTTCCCGCATCTTCTCCTCCAAGGTTTGCTGTTGGTTTACGAGATCTGTCACTCGGCTGGAAGGCGACAAAGTGAAAGCAGACAGGGAGAATCAATTACACAGGTTCCAAGGAGCCCAGGTCTTTGTGGGGAGTGGGGTTGAGTACTCCTCCCCAGGCCATGTCCCACCTCATGGCCGCCTGCCTGCCCCCCAGCCTCCACCCTGAGAGGCCCCTGTGCTGTCCTGCCATTGCTGCTTGCGGCATTCCCACGTATCCTGCCTCTGATAATAACCTTTGAGACTTGTCTCCCTCTACGGGCCTTCTCCTCCCACGAGGCCGAGACACTTCCTGAAGACAAGGACTAGAGACTCGGACCACCTCCCAGCTCCCCACAGAACCCCCTGGGTCTCTCAGCCAATCAGGTCTTGAAGTTAGGACAGAACTCCAGGCTGGGTGGAGAGGGACACCATGGCCCATGCATCCCTCTCCCTCGGGGACATATCACACTGGGGCTCTGCGTCTCCCAGGGAAGGGCAGGTGTCGTGATCGGCTTGTTCACATGTGTGAGTGCTCACCCAGCTCAGGCGGCCATTGCAAAGAATATAAATGAAACAGAGGGAAAGGAGCTGATTCAGCAGCAGGCTGCCCACCTGCCCTGGTGCCCCTCCCCGCCCAGTCACGTGGCAGGGAAATCACTGCAGGAGTAGAGGCCCACAGCCTCAGGGGAGCACTGGCACTCATAGATGCCCCCCGTCTACCTTGACCACAGACCCAGTACAGAACCTTTCCACGGTGTGTGTTCTCAGTGCCGATCAAGCCCAGTTCAGTCGGCAAACACTCCCGAGTGCTGACTAGCCCAAGCAAACATACTGCGTTGTTTTAGCTGGAGAACTCCTACTCACCCGTAACACCCCAGTTCAGGCTTCCTTCCTCAGAGTATCTCTCCCCTGACCCCTCTCATCTGCATCATACATCCCTTCTATCTTAATCATCTGTTTTCTCCCATGAGACAGACTGTGACTGCCGAGAGTTGCACTGGGCACGGGGCCCGGCACACAGCAGGCTCTCAGGACACTGTTTGCTACATTGAGTTGAACACAGCGAAAGACATTTCCTCTGGGAAGACCTGCCTGACCTGGAGACGGAGGCAGTCCCCTGTGACCGGTCCTTGGCCCAGGGAGTCCAGGTCTCTGTAGCCCCAGCCCCGCCCTTTGGGCTCAATGTTACCTCCATGAAAGCAGAGGATGCGTTTTTTTAACAGCTGTGGCCCTCGGGGCCGCTCCGAGCCTGGGGTGTAGCAGGTGCTCAGCAAGTATTTTTACACGAGCGAACACACGCGCACCGCTGACACTGAGAATGTCTGAAAGGTCACTGCAGAGCACTCAGTGAGGCTACTTTTGTCCTCTACTCCCAGGCCATACCTCTGACCTACTGACTGGCTGGCAAACAGCAGAGAGAGCTACAGGGGTTACGGGCCATCCGGTCCCCAAGGACAGGCATGAGGTGACCGGTGCTCCTGTGCCCGTGTCCTGTGCTGTGCAGATCAGGACCCAGGTCGGGCACAGGAGCTGGAGTCAGGCCCGGCCTCTGTGACTGGAGAAGCCCAGCCCCTCCCTCCACAGAACTGCTGGGGGTGGGGACCCAGGGACCGGGGCTGGAGCCAGGACTTGGGTTCCAACCAGAAAGCCCACCTCAGGGCTGCCCACATTGCAGCGCAGGGCAGCCCTTGACCAGGAACCAAATGGCAGCCATGTGAGAGGTGTGACCTGCCTCAGGCCACCAGGCTCTTTCCTCCTGCGTACCCACCCCCCTCCATGGGCCCGCGCTCCCCCTCCTAACAGACATACTCGTTCAGGACAATAATTTCCAGCTCGAGGTCCCCCTTGTCTTTCACAACTTGGTTGTAGCGGCTCCTCCATGATTCCAGAGTGGATAAAGCTTCAGCAACATAAAGATCCTGGGAACACGGGACCACAGGGCCCGTCAGCCTGGTGTCAGTGCTGAGGCTGTTGGGTTGCCCTGGGTGACCCCTAACCCTCAGCCCGGCAGTCCCTCTAAGAGAGGGCCGAGAGTGGCAGTGGGAGGCCAGGGCTGCTTCTAGATCCCTAGTGATCACATGCACCATTTGCACACCCTTCCTTAACCGTCACTCCTGCCTGCAATACTGATGTGGCCAAACTGTCCTAACCCTCCGGTCATCTCCAGCCAGCCAGCCAGCCCCATTATCACCCCTCACCCATTTCATCCTGCCACTACCGCCCCCGCCCCAGCTATCCATCCTACCAGCTCCTCCACGCACCCACCCGGCCACCTGTATCCAGATTCTCTACCTCTGCCACCCAGTCCACCTGCATTCAGCCACGCATCTGCTACCCACCTACCCACCCACCCCAGCCCACCTTGGAGAGGCCCGCCTCAGGCAAGGCTGCTACCTTGTCAGCAAGTTGCACGTGCAGCTGCTCGGCGTACTCCTCGCTCTTCTCGGCTCGTTCCTTCTGGGCTCGGATGGCCTTTTTTAAGGACTCTTTGTCTCGGTCTCCCTTTTGCTTCAGTTCCTTCAGCTGCTCCATGATGGCCTCCACTTCCGCCTTGTGCTGGTTCCCACTGCGCTCCAGGTTCTGGGCGTGGGGAGCCAGGGGGCAGATTGGGGGAGGAGGATGGGGCAAGGGAGACAAGAAAGCAAGAAAGGCCAGGGACAGGCAAGGCAGAGAGTCAAGGGGAGAGAGGGAGAAAAGGGGACCAGTGCAGAGAGGGGATCAGGGAGAGGGAGAAAGAACAGGTCATAAACTGGGGGGGGGTTGGGGCTCCCCAAACACAGACCGGAGACACGGGCCCTTCCCAAGCTCTTGACAGCACCTCCCTGGGTCACTGAACCCATTGGGTCTTCATGTGAGAACTCTCCTGTTATATCCCTGTCACTCAGCAGAACTGTGACTTTAGAGGGTCCTTGGCTCACAGATACAATTAGCATTTGAGACCGTCCCTCCTCCCCATGGGTCTTTAGGAGAACAGAGGGCCTAAGGGACAAAGTGACGGGCTCAGGGCCATGAAACCCAGCCCACCTACTGCTGGGAAGGACACCCAAGACCCCCGGGCCCATCTCGCCAGTGTCCCAGAGTCTCTCTGAAGCACAAGTGCTTTGGCAGCAGCTGCCCACAATCCTTCTGGGCAAAGCCTTCCTGAGTGTGACAGCCTTGGCCAGGCCACCACCCATGGACTGCAGGCCCCTGCCCCCACCTTCCTCACCCATGGGGCCAGCAGGTACCTTGATCTGCATGCACAGGCGACTGTTCTCTGCCTCTTTGCACCGAAGCTGTGCCTGCAAATGCCCACGCATGGTCTCCATGGACTTAGAGAGCTCGGATGCGGTCTTTGCTTGAGCCTTCAGGGAGATGGAGAAAGTGACAGAGCCAGAACTCGAACCCAGGTCTCCAACTCCAGAGTGCATTCCACCCTCGGAGCTCTACCAGCCCATAAGGAGGAGCAACTGCTGGGGACGGTACCTTCTCACACTGTATTTCCTGGAGGAGCTCTTCCAACTCCTTGTCCTTATCTTGCAGCAGTAACAGCAGCCGCTGCAGAGAACACACACCGTCATGAGCTCCTTGGGAGAGGCTAGGAAGTCCAGCCCAGAAAGGAGAGGCCCTCCTGTGAGCACCTGCTCACCAGCGCCCAAGGTGCCAAATGCATTTGCTCGTGTCTCAGAGACCCTGGCGGGAAGCACCCAACATCTGAATTAAATATTTAAGACAATAAACACGTATTTACTTTGCAATTTAAAATAAGGTACCCTGGCTGGTGTGGCTCAGTGGATTGAGCGCCAGCCTGCAAACCAAAGGATCACAGGTTCAATTCCTAGTCAGGGCACATGCCTGGGTTGCCAGCCAGGTCTCCAGTAGGGGCTGCACAAGAGGCTACCACACACTGATGTTTCTCTCTTTCTCCCTTCCTTCCCCTCTCTCTAAAAATAAATAAAATATATATATTTTTTAATTTAAAGAAAATAAAATAAGGTAATTTCACCCTGGCTGGTGTGGCTCAGTGGAAGGAGTGCTGGCCTAGGAACCAAAAGTTCGCCAGTTCAATTCCCAGTCAGGGCACATGCCTGGCTTGTGGGCCAGGTCCCTGGTAGGGGTCATGTGAGGGGTAATCTCACACAACAATGTAAAATAAAATAACAAATAAAAAAACATAAAATAACGTTAATTGTGGAAAACACTGAAAAACACAAAAATATGCTAAAGAACCCCCACAATCCCCAACCCACAGACAACAGTAAGAAGACATATGTTTGTTTTCTCCTGTAACCTACATCCCCACATTGGCCACATTTGTGATTAAATCTTCCACAGCATTCGAAACAGCAGCGTCGTGCTTCCGGGTGCTGAGGCCCCCTGGGCTGGGCATGCAGGGTTACGCATCACGTCCACTATAGCTGAAGTTCACACAGAGATGTGCAGCGCGGCCCTGAGGGCCGAGGGCCAAACCCTGGGAAGCACGCCGGGCACTAACGCACCAAAGGCGCGAGGGGTCCTGGGGTTAAGACACATGTTGGACCGAGTGTTCAGGCCAGCCAGCAGTCTCCCAAATTCATCTGGCCGTGGACCACTCCTCCCTTTTCTGTTTGCACCCATTAACATCTTGAGGAACTTAGGGTTCCATGGAGTAGACTTTGGAACATGCTGCCTTGGGAGGCATTCCTAGAATTGGAAGTGTTGAGTCAAAAGTCTTTACCTTTTGATGGCTTTTAATCCATAATAGAAATAGGGAAATTCAGGTGACAGACGGTGATTTGTAAATCCATCATCCTCATCACCGTCCCTCAGGCTGATGCACAGCTTGGTGGCGCAAGCTCTCCACTGATCGACTAGATGAGCCCAGTAGAGCAGGTAGGACAGGGGACATCAGCCCATTTTACAGATCATGAAACTAAGACCCAGAGGAATGTCTGAGCGCGTGTGCAGCCCTCCTGCCTTCATTCAGCACCTGTGGCTTTCTTGAGGTGACCCACAGGAGCAGGCAGGGGCACCCCACGTACCGCTTTCTCGGAGTCTGCCTCTGCCAGCCGTTTCAGAAGGGCTCCCTGTTGCTCCATCATCCTGCCAGAATCCTTCCAGGGAAGGCAAGGGGAAAGTCAAATCATTAAGTGATAAACCCAGGAGGCTACAGCCTATCGATTCTTCTCCTCTTCCAAAATTAATCCTCTAATTATGAAATTAAAAAATTACATTCTCATTATAAAATACTTAGTGAACGCTGATAAAGCTAAAGCCTCCTTCAGCCTGATTTTACTGTTATTAGCTTGGTGACTGTCCCACCTATTCTCCCTCCATGCATTTATATGGAGCGACACGTGGAGAAATAGTATCTTGCCAGGCTGGTGTGGGTCAGTGGATTGAGTGCTGGCCTGAGAACCAAAGGGTCACCAGTTCAATTCCCAGTCAGGGCACATGCCTGGGTTGCAGGCCAGGTCCCCAGTTGGGGGCGCAAGAGAGGCAACCACACATTGATGTTTCTCTTCCTGTCTTTCTCCCTCCCTTCCCCTCTCTCTAAAAATAAGTAAATAAAATCTTAAAAAAAAAAAAAGAAAAGAAAAGAAATAGTATCTTTTGGGGGTAGAAAGGGACTTGTGTAATTTTACCAAAATGCTTTCATACTATATTTTTGTGCTGCAACTTCACTTTTTAAAAGATACTTCTACTGAGACATAAATCCAGATACCACGTAAGTCGCCCATTCAAAATCAATTCAACTGTTTTGGGCACCTTTCACCACTAGTTTTTTTAAGTTATGGTAAAATATTTATAACATAAACTTTGCCATTTTAACTATTAAGTGGAAAATCCTGTAGCCTATAGTACGTTTACAATACCGTGCAACCCTCACGACTATCAGTTACGGCACATTTTCATCACCCCAAAAGGTACCCCTGCACCTGTCATGCAAGCAGCCTGCACTCTCCGCCTCTCCCAGCCACTGCTCATCTGCTTCCCGTCTCTAACACATCACTGCCCTTCCAAGCTTTCCTCCTAACCTCTGGGCAATAAGGTTCGGCCCAGGCTTTGTAACTGCAATAGGCATCGCTGGGCATGTCCAAAGGGTCTCCTTAGGGCTGACACCAAGAGGGGGCTTTCTGCAGGGTGTTTCAGCCGCCACAAATCAGAGAGGTACAAATCACCCACCCAAAAACACTGAGCTAGAAATAAAACAGCTGTTACAATTTTAAGAGCGTAATTTCACTATAAACAGTAAAATTCATAGAAGTACGTTCCAGAAACTCTCAAGCCCACCAGGACAGCGCTCACGAGTGCTCAGAGTAACACCACTCGTGGTTATTCTCAGAGTGACTCTTCTTGTAATGGAAAAAATACAATTAAATAAAGAATTTAAAACATTAAAAAATTAAAATTAAAAAACAACAACAAAAACAAAAACAGGCACATCTCATAAAAATACTGAGTGAAAAAAGCAAACTCAATAGAATATATGCAGAATAATGCCACTTATGTAAAATTTGAAAACTGCTCAACAATCCTAGACGTTGCTTAGGGATACATATTCACGTAAGCGATGAAGGGTCAGGTTCAAGATCGAGGTCCCCTCTGAGGGGAGGAGTCCTCAGCAAAGGAGACGTAAGAGGGACTGAGCTATGGGGGGAGGTTTTCTTCAGAAAGCTGGATGGTGGGTACACCATGTGATATTACTCATTTTAAGTATTAATTTTTAAAAATGAAAACAAGAGAAGTTGCCAATGTCAGGACAAAAAAAAAAAAAACCCACTAAACTGAAAAAATGTCTTCGTTTCATCAGCACAGGATTCTGAGATTCTCGGTATCCCTGTCGTTTGAAGCAAGAGAAAGACAGCTCTTTACACTGCCAGTCCTTTCGGAATTATTTGCTCACTTAAAATGTGTTTTGGAGGCCATCTTTTGAGAAAATGAAGCGACACCATACAATTCACGCCTGCCAGCCGTCGGTCTTTCAGCGAGGCACGTGTTCTCAGGCCTGGCACTCTCTGTCTTGCTGCATGAGCCCTGAACAGGCCGCACCGCCCGCCAGCCCGACTCCCCACTGTCTTTCTCTGGTGCCACCAGGCCCAGCTTCCACATCTACCGGGAGCCAGCACTTTATATGAATGATTGTGTCAAATCTTCCCGGTCAGGCACCAACTACACCTTCTTTTTCCAGAGGAAAAGACTGAGGTTCAGAGAGGATGGGCACGTGCTGCCGAGGCGTGGAGCTGAGTCAAGCGCCACGCGAGGGCTGGAGCCAGGAGCTCACCTCTTTGGAGTGCTGCTCCCTCAGCAGGTCTCGGAGGGTGCGGTTGGTCTCCTCAAATGTGCTCAGCTTCTGCAGGAGAAGTTCCTTCTGCCTCGTCAGGGTGTTGATGTCCGAGCAGGTCATTTGTTTCTCCTGGAGGACAGCAAGCAGTCACACACAGTGCGGGGGGAGAAGGGAGGGGACAGCAGAGACAGGCCATGGCGGGGACTTCCGAGGAGCTGGGGCTAGGAAGCGCCCAGGCAAGAAGAGCCGGGCTATGTACAGGGCCAGGGTGGTGAGGGCAGGCTCCCCGGAGGTAGTAGACCTGGAAGGATGGGCAGGATCTGAGCCTGCTGACAGCGATAAGTGGAGAAAGGGGCTTGGGAGCTCACTGTGGGTGAGTGCAGTCAGGGTAGGCTTCCTGGAGGAAGCACAGGAGGGCAGACAATACCTGGGGGCTGATACTGTACTTGTAGGAATCGGATGGTTGAGTGATCCCAGGAGACCCATGATGAGGTTTCCCCTTAGAGGCCCTGGCCACCAGAGGTCATCCTCGAGGGTCAGGCCTCGAGTGTGGGGGCGGGGGCTGAGGAGTTAAATGTTCCCTCCCCCGGCCTGGAGATGTCATAAAGTCAGCCTGATGACTGCGCAAAGCCCCCACCCCAGCTTGTGACTGCCCCCTCTCTGGGCCCAGTCCCAGAGCTAGGGTGGCCTGCCTCCACCCACCGTCTTCAGCTTTCCGATGGTGTCCTTCAAAGCCATGACTTGCTTGGCAGCGGCAGCCCCATCCATTTCAGCCTCTACCAGCTTGGACATGAGGCACTCCTTCTCCTGCTGGAGGTGTTTCTTCTGAAGCCTGGGGCCAGAAAGAATAGGGCTCTTTGAGCCCGCTCAGGCCCCTGCCTGCCTGGAGCTCTGAGGCCCTGAGGCCGCCTCACAATGCCCTGTGAGGCTTATCTCCTGGTCAGGGGACAGTGGGGGAGGGGAAAGGGCAGGCCCCCTGGCCCAAATAGCCTTCTAGAAAGACACACGGGCACCAAAGCAGGACTTCCACACCAGGTCACATTATGTCACGTACAGTCCTGCTTGTATCTCAGCCACTAGCACCACCTCTGCCCCAGGCCACGGCTGTGACCTCCTAACCAGCTTCAGATCAGCTTTCGAGCCCTCCCACCCACGCTCCACCAGGAGCCAGCTGAGTCTGCTCACACCACTCCCTGCTCTGAAAACCCTTCCGTGGCTCTTAATTGCCCTCCATGCAAACTCCCCAAAGTGGCTGCTCTGAACCGGCCCCTGCCAAACTCCGTGGCACCCCTTCCCCTCTGCCCACCCTCTCCTCACTCTGGCCTGCTTTCCACTTCTCAGTCGCAGAATCCTCCCATCTTGGGGATTTCACACGAAATGTTCCCCAGCACCCACCTGCCTAACTATCTGCAGGATTCCCCTTAAATGTTACTTTTCCCAGAGAGGCTCCCCTGACCCCCACGCCCACGCCGTGGGGGATCCCTCTTCCCTCACACCACGATCTGGTGACTAGGGGGGACTGACCTCCAGGGCGGGGCCGACTTACATGGTGTAGTCCTTCTCCTCCTTGATGCGCTCGATGTTGTGCCTCAGCATGTTGTTCTCGTGCTCGGTCTCAGCCAGCTCCTGGGCCACCTCCTCCAGCTCCTCCTTCCGCTCCTCCAGGAACCTTTTGGCCATCTGGCGCTCATCCTTCTGCATCTTGACCTGTGCGGGGGCACGCAGGCAGGGGCCACTGAGGGGCGGCTCCTCTACCACATCGCTAGCCCTATTGCTTTGGGCCGAGCTCAGGGCACCTCCAATGAGAGCTGCACAAGCACTCGGTGCTTCTGGGTGCAATCTCAGTTAATTGTCCCAAAGACTCTGGGCAGACACTAGCCTTCTCATTTCCTCATTACTGAGGAAACCGAGAACAGAGAGCCTGAGTGGCTTGCTGGTTGGGACAGAGCCAGGACACAAATCTGTCATTCAACTGGAGGAGAGATGGGACAAAAAGGCCCCTGCGATGTGGGCTATGGTGGAAGGGAGGGCTGTTGCCAGGCAGCCAGCCCCAGGTTCTCCAGGAGGGGCTGTGGGCCCCGAGTGCAGGGTGGACAATTAAAGACACAGGCCACTTAATGGGCAGGACATGGATTGCCGGCAGGACCTAGATTTCAAGCCAGCAATGCCAAAGTCCAAGTTGGGGCTGTGGTCTTCCAGGTTATTTCCGATCCCACTGCCATATCCCACCCACAGACATAGTCCAGCAACTGAGGACAAACTTCCTTCACCTCTATGGGACTTGGTTTTTCAAAAAATCTTTTGTGTAGAGTGGAAGCAGAAGTCCCATCATTTCCAAAATGGGGACAATACCACCACCAAGTTCATCTATTGCTGTAAAAAATTAAAACAGGCCACCCATACAGAGCACCAGGCAAGGTCAGGGCCAGGCACAGGCTAAGAGTTCAATGCAGAGGGATATCAGGTTGCCCTGCTACCTCTCCAGGGGCATCCGAAGTCCTGGGAAGCCTGCTGAGAAGGGAGGGAGGCCTGCAGGGAGGTAGCCAGAAGGAAAGGCTCCCCAGCGCTGCACCTGGGCAGTCCCACACATCTGCAGGGCACTCACTGCCTCAGCCCCCCACATCCCTCACCTCAGATTTGAGACAACCGACCGCGTTCATCAGACTGTCAATCTTCTTATCATAACGGTTCATTTTGCAGTGACCTGAGTTGTCATCTTCTGTAGAGAGGTCACTTAACCGCATCACTGAGACCAGCTTTTCTGATGATGGGGGCGTGATCTCCAGGCAGTGAGGTGGATTCTGGTGTAGAGGAGGGAGAACACGGGAACTCATAAGGCAAAAACACCCCACAGCCAGCAGCTCCGCCATACCTGCTTACCACTGGAGGCAGGAAGAACCCCAACTGCTAAAGGGTAGACCCCTGGAATCCCAGGAGGATGAACCTGCTGTGCCTTCTTGAAGGAATGTCACCTACCGTTGTTTAGGTGTTTTCGAAGATTTTCTAACACAGAAATGAAGTTTAAAATAAAGGATATAACAACAATGGCAAAAATAGTAATTCCCAAAGTGGGAAAAAGTTGGGGGTAAGAGATGTTTCCGTACGCCTAGGGTGGAAGTGAAAGATGCCAAGTCTTTTCAATGCATATGGATGCCCAATAGTAGACAGTTGCAAAGGTAACAAATCTTCTATAAAAGGTATTTTAAGGACAAGTGAAAAAATTTGAACATGCACCAGATAATGTATGATATTTAGAAATAAAGGTTTTAGCAGTAATCATTGTTATTTTGGCTATGTAGAAAATTGTTATTAGAAATGCATACTGAATAATTTAGTATGGTATGATATCTGAAAACATTTCAATATATCAACATAAAACCTTTTTTACAAAAATTATAAAATGCGCGTGCCCCTCAGAAAAGTTCATGCAAAGCTGTGTAACACTTTGCCTTTAAGACTTCAGAGAGAGCCCTGGCCAGGTAGCTCAGCTTAGAGTATCATCACTACACACCACGGTTGCGGGTTCAATCCCCAGTCAAGGAGAAACAAGAATCAACTAGTGAACTCATAAATAAGTGGAATGACAAATCAATGTTTCTCTCTCTCAAATCAATAAATAAAAATTAAAAAAGAAAAAAAGACTTCACGCCCTGGCTAGTGTGGCTCAGTAGACTGAGGGCTGGCCTTAGAACCAAAGGGTTGCCAGTTCGATTCCCAGTCAGGACACATGCCTGGGTTGTGGGCCAGGTCCCCAGGTGGGAGTGCGCAAGAGGCAACCACACATTGATGTTTCTCTCCCTCCCTTCACCTCTCTCTAAGAATAAATAAATGAAATCTTTAAAAATATATATTTAAAAAAAGACTTTAGAGAGAATATTACAATCTGGGGATCCAAGATTTCCATGGGTTTTTGAGAAACTGAACTTGACTCATTCTATACATTTATTATAATGTACTAAGTAGTTGCTATTTCTCATTATTCGTACAGTTCTTTCACTCCTCTTGAGCCGACGTCAGCTCACCTTCTGTACCAATTTCCAGGGCAAAATGATGGCTATCAGGAGTAAAAGGAATAAGGCTGTAACTATTAGAGCAAACAAGCACGTCTCAGGGTACGACTTAAAAAACGCATGTGCCTTTGGAATTTATCAAGAACGTGAATCAATATTGAAATTCAAGGCAAGGATATAGACAAATGTATGACAAAATAATATGGGTTAAATCCATCACAGTACAAACATACACACAATGGAATACTGCCTTAAACAAATAGCGTGCAAACACAGTCAAAGTATGTCTAAAAAAAGGATGCTGTATGACAATGAAAATATGATCCCACTGTTACAAAGACCTGCAAGTGACGTGGGTCTTTTCAGGGTGGCCGGGTCACAGCTGTTCTTTAGTCTCTTCCTTAATTTGGATTTTCTTTTTTTCTTAAATATTTTATCTATTTATTTTTAGTGAGAGAGGAAGGGAGGTAGAAGAAGAGGGAGAGAAACATCGATGTGCAAGAGAAACATCAATTGGCAAACAAAATTGGTTGCCTCTCACACGCCCCCTACCAGGGACCTGGCCGAGTACCCAGGCATGTGCCCTGACCAGGAATCGAACTGGTGACCTTTTGGTTTGCAGGACGATGCCCAATCAGTCACACCAGTGAGGGATAGATTTTCTAATGTGCCAACAGTGACTATGAATAGTTTTTATAAGAAAAAAGTAATTTTTAATATTTAACGATATTTAAGAAATGCAATTTTTAATATTTAAGAATATTTAATATTTAAATACTTAATATTTAAATACTTAATATTTAAGAAAAGAATGTTTAATGGTTTTAATATTTAACATTAATTTTTAAGATTTAAGGATAATAGAAAAATATATAGACAGTGTCATTATAATCAGAATAAAAAAACAAAACAAAGAAAAAAAACCTGCATAGGAAAAAGTGAGAGTAAAAGTACTAAAACATTCATTTTGAATTATTCAAAACTAATGAATTATTCTTGGGGGACATAGCGACAAAACGGGAGCAGAGGGGGGATTCTGGGGAAGCTGGTGATGTTTCATGAGCTGGGCGATGGTTATACAAATTATTTTCTAAGTCATCAAGTAACACACTTCTGATGTGTCCCTCCTGTACTTTTCAACAAAGTTTTTAAAACTTAATGGGAGCCAGACTAAACAAATTACAGATAATTTTCTACTTTTCTGTATTTCCAACTTTCCATAATAGAAATAGGTCACTTTAATAACAGAGGAAAAACCCAGACCTTCCTTCCCCCAAAGCTACTGTTATGTACCAGAAGGGGTTTTTAAAAATCAAACTAGCCCTGGCCAGGTGCTCACATTATAAGTTCGATCCCTGGTTAGGGCACATATAGGAATCAACCAGTGAATCCATGGATAAGCAGAATAACAAATTGATGTTTTTTTTCTCTCTCCCTTTCAGTCCCTTCCACTCTCTCTTTAAAATCAATCAATAAAAAAATTTTAAAAAACACTTTAATGTGCCTTTAAAAAAATAAAAATCCAACTAGAATCTCCTCATGCACACAGCATCAGACAGGGAATCTGGGACCTCTGCCTTCCACGGCAGCCTCTGGGGCCCGTGTTCCACTCCACCAAAACTTCCTCCAAGGGTCTTTCCTCTCTCGTCTGAAATGGAAAGGGCCGGGCTGCGTTGTCCCAGAGACACGGAGGGCCCCTGGGAAGTTGCAAAGGGCTGGTCCAAACAGCATGAAAGACGGATACTCTTTGAGGGATGACAAGATGACAAGTCACCTCTCCGGGCCACTCTATTTCTGGACTCTGGGGCCCCAGGACTGGAAGGGACACTGAGCTTTCCAGAGGAGACCATAACTCCCAGCAGCCCATGTCAACAGGTAGTCAATTCCCATAGCGGCATATCTTGGACACACACTTCGAAAACTGCCAAGTATTCTTATTTTTTTGAAAAGCATTTTAAGTTTATAAAATATGGTATGCTTGTTATAAAGAAATTCAAGCAGGCCATAAAAAAATAATAAACCATTAAAGGCTCCCACACTCCAGGGGTAATCACTGCTTAACGCTTCCTGTATAACCTCCCAGAAAGCGCTAGATACCTACAAACATACCCACGACACAGGGTCGCGCAGCCGCCCTTTTTTGCACAAATCAGGCCGAACTCTACACACAGTGGCTCTGTGACTCATTACCATGTACAAATCCCACCCCGATCTCTGTCACCTTGCATGGCATTCCATTATATGAACCTATCATAATTTAACCAATGCCCTCCTGATTGATACTTAGCGTGCTTCCAATGTTTCTCTGTTACAAACAGTGCTACAGCAAACACCTTTATACGCAGATCCCTGTACTTCCTGGGACTTCTAAGGATAAATTCCTAAGGGTGAAATTATAGAATCAGTGTTCAGACGGATGCTGCCAAGCTGCCTCCAGAGCAGCTGAGTCGGTGTGGGGCTCTCACAAACTGGCCGAAGACTCACTGATACCCCGATGCTCGCCAATACGGGGCAGTTGTCACCTTTTCAGCTTTTCTCCACTCGGTAAGTTTTGAATTTAATACGGGGCAGTTGTCACCTTTTCAGCTTTTCTCCACTCGGTAAGTTTTGAATTTACATTTCACTGATTATTAGTGAGGTCCTCAGAGTGAAAACTACGATGCCGTTTGAATTCCAGTCTCTCCTGTATTTTACACACGCACTAGTTAGAACACGTTTCATTTACTCCCTAGAACACTCCACACTCCCTTAATCTCTCAGAGAAAAACTGGTAAATCAGGAGGTCAAAACCATGAGTATGATTATAAACTTTAGAGTAATTTTTTTTTTCCTAATTTTTAAAGTAATAAGCAATCAGAAAAAGACTGAATCTTTCCAAGTAGATCAGGGATCACTTTAAAGTAGTCTCGAGTCCTGCATTTGTCCCAATAATGAGGTCTTTGCCTGAGACATGACCTTTCGGCCATGTCCCCTCACTGAGCAGCTCCACTGCGATCCACTAGAGTGTAAGCAGAAGGCGGGCACGTGTGCCACGCTGCAGGCTGGCCCCTGGGCCAGCGGAGCCTGGCACAAGTCTCCGTACACATGCAGCACAGGGTGCCGCGGGCACGAAGGGACAGGCACAACACATTGAGGTGTGGCTCAAAGAACGAAATCTGAAGGCCACTGTGCCCCAGGAGACTGTCCCAGAAGCGGCTTTGATGGCTTCTGTGGAATGTGCACACGGTCTTATGTGACTGCCTCAGAAAAGGCACTTCTTTCCTGGGCCGGTACTGTCTGGTGCATATGCGCACTTAGTTGTGCTTCAGGTCCTATCACAGTTACGTGGGAAAAGACACGTGGCCCCTCACATACAAAGTAGAGAGGGCAAGAGGGCCGGGTGGCTCGCTGGTTAAGCATCATCCCGATACACCGACGTGGCCGGTGCCATCCCCAGTCAGGGCACATGTAAGAATCAACCAATGAACACATAAATAACTGCAATAACAAATCGCTCTCACTCTCTCTCTCTCTAAAGATCAATTAAAAAAAAGTATAGCCTCTTGAACAAGACCCTCCCTTCAGTCCTAACTCCAGCTCTGCTACATTCTCTGTGAGCCTTCACCTCTGCGGGCCCTGGCTCCCTCGCCCCCACATCAGGGCCTACTGCACCGCAGTGCTGTGGGGGCTCCAGAAGACTCACATACTTTCAGGGCCTAGCAAGGCTCTGAGTAACCGGGACCCCGGGGACGTCTCTAACAGCTACAGCTGACCCTGAGTCAGACCGAGTCTGAGGCCCGCTCGACCGAGCCTGACCAGGCCGAGAAGAAGAGCCTGAACAAGAGTGAGCCTACCTCCCACTTGCATCCCACATGCCGGGTGGATGATTTTCCAGGGGGCATCCAAGGTACCTTGGTTTTCACCCGGACACTCCGCCGCACATTCACGGTGTCCCCTTTCATTCCGCGCTTATGAGATTTCTGTGGAAAGGGACAAACCCAGGGTCACTCCCCACAGCTGGTGGTGGCGTCACTCTGGTGGCATCCATCTCCAACGCTGCACGGGAGCCTCTCCTGACTAACTGCCGCCATTGCTGCATGGCAGACCCGCCTACCGTCTAACCAGGCACCTGAGATCCCACAGCAAGCGCATCTGTCTGTCAAACCTTCGGAGGTGGCGGTGCAAGGCGTCAACCTGCTCCACAGCCTTCACCTCGCCCCACGGGCGTGCTCCTACCTGGCTGCTGGTCGCTGATGGTTTCGGGAGTTTTTTTATGTGGACGTGGACAGGGGTGTTCTCATCCACATGGACATGTAAGGGGGGAGTTGACGAGCGGTCCTTCATGGTTTGCTTCTGGCAGGCCGGGGAAGACAACACAAAAAAGGTTGATCTGTGGATGAGTAAACTGGGCATAAAAAACAGAGCTGGCAGCCTCTGGGGGCCACTGAAAGCCTGACCACCAAGCAAGCAGGACAGCTACGGACTACTGGCATGCAGGCGGGGACCAAGGCGGCGGTGCCGTTCAGCAGGCTTCTGCAGAGGTCCCAGCGGAAGACCACCAGAGAGATCCAGGTCCCACCGAGAGAAGGGTCTCTGCGAAAGAGCCCAAGCCTCCGTCCCAGCCTGCTGGAATGCAGAGCTCTTCCTTGGACTTAGTGGAGCACAGCCGGGAAGCAGGGGAGTCCTTCTACACTGTAATCTGAACTGCACATGCGCATTAGCAGGGCAAATGCAAAACGATTAGGGCGCAAAATAAATCAGGCAGCGGGCAGGGAAGGGGTGATGAAAACAGAGAGCTGGTGGGGACGCCAAGATGAGAAGGTTGTATTGATTCTAAAAAATATATAAGCAAGGCAAAATCCCGACTACATACACCTCACTCACCATTGGCTCCTATCCCCTTCCCCAATCTTCTTCTTATTGTTATTGTCATTAAGAAGTTTTGGAATTTGTTTGGAAGGATTAAGACAACCTCCTCACACCTGGCAGCCTTACCACAAGCAAAAAAAAAGAAACCCCAATCCATCGGCAAGACACAGATGAAGGCGCCCAGCAAAGTGTCAGGCTGCCGTGCTTTCAGGCAGGGGAAGGCCGCTCCTGGAAAAGGGGCGCCGAAGCGTTTCTGGCAGGGCTTCAGACCGGAGGGCTGCTCCCTGTGCATGTCACCTACCGTCACAGTCACACTGGGTACGCCACAGGGTGTCCTCAAGACCTTTTTCTGCGTGAGACTTGTTACTCCGTTCTTCCCACACGATGGAAACCTGCACCCAGGCACAAGGACCGGATTATAAGTAGACACTTAGGGTTCTTCTATTTCTTAGACCTTCCACAATTACGTACTACGTGTGGTGAGAGCACGGTGACAGC
The DNA here is from genome assembly GCF_022682495.2 of Desmodus rotundus. Taxonomy (NCBI): domain Eukaryota; kingdom Metazoa; phylum Chordata; class Mammalia; order Chiroptera; family Phyllostomidae; genus Desmodus; species Desmodus rotundus. The sequence continues at coordinate 5,785,654 of NC_071387.1, forward strand.
GAAGAGAACCAGCCTGGGGTCACTGGGCTCCCCTTACGTGGGCACCGAACATGCATGGTGTGCCCCGCAGTGGGATGGAAACAGGGGTGGTGGGCGTGCACAAGGCTGGCCTTTTAACCTGCCATCGCATCACATGGATTGTGACCTTTTGCTGAAAAGCCCAGGTGTCATCCTGTCAGGTGACAAAAAGCAGGCAGCACAGGAACAACAGCCAAGGTACTAATTTGGCCAAGGCTGAAAGTGCCCAGGACAGTGCCTGGTGCAGAGGGGGCTCTGGAGCAACGCTCAGGGGATGGCTGACAGAAGAAGGCAGGGCAATGAGCTCTGGAACGAAGTCCCTGCAGCTCAAATTCACAAAATTAACAGTCAAATGCTCAACTAACAGGACAAAAAAGTAGTGTTTCCCAAAATAGCCCATTTGCTACTCTTTAAGCTCTTAAGAAACAGGGTTATGCCCTGGCTGGTGTGGCTCAGTGGACTGAGTGCCAGCCTGCCAACCAAAGGGTCACCAGTTTGATTCTAGGTCAGGGCATATGCCTGGGTTGCAGGCCAGGATCCCAGTAGGGGGCGTGGGAGAGGCAACCACGCATTGATGTTTCCCTCCCTTCACCTCTCTCTAAAAATAAATAAATAAATAAATAATTTTAAAAATAAAAATAAAAACACCATATGTAATTCATGTTATATATAAACAGCCCCATCACCAGATTTGCAAATGTAGCAAACATTTCACCTCCAAAAAACACCCAGGAATTCCGGCATGGGGAAAAGTTCATTTGATCCGTCCCACTGCCTTCTGACAGCCCCCAAATATGACTTCACCCTCCCCACAAATACCTGAGGAAATAATGCAACATAAAAGTGCAATACAAAAATCCTTGAGCCTTTTAGCATGCATTTTGCTGTCTTACAGCACACCCCGATAAACAAGAAAAAATATTTACTGAGCCCTACTAATCCTTTAGCTGAGGAATACCAAATCTGAGTAGGTTTCTTCCTCCTCCTCTTCTTCTTCTTCTTCTTCTTCTTTTTTTTTTTTTTTTGTTCCCTTGTCACTTAGAAGCCAGAAGATCTGGGTAATCTCTCCCCCTCAAACCACTTGGTTCCCAGCAACACCTTGCTAACTGCCACATCCATCTCCTACATCACTGTCCTTTGTTTACGCCTGGTGTCCTTTCAAAAGGATCTGAGCGTGTACTCCATTGAGACAACAATAGTGACCCAATTTGCTACCAGGAACGGGGACAACTGGGACAACTCGGAAGAGAGGGAGAAAGAGAGGGAGGGGAACAGAGCTGGGACCGTGCGCGCACATTTTTTCCCCCCTCCTTCCCTTTAAAAATGATTTCCAAGTATTTTGGTGCAGACTTTCAATACACTGAACGGAGAAGCTGAAAAGAGAAGCCTCCAGCAAGCCTGACCTGGGGGCCCCTGACCACCTTTCCCTGCCCTCCGGCGGAGGCGCCCCCCACACTGGCAGTACCTGGGGGAGCCGCCTGAGGATGAGGCAGACATGACTAGGCATCAAAGCCGCAAAGATGGGCTCTGTTCAGGGGGACCCAGAGGGGCTTGTCAATGAGACTCTCAGGGGCCAGGCATCAAACGTCCTCTCTGAGGGGAGGAGGGTGGAAGCTTTGGGGGTAGCAGTTGGATGAAAACTTGGGAGGCGCTCCTCTCTACTGTCCAAGTCGCACAGCAACTGTCCTGCCAAAGTGGGGGGAGAGAGGAGAGGCTGAGCGACCTGCGGGGCGGCGGGTGGGCGCTGGTAAGCGGGCGAGGGGCGCAGTGAGAGCTCCCCTCTCCAGGGAGAACAGGAGGCGGAACTCAGAGGGGAAGGACCACCATGCCCAGGCCCCGGGAGGGAGGGTGGGGGACCACCAAGTGGAAAACCTGAGGTGCTAGCTGACGTGCGTGGAGGGCGGGAGAGAACCGCTAGGCCCAAGTGGGCCCGAAAGGGCCAAAACCGGCGCAGGGTGCGGGGGTTGTAGGGGCTAGTCCTGGCGGGGCCAGGGCAACTGTCTCCTAGGAGAAGGGGCGTTCCCGGCTGAATCGACTCTCGATGAGGACCAATAGTATTTGAAGGAAGAAAAGCGGAAGCAACCGGGGGGGAAAGGGGCGCTCGGCCACGAGTGGGTACCCCCGATGGCGGAGGGAAAATCCTCCCGGTCGCAGCAGCGGCCGCTGGGATCTAGTCTCCAGTTGGAGCGGATTAAACGCCTGGTTGTGCAGGGAGCGGACCTCCGGCGGGTGAACCCGCTCCAGCGGGGTCGGGGACCCGGAGGCGGTCCCCAGGGGCAGCGCTGCGCACGAAGATCGGGCAAATAACTGTCATGACGAGGCCCCCGGAGAGGGAAGGGCGGACCAGGCGACGCCCACAGGCAGGCAAGAGGGCAGGGGGCCAGTCTCCGTCGGCGGAGAAAAGGGACGACTACCCACCGGCGGGCAGCTGGGGACTAGTTTATGCCCATACAGAGAAGGGCGAAGCCCTGCCGGAGGGCAGCGGAGGGGAGAGCCGAGCCCCGCCGGTAGCCAGGTGAGGAGGGAGGCGGCCGGCCGGCCAGTTAGCGGGAGAAGACGGCCCGCGCCGGTGGGCGGGGCGGGGGGGTTCAGATTCTGACGGGAGTAGGACTAGCGCACTAGAGGACTGCGGGCTGGGGGCGCCCTGGAGGGGGCAGGGGCGGCGGCAAACGGCGAGGACCACCCCGCCCGCCCGTGGGGACCGGCCCCGGCGGCGGCCGCGGGGCGCCCCGGAGCGCCCTGGGTCCCGCCCGCCGGCGGCCTCTCACCAGGAGCGGCAAGGCTGAGCCCAGAAACGCCTCCTTATGAAGTCGTTGAAATCGGCGGCCAGGGTCGTGCCATGGAGACGCCGCGGCGGATGTAGTCCTGCTCCAGCGGCGACTCCTCCCCGCTTCCGCCTCCTTCTCCGACACACGGTCGGGAGCTCGCCCATTGGCCAGTTCAAACCCCCCGGTGAGCCTCTGGGGTTTCGCCATTTAGGCCCAACCCCTGGCGTCACAGAGATGCCCCCTCCCGTCCTGAGCTCCGCCCATCCCCGGACCACGCCGCTGGTCGCCATGGATACGCGCGACGCTACCAGCCAGCCTTGCCCGGGCAGGCCACACGGCTCTGGCCCTGCTGCCCTCTCCGTCATTTTAGCCCTGCCTTCGGTCCTCCTCGAGTACCAGAACTTATAGCGCCACAGCTCTAACCTGCTCCATATGACACGTTTTAGGAAACTAGGCACAGAACAAATTAGTGGCCGGAGCTGTGCCCTGCTTCTGGGAATCCAGCCCTGTCTCTACTCTGCTGTTGGTGCAGAGATGGAACCGGCCTCTGCACACCACTCAGCCTCTCCCCTTCGCCTGTGTCTCTGTCCAGACAGTAGAAAGGGTCCGCTTTCTCCTCGCTCCTCTCCGCCATCCTGCACACTGAATGCAACTATGTGTACGGACCTACTCTGATGAGGTTTGCGAGGAGCCGCCATCTTCTCAACTATGCAGTCAGCCAATCAAGAAGGAGATGTCACGTGACTCACAGTTCGCTGGATTCCTGGATACTTGAATATGCTCTGCGCCAACCAGGCTTCCATTTCCTTGACAGACTCATGTCCATGACCTTTCCCCACTCCAACCCCCCGCCTCTGTCACCTCAGCCACGCACCCCAGGCTCACACAACTGGTCCACCTGAAATTTTAAGTTCCGACTCCCCCCTCTCCAAACAGAACCTGCTTCTCTCTCTTGCTCTCACAGTCTAATGCCTACTATATCCATTTTTTCAGTGTTAGGGAGCATTTCACTCCCTTCGGCCCGTTCATTTTCTCCCTGTTAACTAAGTGATGGATCCCCAATCCCTGTAACCCAACCATCTGAGACTCTGCAAAGACTGAACACACAAATCGTTGCCTCTCTTGCAGCAATGGCCACTCTTTATTTTATTTTATTTGTTAAATACTTATTTATTTGATATTTCTTTTTATTTTTTTAAGATTTTATTTTTTATTTTCAGAGAGAGGGGAAGGGAGGGAGAGAAACATCCATGTATGAGAAAAACATGGATCGGTTGCTTCTGGCATGCCCCCAGTGTGGACCTGGCTCACAACCCACACATGTGCCCTGACCAGGGAATCCAACCACCAGGCCACACCAGCCAGAGGTCCGTGTAATTTTGAATTGATCCTTCTTGACATTACCAAGGGAATGAGAGACTTAGAGAAAAAGTAGAAAGGAGTCTTCTCAAGCTTGCCTGAGGGCCAGGCAAAAAGAAACCTCCACATAATCCAGCCTTGTGGACCAGGAGACTTTGAATGATTTGGAGCAAAAGCCAATATGCATTTCATCGTCAGCATATGCCCTGTGCACATGAGTTCTCTCTGGAATTTAGTGCAAGGATGTGGTACAATTAATACAGAGTAGTTAAAAAATAAAAATAAAATGCATGGAGCAAGCTAGGTTGGGGTAGCGGGAAACTCTAATCTGAGGCCTCATTAAAATGACTAAGATTTGTGGAAGGATGAAACATCAGCCATGACCAGTGTGGCTCAGTTGGTTGGGCATTGTCCCTCAAAGCAAAAGATCACCGGTTCGATTCCCAGTCAGGGCACAGACCTGGGTTAAGGGTTGGGCCACTGGTCTGGGTGCACGAAGAGACAATCCAATCAATGTTTCTCTCTCACATCAGTGTCTGTCCCTTTCTTTAAAAAAGGGAAAGAAAAATCAGTTCAGGTGCTTGATAAGTTATGTTATATGTATTCAAGGGAATACTACAGAACCATTAAAAATTAGACATCAGTTGTTCAGAGAGATCTCTAAATGGAAAAATTTCTAAAATCTAGCTAAGAAAAATAAAGAGCAAGGCTGTTAGTCACATAATACTGTAAGTTGACCGTGATGCTATTTCTGCGTGAAAATAACCTCTGCATGTTGGTATCTGCATGTAAAAAAAAACCCTGGAGGTGGGGGAGATGTTCACTCACAAAGTGTAAATTTCTGTCATGTTCAAGCATTTTTGCAAAAGAATATGTTTCCAGTCAGGAAACCAGCAGATTACAGACTTGTTGGAGAAGATAATCATGGTATATTGGTGGGAAAAACAGGTAATAGAATGGGATGTTTAGTGAAGCCGGTGTAGGAGTTTGGGGGCAGAGGGACGTGCGGTTATAAATTCACATAGAAGAAGAGTGCAAATTTTGGCGGAAGGTATAGGAGTATTTCTTATGCTATTATATATTCTTTTTAGCACTTAAAAAAATTTACTGTGAAGTATATATTCAAAAGAGGGCATGTAATGTGTATTCGTTTGCTAGGGCCGCCCAAGCACCGCAGATGGAACAAAATGACAGAAACGCATTCTTAGAGGCCAGGGGGCTGAAGTCTGAGGTCAAGGTGTCGGCAGGGCCAGCTCCCTCTGAAGGTCTTGGAAGCAGAACTTCAGGCTACGTGTTTTATTGTCTCCTTTTCATTAAAGAGTTTATTTCTTTATTTTTAGAGAGAGGGGAAGGAAGGGAGAGAAACATCCAACAGTTGACTCTCACAAGCCCCCATACTGGGGACCAGGCCTACAACCCAGGCACGTGCCCTGACTCGGAATTGAACCTTTCTGTTTGCAGGCCGGAGCTCAATCTACGGAGCCACACCAGGCAGGGCGATGCCTCCTTTTTGTAAGGACACCAGTTATACTACGTTAGGGCCCACGCTATTCTTTTTTTTTTTATTTTAATTTTTATTGTTATTCAATTACAGTTGTATGCCTTTTCTCCCCATCCCTCCACCCCAACCCAGCTGAACCCACCTCCCTCCCCCACCTCCACCCTCCCCCTTGGTTTTGTCCATGTGTCCTTTATAGTAGTTCCTGTAATCCCCTCTTCCCACTGTCCCCCCCACCCCCCGGCTATTGTTAGATTGTTCTTAATTTCAATGTCTCTGGTTATATTTTGTTTGCTTTTTTCTTCTATTGATTATGTTCCAGTTAAAGGTGAGATCATATGGTATTTGTCCCTCACCGCCTGGCTTATTTCACTTAGCATAATGCTCTCCAGTTTCATCCATGCTGTTGCAAAGGGTATAAGCTCCTTCTTTCTCTCTGCTGTGTAGAATTCCATTGTGTAAATATACCATAGTTTTTGGATCCACTCGTTTGCTGATGGGCACTTCGGTTGCTTCCAGTACTTGGCTATTGTAAATTGTGCTGCTATGAACATTGGGGTGCACAGGTTCTTTTGGATTGGTGTTTCAGGGTTCTTAGGGTATAATCCCAGCAGCGGAATTGCTGGGTGGGCCCACGCTATTCTAATATGACCTTGTCTTAAGTAATGACAAGCCCCATGACCCTATTTCCAAATAAGTTCCCATTATGAGATTCTGGGGGTCAGGACTTCAACATCTGAATGGCGGTGAAGAGGGTGAGGGGCGGCGACAATGACACAATTCAGCCCACAACACAGTGAATATATTCAGTTTAAAGATGCACAGTAAAATAGACACTAACGGGCCACCACCCCATTTAAGAAGTAAAGGAGACTGACATGCTTTAAACCAGGAGACACTCTTTCAAACTGCTGGCACTGGCAATTTTCTTTTTCTCCTCCTGTTTTCCTAAAGCTCAACAGTGAACACAGGTTTCCCTTATTAGTTAAAAGTACCCACAGGTGAGGGAGGAGCTGCCTCCCCAGCTCCAGGCCCCAGCCCTTGTGCAGCTCCGCAGCCCCTGGTTCCTCCGGCTCCAGCCTTTCCATTTGCCCCAGGGCCTCATTACCAGTTATTTCCAGCCAGGAGCAGCTCCTCCAGGGATCTGACGAAACTACCACCGCAGCACGCCGGGGAGAAGGAATCTGTGCTCCCAAGTGGGCCTGGCTTTTTCTTTCTGGTGACTTGAAAGATTTCAAGACCTGGGTGCTACTGGAAGAGGAAATTCTCCTATGCCCTATCAGGGTTTGGCTCCCCCTGGACTCTCTGACTAGGCACTCACTGGCCCTGCCTCTGAGGTTGGGTGGACACGGGAACCAGCGGTTTCCCAGCTGTGATCCTGCCCCACCAGCATTCGCATCCCCAGGGAACTTGTTAGAAACACAAATTCTCAGCCCCCACCCCAGACCTACTGAATCAGGAGCTCTGGCGATGGGGCCCAGCCACTGTGTTTTAATAAGTTCTCCAAGGAGATTTGGGTCCCCTCTAAAGTTTGAGAACCACTGCCTGGAGCATCGAGAGGCATCTTGGGGGGCAAATCTTGTTGTGCCCCTTTATTTCACAGAGGGGAAACCTGAGGCATCTTACCTAGAGGACAAGGACCTGGCTCAAGAGACCCAGATCATGAAGTGGCAGTTAAGGTGGAATTGCAAGTTAGGTCCTGTGTTTTCGGAGCCCCGGCTCTTTGTTCTGACTCAGGCAGACCCAAGTCCATGCTGATTGGCTGTCACTGTCTGGAAGGTCACCGTGATGCCCGCGACCATCAATGCAGCACTCCCTCTGTGCCGGCACCGCGCCTCCTGCACGAGCTCATGAATCCTCACGATACCCAGTGAGACCGGCATGAGGGCTGCGTGAAGGTCAGGACACCTGCCCAAGGTCACAGAGCTAGGAAGGGCAGAGAGAGAACTCAAACCGGCTTTCTCTGCCCCCCAAGCTCATCTCATGCTGTAGCTAAAAGACCACACCAGGCTTTGCAGAGACCGCCACCCCCAGGGGTGGGGAATGGGGCCCTTCTCCTGTGTCTACAGTTCGGCAGAGAAACCAGGAGGGAGACGAAAATCCCTCTAAACAGGCAAAACAGTTAGTGAACAGCTGATGCCAAAAAGCTACTGCCATTCACTCATATGAAAGCCCCCTCCCCCTTGGTTTGCACACAACTATCAACCTGGGCGGGGGGGGGGGCAGGGGGGGGACAGAGCGGATTAGCAGCAGTCCACCATGACTGACCACATCCCCACTCTGTCACCCTTGCTGCCCACAAGCAGCAGGTGTACCTCAGACAAGGCGTCCCGACCTTCACAGCAGGGTACACACAGAAACCAAAATATTTGCACAGCTTCTGGGTGGTCGGAGGGCACTGGGGGGGATTTGGAAGTCTTCATGAAAGTTTCATACTACATTATTCATAATATATATTCGGATTAGAAACTGTAGTATAAAGCATTAGGGGAGTTAGTGAAGCTCAGTTTTGTATAAAACTTCCAAACAAAACATGATGCTGGATTAAAAAGGAAGACAGCACAAAAGACCACGTGCTGTGTGATTCCATCCCCGTGACGGCTTGGAAAAGGCAAAGCGGTAGGAACAGAAAACAGACCAGTGGTTTCCAGGGGCCGGAGGGGGAGGAGGGAGCTGACTGCAGAGCGGCAAAGGGGAGTTGGGGGGAAAGAGGTATGATATATCGTATTTTTCGGACCGTAAGATGCACCTAGGTTTTAGAGGAAAATAGGAAAAAAAAATTAGAAGCAAAATATGTGGTAAAATATTTAATAACATAAATAACATAATATCTCACTAATGTAAATGTAAGCTACATTTGGACTATAAGATGCACCCCCATTTCCCCCCAAATTTGGAGGAAAAAGTGTGTTTTATAGTCCGAAAAATACGGTAATTATACAGCTTGCAGATTTCCTATCTGCATTGTACTGGGCCACACGGACTGTTTACATTGTCAAAGATTATCAAAGCAAATGTTACTTTGTAGAGGTAGAGGTAGTTCCCAAACCTGTTGGCTCCTCCGAATGACTGGGAATGGCCTGGTTCAAACACAGTCAGGCTTCACCCAGGACCTACTGAATCAGCACCTTGTCAGGGGAGACAGGAGGGGCAGGCATCTGCGTTTTAACAAGCTCCCCAGGTAACCGGTGGTGGAGTGCGTGGCTTGGGGCCAAGACTTCTGGGTCAGGACAGGTTTCTGAGCTTCCAACTCCAGCCCAGACTTGAACCCTGTATTCCAGACTCCAGTATCCACCCCCTGCCTGACACCTGTACCTGGATGTCAACTTTAGCATGTCTAAAAGTGACCTCCTACCCTGCCCCCAAACCGGCCCCACCCATCGTCTTCTGCATTCTTCCAGTGATTCTGCCAAAAACTTTGGCATCATCCTCAATTCCTCTCCTCTTTCTCCCTCCCTCTCTTTTTGTTGTTTAGTTTTTATTTCATAATTATAAACTTAACTCTTAGGTCCCGCTGGACTTGGAGGGGTAAGGACAACATGGAATCCAAGGGCTGCAGCGGGAGCACAAAGACAGGGGGATGTTGTAAGTGGTAGGAGTGGGGGTACCCTCCTGAGCTGCAGAAGGGATGGTCTGGTGATTAAGATAAAACACAAATCAGCGTCAGCATTGTCCACAGCCAGCAGCGGCGACCCGCTACTGGTCTTGTTGTTCCTGGACCCAAGGCGCTCCGAGGCTTCCACAGAGCTCATGCCCTTTGCACCTGGCAAGAGGCCACGTGCTTGCCATCCGCCCACTCAGTCTTGGCAGCACCGACGAAAAACTGGAACCATCTGTGTTGGTCCAGCTTTCGCCATGGACAAGATGCCAGGCCCCATGTGCTTCAGGATGAAATTCTCATCATCTTTCTCGCTGCAGATGGACTCGCCCCCAGTACCCCTGTGGCGTATGAAGTCACCACCCTGGCACGTACATCCCAGAAGAATTCTGTGAGAGCAGGAGTCTTCACAGCCAAATTATTTCTCACCAGGGCTCAAAGTGTGAAAGGTTCTGCTGTCTTTGGACCTTGGTCTGCAAGGAGCTCGGCGGGCTCGCCAGCAAGTCCAGGATCACAGTGGGGCTGAGTCTGGTTGGGGCGGCTCCCGGGGCGGTGGCTTCGGTGTCTGTAAAGCCTCCTCCTCTCTCGAAATTGGGGGGCTTTGCCTCATTGCCCCCACTGTCAACAATTTGGTTGTTGAGTCACTGTCATTGTGTCTCCCCTGAATTATTTTAGTGGGCTCCCAACTGGTGTCCCTATTTCTACCCTGGACCGACCCACAGTTCACTCTCAGCGCAGCAGCCAGAGCCAGCATGCTACAATGTAAGTCATTTCTCTGCCTCAGACCCTCTGGGGCTCCCTTTCTCATAGTAAAAGCTGAAGTGGCCTCCCAGGTCCTCTCTGCTCTGGCCCCAGCCCTGGCTCCTCCCTGCTCACTCTGCCCCAGCCACACTGGCCCTCTGGCTCTCTTTTGAACCAGCCAGTCCTGCTCCTGCCTTGGGACCTTTGCATATGCTGCTTCCTCGGCCTGGAATGGTCTTCCTTCAGGTTTCCCCGTAGCTTGCCCCTCACCTCCTTCAAGCCTTTGTTCAGATCATACTCAACGCTTCCTCCCGCGTTTCTCTCTGCAGCACCTTATCCTCTCATTTTTACTCACTTTTCTCTGCCTCCCTCACCAGGATGTCAGCTCCACGAGGTGAGGGATTTTTTTTTTTTTTGGTCTGTTTTCTTTACTGCTGTATCTCTGGTACCTAAACCTGGCCCATAGAAGGTGCTCAATGACGGTTTAAAGAATGAAGGGGGTACCCCAAACCAGGAGGGAAGCGACTTGCCCTAGGTCATGGCCATCCAGAATCAGGGGCTTTCACTCTTGGAACAAACGAATCATCAAGCCCGCAGTTCTGGCCCGAAGTCCTTCTCACAGCAACGCCGGCTTCTGGAGCCGAAGTCCGGCCAGCTGGACCTCATCCCCAGGACAAAAGGAAGGATGGCGTGGCCTCTGCAGGTTGCTGTCCGGCTCTGCCAGAACCCAGTGCTCACAAGACCAAGTCAAGGGGCTGCCATGGACTCCTCTGTGGAAGGAACCACAGAGCCACCTGTACCACAGTCCTGTGCTGGTGGAGGCCAAGGCAGCCACCTCCCCACCCCGCCAGCTGCCCAAGTGCAAGTACTGGAGACAGTTGCTAGGCCCAGAAGCTTGACTCTGAGGGGTGAGGGGTGGGGCGGTGGAGCAAGGCCTGCAGTTCCCAAGCAGAAGGGCAGAAACAGACAGAGCTGCTGCTGCTAACTCACAGCACAGGGTCAGATTTCAGATGCCCCAGGCTCCCTTCCCCACTTTTGTCCCACACAGGCAGAGAGCCCAAGCCCACGAGGTCCAGGCTCTACTGCCTAGCGCCCTCTGGTGGCTGCACTGGTTCGGGCCACAGGGGATCCCTGGATCTCCACAGCAGCCCCCCCTTCAGCCCCCCTCCCACGGGAGGGGGGGACTTCTACCAGAGGGTTCCAGCTACACAGTGAAGATCCAAAGGCAGGAGGCATCAGCAACCCTGGGTCTATGACCATGACAGTCCCAATGGGTGAGCACTCACTGTGGGCTGGGCTTCACTTCCCACCTCCACTTTACCAACCAGTAGGCAAAGAAGCCAGGTGGGCCCGACTCCACCTCCAGGCTGCCCTCCCCTCTGTCTCTCCAACTGCTCATCCATAGATTCCAGACCTTGTAACAGGCAAAGAGGCTCAGCCATGAGTTAAAAAATATAAAGTGCAAACACCAGCTGGATTTTATTGAGGACCTACTGAGCGCTAGGTCCTCCACCCACCTCCTTGCGTTTCCCACTAGCCAGGGAAGGGGTGGGCCCTGGCAGGTGAGGCCCAGGCTTTGAGCTGGGGGCTGGAGGGGGGGGCTGAGGCGGAGGTAGAAGGGGGTGGAGGGGCCCTGGCAGCTGGGTCCTCAGGGAGGGCAGGGCCCAGCTTGAGCCTCCCTCTGTCCCCCCATGCCAGGCCCCCCATGAGGTAGGTGGGCCGGCAGGGTAAGAGGGCCTGTGGGCCCTGCCCTTCCACGAGGAGGCCAAGGAAGGGGACCCATCTCTGGTTTCTACCAATGAAAGATGGCCCCAGAGCGCAGAGTGGCCGTGCCTGAGGTGGCAGCCAGGTCTCCAATGGCTCTACGGTTCCTGGTGGCGGCTCCTGCCACCAACCTTCAACTCTGCTCCCTGGACAGCTCTGGCCTCCTCCTAGGTACTCCTTTGGACTCACCACCTGGACCTGGTGGGACAGGGGAGGCAAGAGGAGAGAATACACCTGGAGTCGGACAATGAGAGGCAGAGACACAGAGAGTCAGAGGTGAGCAGAGACAGACAGACAGACAGAATCAGAGACAGAGAGACACTGACAGTTACAGAGAAACAGAGAGCCAGAGACAGGGAGAAAGAGCTAGAGGCAGACAGAATTGTAGAGAGCCAAAACCACAAAACAGAGACAGGATCAGAGAGGGGGAGGGAGAGAGGAGACAGGCTAAGAAGAGGAAACAGACCGGGGCAGACACAGAGCTGGCCGTGAAAGTGGAGAGAAAACTGAGGCCCACAGGGCTGGGGCCTCTTCTGAGCCCCACCCTCACCTAGAGCTCGTCCCTGGCGTGGGGACGGAGGCTGTGCCCACTGCTGCCGGCCAGGTCCAGGCGGGGGCCTCGAAGGGTCTTGTGAGAGCCGCTCCAGCTGATGAGGCGGCCACTGTCGTCGTCCCAGGGTGAGGATGTCTCCGTGTCACTGAGCCACTCAGCATCCCCCGCAAAGTGAGTGGGCTCAGCAAGCAGGGGCCGGGCAGAGAAGGCCCGCAGGTCCCGAGGCCAAAAGTGCGCTTTGTACTGCTCGCTGTGGGGTGGGGGGATGGCTTAGGGGGCTGAGGTGAGCCCCCCGATCCAGACCTCACGCTGGCCACAGCACCTCACTGCCTTCCCCACCCAGACCTCACGGCAAACATGAGGCATGGTTTCTCTCTCTCTCCCTCTCTCTCTCTCTCTCTCTCTCTCTCTCAGAGCAATGGAGAGAGAGAGAGAGATCAATGTGGGAGAGAAATACCGTACGCGCCCTGACTGGGGATCAGACCCACAACCTTTCCGACTATGGGATGACAGTCCAACCAGCTGAGCCACACCGGCCAGGGAAAGGCATGGTTTGTCTTAACCCCACTCTCCAGATGAGGAAACTGACACCCACAACAGGGAAGTCACTTAATAAAAGCCACACAGCCAGCAGAGAATCACACCTAGGTTGGCCAGAGTCCAGGGCGAGGCTGGACTCCTCGACGACTCCTTGATGACCCAGAAGAAGTACTCAGCCTGGCCAGCCTCAGCCTCCCCACCTGCCTAGCCAGGGGCATCCTACTTGCTGAGGTGGGCCTGCCCTGCCCCCACCAGAGACTCACTTGGGGTGCTGGTCAAACATGATGGGCAGGAACTCGTCCACGGGCAGCATCCGGTGCAGGGGCTGGGAGGCCAGCAGCTTGCGGGCACCAGCCAGGCTCAGGACGTACGCCAGGGTCCAGTAGGAGTACCCGGCCACCACCAGGCCTGGCAGCCCCTGCACGGCCACCTCCTCCTCGGGGTTCACCTGTTTCCGGCCGAGGTAGCTGCAGGTGACATCAAGCATCCCAGGAGTCACCGTAGGTCCTGGTGTGTCCCAGCATCCCCTCCCCCTGCCCTGTCCTCCAGGACCAGGGTGGGTGGGGGAAGGCAGGCTCCACGTAGGAGGACGCAGATCCCCAGAGGCCCGCCCCTCTCCCTCACCCCTGGGGGTGCGGGCTGCCTACATCAGGTCCCACGGAAGTTTCTCGGCCTCCACCTCCTCCATCAGCCTCTCCAAACGCCCCTTGAAGTTGCTCTGAAAGCGCACGTCGTCCTCAAACACCACGACCCGGGCCAGGCCCCTGGCAACCACCTGTGGTAAAAGGTAGGATGGGGCACTGTTCCTTAGATTCGGGATGTCCCCTTCCACCTGGCTAACACTGACACTCTCCCTGGCCTCAGTTATGTGTCACAGGCTCAGTCCTGGCCACATCCCTCAGCTGCTTCAGAGCCTGCTGGGACTCCCACTGCCTGGGGACTGAAATCCCAATGCCTCACTCACTCTGGCATTCAAGGCCCCTCCAAGTTAGACTTATGATAGCAATTGGAACCCATGCCGCACTCATTGAGTGCTACTAGATCCCGGGCCGCCGTGCCACTGCCCGTCTTCAGGGACCCTCAGGGGACAGCACACACAACGGCCCATCAGGAGACAGAGACTCAGGGAGGAGAGACCACTCGCCCAAGGACACACAGACAGGAAGTGGCGGAGCCAGGATCTGAACATGCACCTGCTGGACGCCAGGGCCTGGTCCTTACTTCTGCCTTCTGAGCTTTCCTAAAGGAAGCTGGGCTGGGCTGGGTGGGGGTGGGAAGACCCTAGCCCCCAACATCCCTAAGAAAAAGCACTTTCTGCAGCTTTTGGAAATGTGCAAAGAGCAGGAAGTCGGCTCAGTGAATGGTGCATTGCACATCATCCACCCGTCGGTTCAGAGACCGTGGAAAACAAACGGACCACAAGCGCAGACACATGTAATTTGGCTACAGCAGAAAAAAAAGCAAGGAGCACATCTGTGTGCCGCCTCCTGCAGGGAGCAGTGCCTGGGGGCCGGGGTCCAAGTGGGGGCCTCTCAGCGCCACTCACGCCCTGGCCCTGGTTAGAGGCACACCAAGGTCTCTCTTCTTCCCACCCCAAACATGGTTGATTCATTCCTGCCTCAGGGCCTTTGCTGCTACTGTTTTCTTCTGCTGAGGAGGCTCTTCTCGAGGCCTGTCAATGGTGAGGCCCACGCTGACCCCGTGCCAGGCCAGAAGTCCAGGCCAGTCCACACTCTGGAGCAGCCTGTGCCCCGCCCTCCCGTGGCAAGTGGCTTCTTTCTTGATTTCCATGGCCCCTCTGGTCCCTGAGCCCCAGGAGGGCCAGGGCTGCATTTTTCTTGTTTACCTCCGTAATATAGGGTAATATTCTCTGAGAGAATATTTCCTAGCACACAGTAGGTGCTCAACAGAGACTGTGGAATGACGGAGATGTAGGGTTGAACACACAGGAGGTTTAGAGCCGCTGGTCATCTTTGTTAATGTATTCATTCACCCACCGTGCACAGCAGGGCTGGGCACAGGGCAGTGAATGCGTTGCAGGCCGAGGGGCAGGTCCTCACCTCCTCCCAAATGGAGTAGTGGCTCAGGAAGCAGCCCACCTCGCCCTTGGTCAGCGTGCGGCCCGAGTAGGGGTCCTGGTAGCCGGGGAGCAGGTCCACGCCGAGGCTCCTCATGATACTGCTGTTGAGTGTCCTGAGGGAGACAGGCGGAACGGGGTGACGGGTGGCCAGCAGGGACCCATCCAGGGGCGCCTGGCTGGTGCATGTGGGGTCAGCCACACTGGAGTCCAGTTTGAAGGAGGTTTCAGCCTTGTTACTGCTTCATGTGGCCTGAAGCCATCAGTGACTGGGTCAGGAGAACCGTGGGACCTACCTCCGGCCGGGGGGACCCCCAGGGGAGGGGGTGGAGGCCTTGGGGGCTGCACCCCAGGATGAACATGGGGAGCATGCCAGAGGCCCAAGCAAGGTTGGATGCCCTGCGGGCAGAAGGGCTGGTGACGCGTGCAGCAAACAGTAGTGGGTGTGTGGGGCTGAGTAACCCTGGGTTCCCCTGGGGCATGGGACTGGTCTGCTCTACCCCACCCTTCAGGGACCTAAGTCCAGGATGGAGAAGAATAACCCTGATAATTATCACGAAGACACCTAAGCTTGGAACACTTACCGTGTCAGGCCCCGAACCCTCACAGACCCCTAAGAGGAAGACGCCGTGGTTCACCACGCACACGATAGGGCTGAGCGGTGGGGGCGACTTGTGGAAATCACACAGCTGCTAAGTGGCAGGGCTGGAACCCAAGCGCAGCAGCTCCAGGTCCTGGGTCTTAACCACTGCACTCTCCTCCCTCCCGTGGGCTGAGGACGGGTGTCCTGTCTTGGGTCTGTCCGCCCTGGGGCACCCTGGGACACAATTACTCAGGCCCTGTTTGAATACCTCCCAGAACAGGGAACTCACTCAACTCATTCATCTGCTCTTCCCACACCTGGGGAGCTCCAATGGACCTCGCTGCCCCCCAGCTGCCCAGGGCCCCCAGGAGCCTCACCGGCCATCCACAGCATCCACCACCTGCCCAGAGATCTCCATTTCCCAGAGCGAGCTCAGCATGCGCTCCCGGCGGTCGGGCCTGCGGGCCAGGCTGATGACAAAGACCTGGAGGAGGCAGGGGAGGTGAGGCATGGGTGCAGGGGAGGGGAGGACCCACAGGGAGAGCCCACCCACTTACTGACCCCAGTCCTGCAGGCTGAGGGAACTTACCTCATCAAACCCCATCTTGGTAGGACTCTTTGGGGGCCGGGACACATGAGCCGACACCCACATAGGGGGCCCGTCCACTGCAGAGGAAAGCACCCCCAATCATGAGTCCCTCCAGCTCTTGTCAGCAGTGACCCTGGAGTCCCAGCTCCCCCATCCCATTTCCTGCCCCCTCAGCAGAATGCCCAGCTGCCAGGGCCCTCAGAGACCACAGACTCCACCTGCCTCCATCACACGGACAGCGGGGCTGAGGCCCAGTGGAGCACGGGACCTGCATAGTCTGGGATGCGTTGGGGGTGAGGCTGGGACCCAGTGCCCAGTCAGGTGTGGGGCCTCGGAGAAGGAGCGACAGCAGCAGGTGGGCACTCCGGCCCCCAGCCCTCACCTAGCGCTTCCAGGACCAGGTGGATGAAGTTGACCCTCTCGTCCTCCAGGTCCTGGTGGGATTTCACGGGCACGTTCATGTACCCATAACGGTGCTCATTGCACACGTGGACCGAGACCCCTGCAGAGACAGGCTGCGTGAGGGCGGGCAGAGCAGGGAGGGCTCTCAGAACCCAGCTGACAGGTCCCAGGCCCGGTCCTGCCAGTGTCTCGGTGCGAGTCCTCTCTGGGACTCGGCGTCCCTACCTGTGGGATTGGAGAAAACTTGAATCAAATATAAACGTGTATATATATATATATATATATATATATATATATATATATATATACACACACACACACACACACACACACACACATATATATACATATATATATATATCTTTCTGCTGAGAATACATTTCAAATATATATATATATATATATATATATATATATATATATATTTGCTTTATATATATATATAAGCTTTCTGCTGAGGTGGTTTCTAACAGATGTTTCTAGAGCACCTGCTGGGTGCCAAGACAGACAGAGTCCCTACCCTTGGGGGCCAGGGTGATGCAGGAGCAAGCAAACTCCCTGTGACTCCAGCCAGTGACTCCGGCCACCGGAGGCCGCCTGGTGGAGCCATCACTTCATGCCCTAAGCCTCTCTCTGCCTGGTCCAGCCCTGATCCCCACACCCTCCCTTGCCCTCTCCATGCTGTCCTCCCCGGCAGCCTTGTACTCCTTCAAGACTTATCACCTTTACTGTAATTACTGATTTTCCTCTTTATCTTCCGTAGACTGTGAGCTCCTCAGAGGCAGGCGCATGGTGTCTGCGTACAAGTTAACCACATGCCCACCGTGGAGCAGAGCCTGGCCCAGAGCAGGGGCTCAATCGGTCTCTGGGGAAACGGGGCCACCAGTGACGGCGACAAGCCCACCGTCCACCAAATCCCTCCAGACCGCCAGTGAACTCACTGCGGCTCACCCTCTGCACAGTGGGGGCAATGAGAAGGGCTTTTGCGCCTTCTCACTCTTTCTCCACGTATGTGTTTCATTCGCTTTTTATACGTGGCTCTTCCCCTCCCGCATGTCTGCTCCGCAGACATCGCTAACACCCCGCGCACGGAACAGCTGATGGAGACGCTCCGTTCTCCGGCCACTCCTCACACGCTGCAGGCCCAGGTGCAGCACTTCTGGGTGAAGCTGGCTCTTCCCATTGACCTTGACCGCCAGCAGAGATGTCCAGGTCCCCCCGCCCCCGCCCCTCTGCCACCGCTCAGTACACGCCCTCCCTGAATGACACTCTACGGGGTCTTCTCCAGAACTGAACTCCAACACTTGTGTCTGCCTGGGTCTCATCTACGGCTCTTCCTCAGACCTGATCCATCTCATCCAAACCCAGACACTGTCAAGGTTCAGATCCCGTCCCGTGACCCTCTGACAGCTGCCCAGTGCTCTCAGGCTAAAGCCCACACCTGCCAGGCCTGCGCCTGCCTGTCCTGCCTCGACCTGCACCAGGCCCCCCACCCCTTACTGTACCCAGCCACTTGTCTTCTTGTGTCTCCTGCCACCTCGGGCCTTTTTTGTTTTAAATAGAGAGGAGAAGGGAGGGAGAAAGAGGGAGAGAAACATCGATAGGTTGTCTCTCGTATGCGCTCCGACTGGGGACTGAACCCACAACCCAGGCATGCATCCTGACCGGGAGTTAAACTGGCGACCCTTCACTTTGCAGGACAATGCTCAAGCAACTGAGCCACACTGGTCAGGGCTTCAAATTGACTTTAGAGAGAGAGGAAGGGAGAGAGAGAGAAACATCGATTTGTTGTTCCGCTTGTTTATGCATTCGCTCATTGATTCTTGTATGTGCCCGGACTGGGGATCGAACCCACGGCCGTAACCTGTTGGGACAACGCTCTAACCAACTGAGCTACCAGGCTGGGGCAATCCTGCCCATACTGTAGATCTCAGTCCCAAAGTCCACATCCTCCAGGACGCTTTCCCTGATTAGACCAACTTTCATCTAACCCCCGGAGCACCTACAATCAAGATGCTCTCCTTCCTGACACAGCTGTGACTGGGCTTGATGTGTGTGTCCCTTCAAATGATGGGAAGGGAGGCTCCAGGAAGGCAGGGGCTGCCTGCTTTTACTCACCGCCCTCTCCCCAGTATGTGGCACATGGTAGGTACTCCATAAATATTTGCCTGATGGAGGAATCCACGGAAGTGCCACAGGGGGGACAGCCAGAAGAAGGATCAAATCCACTGGAGTCGGGGATTCAAGAAAGGCTCCATAGGACCCAAAGGACAAACAAGAGCTAACGAGATGAATTGTGGAGCGGGGAAGGGCATGCGAAGCAGAGGGAACAGCACGTGCAAAGGCCTAGAGGCCCCCAGGGAATGATCAAGGAGAGCTTCCTCACCAGCAGCCTGACAGGAGTACGCAAAGACGATGATGTCATCGAAGGGCCAGGTGTAGTTGGGGTGAGGAGGGTAGAAGGCGAGCTGGGCTGCCCCCTCCGCCCGCAGGGACACCAGGAAGGTGGAGTGGACCATGGGGACGCGGAAGCAGCCCCGGCGCTGGCGGTTCTTGGTGGGGAAGTACTCAGCTGTGCGGCGGTAGTAGCCCTGGGGAAGGGGGCACTCTGGCCAGTGAGGGGCCCCCTCTATCCCAAGAACCCTGCTCCTTGCCGAAGCACACAGACCCCGAGGCCTCCGAGCTCTCTGCTGTCTGTGTCCTTCCTCCCACAACTCCACGTTTCCTGGGGCCCCCTCCCCGGCCTCACCTGTGGCGTGATCCCACACCAGAAGTTGGAGTAGTAGGTCTGCGAGTCCAGCATTGGGGCCGCCACAGGCAGCCCCTGCTCTATCAGAAGACGCAGTGTCTGCTTGTTGGTCAGAATGTTGTCTGTATCTGCAAACTTGGAGGAGGGGAAGGTCACAGACCCCAGCCTCGCCTGGGCTGCAGCGCCCCGGGGATTCACGAGTGAGTGGGATCCCTCCAGACTGCCAGAGACCCACAGTGGCTCCCAGAAGCCAATGGGGCCCCCTAGAGGGCCCCCACACACACTAGTAATCTGCTTCCGGACCAAGGACCTAGTATGGGGCACCGGCTCAGGAGTGGGTCCAGAGATAAGACCTGAGTTGCCGATCTAAGAACATCATCTGAGGAGTGACTTAGGGAGTAGGTCCAAAGGCCAATTCTGGGCTCGGGGTCGGGGAACTAAGCTCAGTGTGCCCTGGGACCTGTCTCAGGGATCCAGGCTTAGTCTCTAGTCTGAGCTCGAGCCCAGAGAGCAAAGCTCAACACCTGGTCTGCTTTCTGGGCAGGGTGCTAGCCTAAGAGGGGGGCTGTCACGCCAGCATTTCTGTCCGGGCCCAGGCCCAGCACAAATGGGAAGCCCCGTCACAGGCGAGGCTTTCTTACCAGGATATAGTCGGCCCTCAAGCCCCTGGCAAAGGCCAGGGCTTCCTGCTTCAACTCCATCAGAAACTGGTGCCTTTCTCTCGTCCAGTGCTTGGGACCCTCTTCATTTGGGTAGGGCCTGAGGGGTAAAGAGATGAGATGTTCCCTGGGGTACGTGCCTCCCCCTCTCTGCAGGACAGTGGACAGAGCCCTGGCCTGCAGGCTGTCCCTTCTCCTCTCTGGGTTGCAGCCGTTGCCTGTCTTCCCCCAGATCAGCACCTGGGCTCCCCCTCAGGCCTCCAGGACACGGCTGCATAGTCACTGCCCACAGCGGCCAGCCACTCCTGCAGCATCTCCGTGGTGTTGTCCACATTGTGGTCCGTGGCACACCTGGGGACACAGGAGGAAGAAGGGTGTGGCCACAGAAGGACCAAACCCCGAGGCAGCTTTGGCCTGCGGAGCACAGATGCCTGCGAGGCTGGCCGGCTCTCCTAGGAGCAGTGGCGGCAGGTGCGTTACAGAAGAGGGTCTGAGAGCAGGCAGCCAAGTCCCCGTCACAGGTCTGTGACCCCCTGTGCGATCTACGGCAAGTCCCTGTCCCTCTCTGGGCTTTACTTTCTTCCTCTGTAACTGTAAGATGCTCTGCCCAGGCTGGAACCAGCCCAGCAGGCTGAGATAACAGAACTCGGGTGCATTTTGAAAAACGCAAAGTACCTTGGCTTTGAAGGACACACCTGCCCCACGGCCTGGTCCCCTGCCTTCCTTCCTGTGTGACCACAGGTCAGCCCCTTCCCCTGAGTCAGGACTGGAGACAAGAGCTGGTGCTTCTCTCTGCCCAAATGTTGTCATAGGACTAAACGACAGTCTGAGTGTCCCTGAGAAGTGCTGATGGCCCACAGAACACAGGCCATGGAACACAGCCTCTCCTGTTCTCTCCCATGACTGAGCAAGGGTAGGGGGTTTAGCCGCGAGCCCAGGTTTTAGGTGACACTGGCCCTTTAAGCCAATTCCCCAGGAATGAAGACTAACTACGTGTCAAGTCCCTTAGGGGTGGGAACTAACAACTCCCAAGCTGTGGTAATTGTGGGCAGCTTCCCCAGGCCACAGCCCCACCCCCAGCCCGAGTCCGGTGCGTTGTGAGGACTAATTTGTCATTTCCCTCAGTTTATCCCCAACCTCAGCTTGGGGCTCCTCCCCATCCTGGCTTCCACAGACTGTGGCCTCTGACTCCAGTGCCCTATGGGGATGCCTGGGTGGGGGGCGGGGATACCAGAGAGGGACACTGCCATCAACTGGCAGGGCCAACCCTCTACAGAGAGTCTGGAACCAGCCCAGTGGGAGGGGGCAGGTCTGACTCCCCTGTAGAGCAGCCTGGAGCCCAGGGCTGACAGCACCCCCACTGCTACCCAGGAACCCCTAGTCCTGCAGATCCTGCCACCTCCGGCCCCAGGGGACGCCAGCTGTTCCTGGTCAGCTGCTCACTGCAAGTCAAGCCAACCACAGGTCTGTGGGGTTGAGTTTGGGCACTGACAGAGGAGGGGCTAGGCCCAGCCTGCGCCCAGAGGAGGCCCTGAGAGGAGGAGGAGGGGCCCGGGTGGGTGTCCTAGGGTCAGCCCAAGGCCTCAGACAGAGGTCTGTCCGCAGGGCCAAGGGGCACGGGGTGCAGCCTGGGGCTAGAGGCTGTGCAGGACTGTCTGCCAGGGGAGGAGTCTGTCTGGGTGGTGTCTGGACAGGGAGCAGATGGCCCCATGGGGCTGGGGGCAGATGCCCAGTGGGTGCCAATGCCCGGGTCTCTCACCAGAGGGCCAGCCGGGCCCGGGGGTAGTCCAGCCGCTCCAGAGCGCCCAGGTAGTGGGGCAGCGAGTGCTCGGCATTGCGGGCCAGGATGGCAATGACTACGACGGGCGGCGGCGGCTCCGCGACGCCCGTGACCTGGAGCGGTGGCCCCAGCAGAAGCAGCAGCTGGAGCAGCGGGGCGGCGGGGGCAGCGCGCATGGCGGGCGCTCGGGCTGCGGCGGCGGCGGCCCCCGGGGCTCCTGGCCCTGCCGAGGGGAGTGGGCGGTGCGGCCCGGCCGGGGCGGGGCCCGGGGACGGGGTGGAGCCCAGGCGGCCCGGAGGGGGGTGGGGGAAGCGTACCCCCCAAAGTAGTCTCCCACTTCCCAGCCTTATACGGTGATTTGCAAGTGTCCTCTCCTCGGCCAGAGGCATCGGAGGGCCGGGGCCCGGAGACCCACCCCAGACGCGACCCGGGAGCAGCTCCCTCCTAGCTGCATGCCGGAGGCGGGAAGGAGGAAAGAGGGGCAAGTCGGGGGTGACGGCGTCTGCGAACACTCCACTCCAAATCCCTGAGCGTGCAGGCCCCGGGAACCCGCTTCACCGAGCGCCCGAGGCCCGAGAGTCCGGGTTCGCCGGCCCTGCGTCTGACTCTCGGACCTCAGCCGCCTACCCCGCAGGGCAGGATTGAGCCCTCGGCCCGGCCGGGGCTCCCCAGCGCCGCCGCCGTCTCCCGGGCGCCCTCTGGCGCGTCCAGACGGAACTTCGTCCAGCCGCGAGTCGACTCTTGGGCCTGAAAGCAAGACCAGCTCCCGGGGCGCGGAGGGGGTCCTCCTGACCTGGGCGCGCCGTCCCGCTGCGGTCCGAGCCCGGAGTCCCCCGCGCGTCATCGTCCTCGCTCCTGTCGCCGGCACCTGTCCTGCTTCGACCCTTTGAGAGAGCAAAATCCACTCTTAGACTGAGTGCAGAACTAGGAGGCACCACACAGCCCCTCGGGCGGATCCCAGACCCCTTTCAAGGCAGGAGATACATCCTTCCCTGGGGCAGCGTTGGGGTCCCAGGACCGGCTAAGATGGAATGGGGTCTCCAGCCTCTCTTAGGAGAGGGCAGTAAAGGGGAGGGGCTTGGAGGCACCAGCGGTGGGTTCCGGCTGGATGTCTGCTACCCACCTGAGGCAGGCCACTTTCCCGAAACTTCGGGCCCTCATTTGGACCGGGTTGCAAGGATGCCTTGAAGTTTTCATCTTCAAGATGAATCTTGAAGAATTCCTGAGGCCGGAAGACAGGACTGGGGAGGAAGCCAGGCTCCCCTTCATTCACCGCCCCCACCGCCCACCAGAGAGCCTTCTTTCCTAGGACACCTTTGGGTCTCCCTTCAGCCTCTTCCCAGGGTCTGGGAGGAGGGCTAAATCTATACACACTGTCTCCACTGGGAGGGGAAAGAGTGGGGCCCAGCAAGGAATGGACTTGCCTAATGATGGAGCAGGTCGCTGGCCTGGCTCCAAAGCTTCCACCAGGTCCAGTGGAAGCTTCCCTCCAGGTGGGACCACTTCCTGCCAATGGCCCTGCAATGGAAGGCCTCAAGTCTCTCCCTGAATTTTTTTTTTTAAGATTTTATTTATTTAGCCCCGGCTGGTGTGATTCAGTGGACTGAGTGTCAGCCTGCGGACCATGAGCACTGCTGGTTCGGTTCCATAGTCAGGACCCATGCCTGGGATGAGGGCTGGGGAACCGTGAGAGGCAACCACATGTTGATGTTTCTCTCCCTCTCTTTTCCCCCTCTCAATAAATAAACAAAATCTTTTTTTTTAAGATTTTAAAAAAAATCTGCCACACCCCCTACTGGGGACCTGGCCCGCAACCCCTCCCTGATACTTTTCGAATAAAATGGAAGCCATCACCTGGGAACTCTCATTCCCAGCTCCTGCCCCCAAGCCAGCCTCTGGTCTCACCGCCTGGTGTAATGGAAGAGGCACCCCCTCTTCATGATGGAACTACCCTGGGCTCCAAATGCCAACCATCCCCTTGCCCTTCCTGGATGGCCAACCTCCCTCTCTTCTGGATCCTTCCTTTGACATTCCAAAGGACTTCACTCTCCCCCGACTTCAAATACTAAACACCCAGCTGCCTGCGGGGGCCCCAACTGCAGCCCTCCCTGCAAACTTCTTGGAGGGGATTCTGTGCTTTGCTCCCTCATCTCCGTGCAGAGCTTGACACAGGCCAAGGCTGCCCCAGCCCTACTGCTCCTGCTAAGACCAGCATCCTCCTGGCCACTCCCCTCACCGGGTGCTTCCTCCTCACCCAGGAAGGCGGCTGACCTCATGGACTACTTCCTCCCTGTTTCTGGAAAACTGACATGCACCTCTACTGCCCACCGAGATCCACATTCCATCTGTCCAAAAGAGAGCCTCCGCCTTTTCCCCAAACCTGCTCCCATTCTGCTGGCCTCTCACCTCTAGCGAATGGCACCTCCACCCACCCAGCCCCTCAAGGTGGAGACCTGGGCGTCACTGATAACAAACCCCTCTTCTCTCAGCCCAGTCCATCACCTCATCCTCCTCAACCTCTCCTGCACGCGGCCACCTCTTCCCTTAGGTACCGTCACTTGCCTGGCTCAGGGCATCAGCACCACTCACCGGGGCCCCTGCACCACCCAGCTCCTCCCGGCCCCTGGCCTTCTCCCTGGAAACCATTCTGCACTCAGTGGCCCTTTCTAAAATGCCTGACATTAACAGTCATGACGGGGTGGGGTGGGGACTGCCCATGGCCCTCAGCAAAGAGCTCAAACCCCCCAAGGGGCAACGAGGCCCTGCGTGGGCTGCCTGACTCTTCAACTCCTCTGCCCTCTCCTTCCACCTGATCTTCTGCTCCAGGCAGATTGGACTATGTACGGTTTCCAGAAAACTCCATGCTGTAGGACCTTCCCACATCCTTTTTTCTTGTTGTTCCTCTGTGTGAACTGGTCTTTCTGGCCAACTCCTATAGGCCCTTCGGTCTCAGCCTAAACTTCTTTCCTCTGGCAAGCTGTCCCCAATGTCGTGTCTAAGGGACATAGCCCTACACGGCATCCCATGTAACCCCATTCACTCAGCAGCTTTCACGGAACACGCCAGGTGCAAGCAGAGCTCTAGGTAACGGGGTGCACAAAGCAGACCACCTCTGTTCCCTGGGCGCCCGCATGCTGGCGTGATGAGACAGGCAGGAAACAGCGCGTGATAAATGAATAGGAAGTTTCAAAGAAAGTACATGTTAGGGCCCTGGCTGGGGTGGCTCAGTGGATTGAGCACCGGCCTGCGAACCAAAGAGTCTCCATTTTGATTCCCAGCCACGGCACATGCCTGGGTTGCGGGCCAGGTCCCCAGTAGGGGGCGTGCAAGAGGCAACCACCCATTGATGTTTCTCTCCCTCTCTTTCTCCCTCCCTTCCCCTCTCTAAATAAATTAATTAAAAAAAAAAAAGTACACGCTAGGAACAAAATATATGAAGTTACAAAAAACAGAGAGCAGCTGGGGGTGGGAGGTGTGTCGAGGGGTCAGTGAAAACATCGCAGAGCCTAAGGGGAGCCAGGCAAGGAGAGTTCTGGCGGAACACTGTTCCCGGCGGAGGGAGCAGGTGGGGCCAGTGTCGTGTGGCGGGAATAAGCCAGGGGGCCTGGGTCGTTGAAGTGAAGTGAGCCAGGGGAGTATGGTAAGAGGCAAGGACCACCTAGGACCTTAAAGCTACAAGAAGATACTGAATTTTTTAAAGTGCAATGCAAAGCTCTCGCTGTGTATCTCAGTTGGTCAGAGCGTCATCCTGATACACCAAGGTCGTGGGTTTGATTCCAGGTCATAACACAAATACAAATCAACCAATGAATGCATAAATAAGTAGAACAACAAATCAACTTCCCCCTCTCTTCCTCTCTCTCTCTCTCTAAAATCAATTAAAAAAAAACATTTTTTTTGCCCTGGCTGGCGTGGCTCAGTGGATTGAATGCCTGAGAATCAAAAGGTCCCTGGTTTGATTCCCGGTCAGGGCACATGCCTGGGTTGCTGGCCAGGTCTCCAGTTGGGGGCGTGCGAGATGCAATCAGCTGATGTTTCACTCACACATCCATGTTTCTTTCCCTCTATTCTCCCTCCCTCCCCTCTCTCTAAAAATAAATAAATTAAATCTTTTAAACAAACAAACATTTTTTTACACTGCAATGAAAGGATATTGGAGGAGATAACCAGAGGAGTGAAATGATTTGTCTTCAAAAGGCTGCTCTGGCTACAGCTCAGAGGGAGGACCACGGGGGCCGCGGATGGAAGGCGGGAGGCCCTCATACAGGGGTGACGTAGATCAGGGGAGCAGATGTGGGAGCTGCGGAGAGGAAGCAGGGTGACCCACAGCGTTTGCAGCCGGCTGCTCGGCAGGCTAGTTACTGAGTGAGGAAGACCCGAGAAGGTGGAAGATGAATTGGGTTCTGTTCTGGACCTTATTTCAAGCTGCCTTTTAGACTTCCAGGTGGGAAGATCACATGCCAGACCTGCTGGGCTGTGAGTTCTGAAGCAGGGGCCTGTCCTCCTCCATCACCATTTTCTAAAAATATTTTTTAAATTTATTTTTAGAGAGAGAAGAAAGGAGGGAGAAAGAGAAGGAAACATCAATGTGTGGTTGCCTCACATGCTCCCTACTGGGGACCTGGCCCGCAACCCAGGCATGTGCCCTGACTGGGAATCGAACAGGCGACCCTTTGGCGTGCAGGCTGGCGCTCAATCCACTGAGCCACACCAGCCAGAGCTTCCATCACCATTTTATCCCTGGCCCTGGAGCAGGGCCAGTCGGCCAACAGGAAGATGATGAGGTCACTGTGTAGGTGGGCTGATCAAGCACCTGCACCCCACTTACACTCATGTGTTTTTTGCCCCCAAATAGAATAAGACATACTCTACAAAGGTAATACTGGGCCAAATTCACAGCAATTCTAAAGCAGTGCTTCTCCAGGTATGGTCCCTGGATCAGCCAGCATCAGCGTTACCTGGAAATTGCTAGAAATGCCAGTTCCTAGGCCCTCCCCACCCCTATCGGATCAGAACTCTGGGAGTGGAGGTGAAACCAGATCTCCTTCCTGGAGACCTGCAAGCAGGCTAATGTTTGAAGCTGCTCTCCCATGGGGCTTATGGCCTTGTTCTCCAGGTTGTGCGGGACACATGCCTCGAAAACACTGGGCCCATGTCTCTGGATAGGACACAGTCCATCCTGGACCAACATCTCTCTGAGAGCCAGGTTTCTCCCCCCCCAGCATCTTCACTCCCATCCTTCAGCCACTGTAGTTCTGGCTACAGCCAGGTGGTGGCACCAGCGCCTTAGGCTTCACTCTGGCATCAGGAAATGAGAGACCCCAGAAGAACTGTTTCGCTCCCCAGGACCTTCTTCCAGATGGAAGCCTAAGCTCCTAGACCTGCCCACTGGCAAAGGCTCTGCAGGGTGGCCTTCATAGGAAGAGGGGTGCTGAGGGTGGCACACCCAAGGGAGGGCCAACCCCCTCTTCCTAGAGATTAGGAAGGTGGGCTGGAGGCCCCCTTGGTCAGAGAGACATTAGGGGTGTCTGACCTGCAGGACTTGGGGGTCAAGAGCCCGGACAGGGGGCTCTAGTCCAGTGGACTCTGGCCACACTCCCATTAACCCTCTGCCTACCCTACCCAACCTCACATGAGGTCTCAGGTGCCGCTTCCCTGCCAGTGGGTGGGGTGGCCTGGAGGTACCCCAGGGCCCCAACAGGGCCGCAGCATTGGGGGTCCCAAGCAGATTGGGAACGGGGCCCACAGCTGGGAGGACACTTGGATGGAGCTCTTTCTTACCAGCTGCCAGCTTCACATCGCCTGGGTTGGGGGCTCTCTGGGCCCCTGTCCTGCTTTGGAGCCAAGGAAGCCCAAGATCCTGGCCAGAGGACGAGCCCACACCCCACTCCTGGTCCTGGGTGCAGCGTGGCGAGTAGGAGTCTAGGAGCCCCGCCTGGGCTCCCTCCCACCTCAGGCTCCAAGCCCGGTCTCCAGAGGACTTAGGGCTGAGCACAGGCTTGCCCCCCATCTGCTCCTCTGCCTCCCATCTTTCCTATTTGAGGGGAGACAGAGCTGCCCAAATCCTGCAGGAGTCCCCCTACCCTCTCCGCTGAGACCTAGCCTACCTCGGTCTCTCCTCCAGAAATCTGCCCCCATGCCCTTATCTCCCCTGGTCCCACCCAACACCCACATCCAGACGACTCCCTCTTGGCCAGGACTTCCTCTCTCAGGACCCAAGATGAGGAGCTGCCCTCTGAGGCTCTGCCTCCGTCCTCCTGCAGGAGGCTGGGGCAAGGCCAGCTGTTTTCCATGGATAGCCAGCTGTTTTGCCCATCAGGAAGCAGTGCTGGCTCCTCTGCTAAAACCGTTGCTGTGGCTGGGCTGCAGCGTGGCAGCCGGGCTGAGCCAGGGCCTGGGAGCTGTTAACTCCTCTGGGCCCAGGCAGCCCCCTCCCTGCACCCCTGCCGCCCATCCCTTCTGCCTCCCCCTGAGCCCCGCAGGGGTGCCTCCTCACAAGACTTCTAGAGACCCCAAGAAGACCAAGCATTGCTATTCCCACCCACATGGACAACTGCTACCTCTCTCCCCTCCCCACAACAGAGCCTTGTCCTCAGGTGACCCCAGGTGAGAGGAAGGGTCAAAGGGATAACCGTTACCACATTTGGAACAATAACAACAGCTGTCACCAAATGACTGCTGTGTGCCAGGCACCCTGCCGAGGTGTATGATGTGACTTAATTTTCACAACCCTGGGAAGTAGGGAATATTTTCTTTTCTTTTCTTCTCACCCAAGGACATTTTTTCATTGTTTTTAGAGAGAGAGAGAGGGAGGGGAAGGGGAAGGGAGACAGAGACAGAGAGAGAAACATCCATTGATTGCTTTCTTGTACGCACCCTGACCAGGGATCCAACCCACACCCTGGGTGTGTGTGCTGACTGGGAATTGAACCCGCGAACTTTTAGTCTATGGGACGACGCTCCAACCAACGGAGCCACACTGGCCAGGGCAGTAGGAGGTATTTTCATTTCACAGATAAGGATACTGAGGTGTGGGAATCTAAGTCAGTTAGCCAAGCTCACAAAGAGTTGGGGTTTGAAACTGGACTTCCTGCCTCTCTCTGGCCGGCCCTGGTGGCTCCAGAATCACTGTTGGTGTTGCTATTTAACTTTCCTTGAGCTCCTCACCCCAGGCTTTCTTTCCCTGGTCTGGGCCTCAGTAGCACCATCCAGGGAATGGGAAACTGAGGGGTGCAATTGTCTCCGCCACCAGCTCCTGCAGGCCGAGTTGGGAGCTGTGCCAGGCTCGAGTTCCACACCTTCCAAGTATTTATTAGCAGATTATTCCTCTTGGTGGCGGCAGTCAGCCTGGGCTCAGATCCCGGCTCTGCTGCTTCCTGGCAGCCTGACTTTGGGCACAGACTTTACGTTGCAGAGTCTTGGTGTCCAAAGCTGGAAAACAGATATAAGAATGTACCTGCTGCGTCCTCAGTTTTGTTGGGAAAAGGACGAGATAACGCAGGTAAAGTGGTTAGCACAGTATCCAATGCGGAGAAAGCAGGAGGGAATGTGACCCCTTCCTATTATGATCATTCACCACAACCTGGAAGGATCGGCATGGCCCACCACGCTGCACCCTGGCGCCCAGCACGGAGCTGGCACATAGGAGGGCTCGGTAGTTACTTTGTGAATGTATGAATCCTGATACAGTGGTACCTGCATGGGGACAGCAGGCTGCTCAAGAGCACAGTTACCAGGTGGAGCTATGGGGACCCCAAGGCACCCCGTTGTTAACTCCTGCATCCCTACAGCCTTCCTTCCTGAGGCTGGACCCTGGTCTGGTGGAAGGAGAGGAGGGACAAGGGAGTGGGGACAATCCCAGGGCTGAGACAGCCCAGAAGGTGACTGGGCCATGGCTGGGTGGTGTCCCAGGGTCTGGGAACGACCCCTCAGGATGCAGTGACCCGTGCTCTCCCCCTTTGTCCCCTCCCCCTGCCCACCATGGGTCAGCTCCCGGGTCCCAGCCTAGACATCTGGAACTGGGGCAGACAAAGGGCTGCAAGGAGGGACAATAACCTTCTGTCCATTTTCAGATGCCGGGCCGGGCCTGGCCAGGGCTGGGGGCCGGAGCCCCGGCGAGGCGGTGCCAGGCCCCCCGTGGGCAGCGGACAATGTTGGCAGTGATGGAGAGGAGGCATTTCAAAGCGTTTTGTTCCCACTGACCCCCTCCCCACCACATCTCGACCCAGCTCGGGCGAGGCCCCAGCCCCACCCCCAGCCACCCAGGCCCCTGCTCCAGGCGGCTTGGGGACTGGCCACATTCTTGACCTCAGGGGAAAAGTTTAGACTCTTCGCGCCCTGGGCAACAATAACAGTGTCACAGAACTGATTTAGGAGCAGCACTTACCATCACAAAGCGGCAGACAAAGAGCCAGGGCTGAGAGTGTGCAGGGGCTCCAGCCTGCGGCTCCGAGCTCTGCTCACTTCTCTCCCGGGCTCTGCCTGGGGGACTGGGTGCCAGGCCCTGACCTTGGGCATGCCGGAGGAGGACTGGAGGTGGGGAAGGGGTGAGGGAGAAGAGAGAGATCCCAATGGGAATGGGGGGGTGGGGCCAAGGGGCTGAGAACCGCTTCCTGCTCCACCACCAATTTGCCATGTGACCCTAACAAGACCCCCCACTCTGGGCCTCAGTGTCCCCATCTGTAATAAGGAGGCTAAACTGTAAGGCCAGAGACCGCAGGCTCAGACCTTGCAGGCAGAAGTGTGTCCACCACGATGATGACAGTGATAAGGATTTGCTGTTGTGATCTGAACACGTGGGGGCCAGGCTCTGTAACCACTAACCCTGTTCTGGCCTTCAACCATTTTTAACTATGATGGAGAGCCCTCGAGGCCCCTTCTCCCTCTCCCTCTCCCAAAGGAAGAGAGGAACGAAGGACTGATTATCAGTGCAAATGACAGCTGCAGAAGCAGCGCCAGAGCCCGCTTCGCACTCCAGGGAGGACGCTGCTCCTCATGGTTTCCAGCGCTCTGTACACTCAGAGAAACTTCTCCGGGAACAAGCTGTCCAGGAACGATCCCTGGAAGTATGGGCTTTTCAACCTTTTACCGTTCACTCCGCATCGACCTCACAAAGCAGGCGTATCATTAACCCCCGTTTACAGCTGATGCCTGAAGCTCAGAGAGGTGGGGTCACTTGTCCAGGCCACACAGCAGGGAGGTGGTGGGGCCAAGACAGAGCAAGGCTGGCTCACCTCGGATAGACTGCACTGCCCTGGGAAGGAGAGAGAGGCCGGAGGCAGCTGGACTCGGGTGAGTTCTGGGTGGGAGGGCCTCTTCTCCCAGCCAGAAGGCTATGAATAAATAAATGTCTGATTACCCCCAGGGGGAATTCCACCCTTGGAGCAGGTGCCTTTAGAAACGAGATTGATTCTTGCCTGTGAGCAGAGGTTGGCCGGGGCAGACACCCAGATGCTGGGGATGGGACACAATGACCCCTAGCGGGGACCTCTCAGGAATCAGAGGCAGGAAAAGGAATAGCTAAGGACTCAAGGCTCGGGAGGCAGGCTATGGGTTTGAAAGCCAGCTAGATTTTCCCTGGTCGCGCATCTATGGACAGGTTACCTCAACGTTCTCTGCCCGAGTTTTCCAATCTGTACACCTGAACCCACCTTATAGGAGTGCGGGGACCGTTCGGTGAGGTGCAGGGAAGGCCCTGGAAGAGCCTCTGACTCAGTGAGTGCTGCCTGTCTTTATTCAGCAAGGTCCTCCCAGCCAGGTCCCTTGGCCAGGACACCTCAAGGTGCGCACTGCGGGGACACTGTGGCATACAGTCAGCTGTGGACCTTTGCTTTCCAGGGAGTGGCTGGGCTTTGATTACAGCATGAGGGGCCACGGTTAGACACTAAGAGCACAGAGGGAACTGTTCTTTGGGATCTGTAAGGCAAAGGCCAACCACGGCTTCCCAGACACAGTGAAAGGAACTGGTGGCTCCTCTGGTGCCTGAGCAGGGCAGCCAGCCCTGGATGTGGTGCCTGGAGAGAGGACAGAAGGAGAGGGGACCCTGGGAGGGGCTGTCCAGAGTCTGCCCCCAGCCCTTCAATTCCGAGGGCCCAAACTGTGTGTGGAGGGGAAGGACAGGTGGCCAAGCGAGGCGTCGGTGGCACAAACAGTGATGCCCACTCGCTGTGCCACCCAGGGTGAGCTGCTGACCCTCCCGCACTCGTTCCAAAAGTCTATCAGAACCCGAGTGCTTAAGGAGGGCCGCCACAGGCAGAGCCAGGGTTCCCCTGGTCTCATCCAAATGCTGGCTGGAACCCAGAGGTCCTGCTCCCCACACTCCAGCCCCTTCTGCCTCCCCTCATCTGGCTTTGCCTCCAGTTTCTCAAACCATCCCTTTGACTTCCTCAACCAAACCGCCAGTATCACATTCATCCCAGACAGAGGGCAAGACAGTCCAGTGGAAAATGTCACAGATTCTCAGGGACTCGCAGCAGCTGTGGGGGCGCTGGGAGTGCCAGTGAAGAAGCTCCCTCCCTGCCTGCCTGTGGGGACAGAGTAGCACTCACCTGGGCAGAGCACTTTTGGGTCCCCCTCGGCCCAGCCCGGGAAGGTGGATGGCACTGCTGGGCCCGTCTGTGGTGCAAGCTGACTTCCCCACCCAGTTCCTGCTGCTAAGAAGGGCTCGTCAGGCAGGCCCGCAGGTGCCAGCCAGCCCTTCCTGGGCACAGACTTTCCTGGCATCTGCTGGGCAAGAAGGCTAGGGGTGGGGCAGGGGGGACAGGAAATGATTCCTGGGAAAGGGTGAGGGTATTTCTTACAGAATTTGTCCCCATCCCTTAAACCCATTCCCCTTCTGGACACTGTGGGGCAAAAGCCCAGGAAGCCATGGGCCCTCAGGGGCCAGAAGAGAGTTGATAGAGGGAGGCTGAGGTGAGCCCAGGCCCCTGCCCCATCCTGTCCCCGCCACCCCCACCCCCACCCCCGCCCCAACAGGCCAGCGTGGCCCAGGCCGCTGTGTTTGCTTTTCCCGGCTCTATACACTGACTCCATTCAGAGCGGCCTTTCTCCACCCCCAGCCAGCGCAGGGGAGCCAGGGCACCAGGGAGAGAGATCCCCACTCATCCCGCCCTCCTTCACAGCCCCTCCCGCCACCTTCACTTTGGGGACAGCTAGCGTTATGGGCTTCCTGGGTTTGTTTTTTGGGGGGTGGGGAACCACAGGAGGAGGAGGACTGGGGCAGAGGGGGCCCACCCCAGAAGAGAAGAGGGAAAGAGAGACACCGAAGGGAGGGAAAGAGGAGCACCCAGTGAGGTGGGGAAATTGAGGAGAACAGGGAGTAGAAGGGATGGTGAAGAGCAGGGCTCTAATTGGAGGGTCCAGGCAGAGGTGGGCTGGGGAGATGGGGCACAGAGCAGGGAGCCACAGGGCAGAGGCTGGCACCAGAGGCAGGGAGGCACCCTTTTGGGCCAACCCAGAGCCCCTCCTACCACCACCTGGCTCTGTGCCATCGAAGCAGGCAGGGCCTGAGGTGGACCCTGAGGTTGCGGCTCCTGGCTCCCACCTGAAGACCAGCCTCCTCCTCACCCCTGGGACAGGGGCCAGGACAGGCCATGACCTGGTCTGGGGTCGAGGGAGGAAGAGGGTGAAAAGTCCCCTGAGTCAGAAGGCTGTGGGGGAGGCGCCATGGGGGATGCACCTCGGGGCCCCTGCTCTTTGCTCTCTCTGACTGTCACTTGGTACATAAAGGGGTAGAAAGGTCAGATGCGGTCTTTCAGGCCCGTGGGAAAAACTCTGCCCATTTCCCTAATCCATATTTATTGGTGTGAGACACAGGGGTGGGAGGGAGCCCCGCCCCCACCCATCGTCCCAGCCAGGCCAGGTTAGCAGTAAGAACAGGCTCCATGTCACCCAAACCCTACTCTTTGTCTCCAGATTGGCTCCAGAGTCCTCTCCCTCCCCTCCTCCCCTGGCTCCCCCCACCCCGCTTTGGTGTTGCCAAGCAACTGTGGAAGGGTAGCTGAAATATTTTCTTTATTACAAGCAAAAGCAAGACAGCATCATGGCCCCTGGAGGGAAGCGGGGTGGGGGCTGGGGGAGAGGGCATCTTGTGCTCTAGGGGAACCTGGATACTTCAGTGTGCCTCCGCACGGGCAGCGGGGAGGCAGGGCCTCGGGGCCCAAAGGAAGGTGGAGGTGGAACACAGAGGGGACTGGGTGGGCACACAGACACTGGCCTGGTCTCCATAACGCTAAAAGGGGGAGCAGCACCAGGAGAGCCAGGCCTCGGCCCCTCATCTGTCACCCAGCAGCATGCATTCCGGGCCCAGTCACTTCCTTTCTCTCGGCCTAAGCTTCCTCCTTCATAAAATGGGGATAATGGCATGTATTATCTCATTTAATGCTCACATGACCCCCCACGAGACATTTACTGTTCCTTCTTACTGGTTGGAAAGCGGAGTCTGAGAGACGTGAAGGGATGTGCCTAGCAGGTTAGAGGCAGAGGTGAGGCTCCTGAGCCCAAACTTTCTTTAGTAACAGCTGTATTGAGAAGTACTTCACATTCCATGCAGTTTGCCCCGTTAACTCGGACAATTTAATGGGTTTTCATGTGCTCACAGAGTCGTACAACCATCACCACAATCAATTTTTGAACATTCCCGTCACCCCTCAAAGAAACTCTACTCATCAGCCTTCACTCATTCTCCCCAACTTCCCTGCCTCCGGCCCTGGCCAACCACTCATCTGCTTTCTGTCTCTATAGATTTTCCTATTCTGGATTTTCTTTTCTTTTTTTTTTTTTTTAAGAGAGAAGGGGAGGGGAGGGAAGGGAAGGGGAGGGAAGAGAAGGGGAGGGAAGGGCAGGGAAGGGGAGGGAGAGATGCGTTAGAGATATATCGATCCATTGCCTCTCACATACCCCCAACTGGAGACCTGACCCACAACCCAGGCACGTGCCCTGACTGGGAATTGAACTTGTGACAGTTCGGTTTGTGGGCTGGCATTCAATCCACTGAGCGACACCAACCAGGGCTCTATTCTGGATATTTTTATACGTGGACTCAGACGATACGTCTGAGTCCCAACCCTTAACTTCCAATGGCTTCAACCTCCCTTGGGTAATAGAGTGCGGTATCAGCTGGTGGCACGGTTAGGGACGCGGGTTTTGCTGTCTAAAACCTGGCTCTGTCACTCAGTAGCTCTGTACCTGGGGGAAGCTGCTTCCTTTCTCTGAGCCTCAGGTCCCCAGTGTACAAAATCAGGAGGGTAATGACATTTCTCACAAAGCGGTACTGATCCACCAAAGTGCCAGCCCAGGGCCCAGTACTTAACATACGGCATTGACAACTGGGTTTCAGTGATCCACGCACCTGCCTTTTTATCCGGTCACCCAGACACTTGGTAAGTCAGCACTGCCCTGGCTGGTGTGGCTCAATGGATTGAGCGCCGACCTGTGAACCAAAGGGTCACAGGTCCAATTCCCAATCAGGGCACATGCCTGGGTTACAGGTCAGGTCCCCAGAAGGGGGTGTGTGAGAGGCAACCACACAGTGATGTTTCTCTCCCTTTCTGTCTCTCTCCCCCTCTCTTTAAAAATAAGTAAATAAAAAGAAGTCAGAACCTTCTAAGGATCAGGCATGTTCTAGGTGCTGCAGATATAGCAATGAACAGAACAGGATCCCTGCCCACATAGGGCTGGCATTCTGGAGGAGAGGCAAGTGAGGCAGCCAGGCAATCAGAGGCTTCCAGTGAGGAATGCGTACAGTGAAGACGACAGCGCGGCATCATGGGATAAAGTTGCCCAGTGGGTGGAGGTGGCTGCTTCGGTTCGAAAGGCTGACTGCCCTGCCCTCTCCTATCTCAGGGAGAGGGACATCTGTTATAAACGCAAACATGTTGTGCAGGGCAGAGGGCTCTTAGGGTCTTTTCCGAGTGAAGGCAGTGGCTTGGCTTTGTCATCATCTGACACTGGGGACATGTCAGATTGTCAATCCATTTATTTAAAAAAAATTTTTTTTTATTTATTTAGTTTTAGAGAAGGGGGAGGGAGGAAGAGAAGGGGAAAAACATCAATGTGAGAGAAAAACATCAATCGGTTACCTCTTACACATGCCCGACCAGGGACCGAACCTGCAACTAACAGGAAAATGAACACCCAACCCGCTGAGCTACACTGGTCAGGGGTCGGTCCGCTTCTGAAGGCAGACCACTCGCTGGTCACCGTGTAGGAGCACTGGCTACTCCTGGAGAACTCTCATAGTACAAGTGGGGCAACTGCAGCCCAGAGCAGGCACAGCCTGACTGCGGGCACACTGAGTAGTGGAAGAGGGTAGGGCTCTTTCCTCTAACACAAGCTGCGAGGCCAGGCTTCGGGGAGGGGGGGAATGTGGATGGATGGGAACATTTTGGGACAGGGTTGGAAATGTCTGGCACATAGGTGCAGCCTGCCTGACCTGTCACCACGGCTGCTCCCTAGGCACCTGTCTGCCGCGCTCTGGGCCTTGGGCCTGCCTCTGAAGCACAGAACTGAAACCACAGCATGAAGGAAGCCCCCTTCAAGGACCCCCCCCCCCCCCCCCACCACACAGCAAGGCCTCCAGTTCCACACCTAGAACCTCACTGGGCTGGCTGAGTGCCTGCACCCAGTCAATTCTTTATTCATTCATCTTTCGCTCAAGTGTCTCAACATCTGTCTTTTCATTCAATTATCTGTCTGTCCGTCTACCCATTCATTTAGTTGTTACACCAATAAGGCATTCATTCATTCATTCATTCAACAGACGTTTACCGAGCAGTCCTTTGTGCTGGGCGTGGGCATATTTGGTCAAAGGCCAGTTCTGGGAGGAAGGACATGCTTACCTGGCTGTGTGGACAACCCTGCTACCTTCTTCTCTCTGAGAGTCAGTGTCGGAGAGGGGGAGCGGAGAGAGCAGAGGCTAGGAGCGGTTGAACGCACGCCCAAACCCACACATGCGTCCTCTGTGTGTGCGTGTGCGCAGATTATGGTACAGCTTTACTGCTGGCAAATGCAGCGTGTGTTTGGGCCCTCTAGCACCACGGCTACCTCTCCGGAGGCAGGACCGGCCCAATGGGCCCACTTCACGGAGGTGGCGACTACCAGTCAGGCTATTGGCATTCACTGATCCTGGAAGCCCAAGGCAATGCTGCCTCTTCCAGAAGTGTACCCACAGCCTCCCTGTCGGAATGCATGGCTGGTCTCCTGTAATCCCAGAGAACGATGCTCACACGCCAGTGGCAGCGTTGGCCTGTGGCTCTGCTTCTGTCGTTGGGACTGGCTGGGAATCTGCGTGTCTGCCTGTCCACGGGGTGGGTTCTTCTAGGGAGGCAATATCAGGCTCTGTTTGTCTTTATCTTGCCCTCCTCTTAGCCTCAGGTGCTCACTGAAGGTCAGTCATTGCCAAGTGACCTGGCTGAGGCCAGAGGCACGGTCAAGAACACAGTCTGGAACCCTGCTCTGCCGGCACCTACGCCCAGGCCACCATCAGTTCTCACCTGCAAACCAGCAGCGGCTGAAGTGCTCTCCTCTGGTCCCCCTGGCCCCGATTCCCCTCCCCCATCTCCCTCTCCTCGTTCTCTGCACACCAGCCCTAGCTAATCTTTGAAAATGTAAATCTGAACTTGACAGACCTTTTAGGATCCCTGCTGCGGTTAGGATAAAATCACAAAGCCTCCTGGTGTCCTACAGAGTGGAGCAGGGTCACCCCAGGTTTATCTCAAACTTCCTCTTTCTTTCTGTGCCCCAGCCATGCCAGATTTTTCTTTCCCAGCACTCGCCATGTTCCTCTGCTTGCTAGCTTTGCAGCATGCTGCGGTTTCCTTTGCCCGGGACAGGGTCAGCACCCACACCCCACCCACCTCCACCTACCTCCCCACTGCCCAGGGCGGCTCCCCCCGCACCTTGCCCCCCCCCCCCCCGCCCGCCCTGCGCTTCACCTGCTCCCCTGTGCATCTCCACTGGGGACTTGTGCCCACTGCTCAGTCCCCCACTGGCGCACAGTAGGCACTCTACACACATCTGCTCAGTGAGAAGCAGCAGTTTCCCTGAGGGTGAGTGAGGCAAATCGGCCCTTTCCTGCCAGGGACTGCGGGGCTTTAAAGAGCCCAGACACTCCGCTGAGGCTGCGAGCGAGCCCCCTCCCGGAACGTAGCTGCCTGGCGAGCCCAAGAACTCTGCCGTCCCTCAGAGACCACCCTGGCCACTCCCTCGAGGCCCTGTTCCCGCCAGGCCAGGGTGGGGCCAGGACTCGATTCTAATTTATAAGGAGACACTGGGTGTTCTCCTGGGTTTGGAGATTCCCCCTCCCTTTTTTTCTGTTTTTTTTTCTGGGCGGGGGAGGGGGTGAGTCTGGAGTTTTCAGTGCGCACTCATATCAGTCCCCTTCTCATCTGTGGAGTAAAGGCTGGGAAACTAGTGTGCAGCGGGCTCCACCGCCTTGGGCTCCAGCTGCTGCTCCACCCCCTGCCAGTTGGGGACGAAGCACTAACCTGCCACCGATCTCAGTTTCTTCCTCTGCAAAGTCGGACTGGTAACAGTACCTACTCCCCAGAGCTGCTGGGAGCAGTGAGCAAGCTACCACTCACTACCTTTAGAGCGCACAGCGCTCGGCACACGAGGCGCCTGTGGACATTGTCACTGTCACCCGGTGGAGAGTTCCCAGGAGCGAGGACCCAGTTAGTCGGCAGGGCTCCCTCTCTATAAAAACGTCACTCCAGGAATTACTCCCCAGAAGCCACGTTTCTTGAACTTTTGTAAGGAATCCCTAGAAGTTTATGTGGAGTTGTCGGTGGACATTTGAGGGTTGACCAGAGGGAGCCACACTAGGCCCTGGAGGCGCGAAGGTCAGTGGCGCCCACTTCCTGCCCCAGTGAGAGCAGACCCACCAATACGATAATTCCATAGGGGCACGAGGCAAGGTGGCCCCCAGCCGTGAGGAGGGGATGAGGGGAGGACACCTGGGGTCGATGGAGGGCAGGAGGTATGGGAAGAATGGCCACAGACTCCCCTTGGGGTGTGAGGTTCAGTGGGGAGGCTGGGCTGAGGTCTGCGGGAAGAAACTGGGCATGGATTGCCCCAGTAGACTGAGAACCTCCTCCTGGCAGAGGTGGGGGTGGGGAGCACCTCTGAGGGAGACAGAGCCCCTGCCCCCTGGACTGGTGGGCTGTCCAGTGGTAGAGACAAGACAGCATCACTAGATTCCATGCCCCTCTACCACCCTGCTCCCCACCCCCGACCCCCTGCCAGAGCTGAGGTATCTAGGAGCCTGCAGGAGGTGTCCTGGGAATCAAGTCCTTATCCTTGGTCCCTGCAGCCTGCAGATTCTTGGGGAGGGGCTGGGGATGTGGTCACTGGAGATGACATCTTCAGACTGGGGGTCAGGACTGCATCCCCTCCCTTAAGCTTCAGCAGAGCCTCTTAACGGGGTGACCCTCTGACCTCCAAACTGTTCCCCCACACCCCCTAGCTAGAAGCCCCCCGGGGCAGGAGCTTAAGGAAGGAGGGCTCCAGAGGCCTCAGCTTAAACGCAGAGAGGAAGCCAGGAGTCCCCGGGGCAGGCGAGGGAAGCTCAGCCAAGGCCAGGAGCCTAAGTCAGGTCCACAGGAGTGCAGGGCCGAGACGCGGGTGCCTGGCCCAGGAGAAGGGAGGGGGCTATGGGCAAAGGGGTCGGCGGAGGGAGCAGGCGGGACACTGGGAGTCTAGGATGCAGGGTGGGGCTAGGAGGGCGAGGGGTCCGGCCAGTGCAGGGGGGGCGCCCCCGGGGAGGGGCACGCTATGTCTTTAAGAGCAGCCTGAGCGCAGGTTGCAGCTGCCTGGCCAGCCCGAGAGACAGCGGAGATTCATTACCCGCCGACACAATGACCATTGATGGCCCCGTGGCGTTATTCAAATCCAGTACCAATTGCAGCCGAGCCCCTTTCTCCGCGCCAGGCCCGTATTGTTGGAGCGGCCCACTAAAAGCCCGCCCCGGCCCCGAGCCGCCAGAGGCGCCCGCTGGGGTTCAGCCCTGCGCCTCGCCAGCCCGCCGGCTCCTAGCCCGGCTCACCGGGCACGGCAGGTGACCCGGCGGTGCATTCCAGCGCTCCCTGCCGCGCCCCGGCCACCGCCACCACTACTACAGGCACCCGGGCCAAGATTCAGCCACAGGGAAGCGGAGAGCACCGGAGCCGGTGCGTGCGCGGGGACAGCGGGGGCGGGGACCCACGAGTCCAGCAGTCCGGACCCGGGCTCAGAAACACCACCTGGCCTCGGGCCCCTGCTTTCTGAATTCCTGGCGAGCCTGGGAAGCCCAGGCTGGGGGTGGGGAGAGGGGAGTCGGGGTTCCCCGGGCATGACTGAGGAGATTCCCCCAACCTCGGGCCACGCAGAGCGCCAACGCGGGCTACTTTAGGGACCCCGGGCCGCGACTGAAGGAGATACACGCCAGGGGCGATGGGGATTCCCTAAGCAGGGTCGGGATCGGCGTGTTTGCCCCTCCACCTTACCGAGGGATGGGCCGCAACCGCTGAGCCAGGCAGTCGGACGCGCAGCTCCGGAGGTCTCCTGGTCCCCTGCTTTTAAGGAGTGAAGGCGAACCCCGCAGGAGACTGGGGCCCTGAACTCAGGGGCTTCGCCACTGATTGTCCAAACGCAATTCTTGTACGAGTCTGCGGCCAACCGAGAATTGTGGCTGGACATCTGTGGCTGAGCTCCGGGTGCAACAGGGGTGGGAGCCACAGGGACCCAGCTCACGAAGGCGAGACCCCTCGCCCGGAGCAGCAGCTGGCCAGCCCCAGCGCCAGGATCGCGGCGGCCCGGCCCGCAAACGAGAGACGCCGGTCCGCGCCGCCAGCGTCGCCATCCTCATCCTTGTCGTCGTCCTTCTTCTCTGCGGGTGACCAGTCCTGGCCGAGGGTGACCTCCAGTCAATCGCGTCGTTTCCCTTTTTTCAAATTTCGGCTGAAACGAAGCTGGCATGCAGCAGCAGGGCCCGAAAGTGGTCCCAGGAGCCCGCCCTCGGGCCAGCCGCAGGAAGTCGGGAGAGAAAGAAGATGCCGGCAGAAAGCGCTAACTCATTTTGAATTGGTTCTCACCTACCCCCCCCAAAAGGGTTATCACCAATAACCCCGAAAGATAAAGCCTAAACCGACCCCTAAATTCCCAATAAACCGACCCCTTCGGCCAGGCCCTCTAGAGGGACTGACGGGCAGAGCCTCCTGCAGCCGCTGCCGGAGTTGGAGCAGCGTGGGGAATGATGCGATCCAGCCGGGCAACTGCCTTGGCTTTGGAGACCGAACTTGGATAAACGAATCCTTTTCATTAAAGACAAATCTCCGGAGATGGTGGGACTTATTCATTTATTTCCTCACAAGCTGGGGTCAGGAGTTGCCTGGGGAGAAGGGGCAGTTGGGCATTGCTGGCACTGAGGTCAGGTCACCTGTCCCTGACCCCTCTCAGACTCCGGGCTGAAAATGACCCAAAATGCTGTGGACCGTGGCTTGGCACTGTCGCCAGCATCCCTTGCTGCCTTGGAGAATGTGGTTTTCCCAGCGCGTCCTTCTGCCCTACTGCTCAGTGTTCACTGGGGTGCAGTGGAGGGAGGGGTATCCCATCTCTAACCCCTGGCCCCAGTGCAGGTGAGAAAGAAATCCGCTGGCCCAGATCCCAGGACTTGGAATCCCGGGAGGG
Organism: Desmodus rotundus; assembly: GCF_022682495.2. NCBI lineage: Eukaryota > Metazoa > Chordata > Mammalia > Chiroptera > Phyllostomidae > Desmodus > Desmodus rotundus. The sequence goes on from NC_071387.1 coordinate 5,826,994, forward strand.
ACAATGAGCCACTTCAGTGGGATTGGAGGCAGGGAGAGACGTCCAGGTTACAGGGAGGAGAGGACAGGCTGCAGGGGGGCTGTTTCAAGCCCTTTGCTCTGTTCCCTAACTTGGAAACCCTGACCTTGGCACCTCGTGTGGGCTGGTCCAACAGCCTCTCTAGACAGCGTTCTGGGCCCCAACAGTGGCCTTAATTTGCACCCAGACCGCCTCCTACCAATAACCCCAGCACAGCTGCCTCCCCCCACACAGGTAACCAGAGGGCCTCCACCCGCAGAGTGCTGGAGAGGAGCTTACCAGCCAGGGTGTGGTTGGTCCCTTAGGCCTGGAGAATGCTGGGTGCGCACAACCCCCACACCTCCAGCACAGTGCTGGGGCAACCAGACCAGCACCTCGTTCCCACACAGTGAGAGAAATCCCATCTCAAATGGCTGATATTTAGTGACAAGCAATGTTTTGGGCAAGATAATGTTAATGCCCTATTTTTTTTTTTTTTTTTTGAGGTCTCCCTCCAGCAAAGAAAGCTTTTCTCCAGGTCATGGGAAGGAGGGGCTCGGCAGTCTTATCTATGTCACTCCCGTTGTGGGTTCTGGGGCTGCTGGCCGCAGCCGGTGGGACAAAGCCTGGCCTCAGACAGACATGTGAGAAGTGTGTGTCCTGGGACCCAGACTGGGCTGGGCCACCCCCTTCTCCAGACAGCCCTGTCAGGTCGCCCCCTCGCAGTCAAGCAAGGGTTTCGACCCCTGCCCTTTTCTGGGTGAAGGGCAGCTCTGAAATCCCTGGGTGGAGGCGAAGAAAGTGGACCAGAGACCATGGCTGAGGGGATGTGGGGTGCCTCTGGTTTCTAGGGATAAAGCTCCAGGCAAGGCTAGTAAACAACCTCGTCTTTTATTTGCCCAAGGCCAGCTGTTGCAGACCCTGAGGCCCCAAGACTTCCAGAAGGGATGGAGGAGGAGGGGTGAGCCGCCCCGCCCACCCAGGTGCTGCTTGCCCCAATCCTGCTTCCTGCAGGAGGTAGGAAGGGAGAGAGGGCCTAATTTGTAACATCAGTATCACCCCCATTTTCAGACATTGTAATTTATCAGTTGTTGCCGAGGAGGAAACTGAGGCACACTGACCCTTCCAGGCCTCTGACAGTCCAAGGTTAAGCCCACTCCTTCCTCTCCATTATGGGCTGCAGGCAGCCTTTTGCTGGGAGAAGGTCTCAGGAGCCCATCTGGTGGCCTGTGTGTGGGGGGGGGGAGTGGAGGAAGGCCAGCCAGGGTCAAGGGCTGGGGATGGGGGGAGCAGGAGGAGGGGTGTGATTGGAAGAGCAGCTGCTGGGTGGTGGGCAGGGGGTCAGCACTGAATAGGGGACCCCAGCTGGGGCTCCATAATGACATCAGTGGGGGACAGGCAGAGCCCTCTACTGTCCAGATGGGGAAACTGAGGCAGGGACACCTCCAGTGTTTGAGAAGGGAGGGGGCATCCCATCAGCTGTTGAGGACCATTCATCTTTCCCACGAAGACACTATGACCTGGAGCTGGAGCACCTTGTCAGCGGTCACTCAGGGTTTAGACTGAGACATACGAATGGAAGGCAGCTAGGTCACCTGGCCCTGCGCCCCCACACCTCTCAACAAACCAGAGGGGCACCCTCCCCCACCTCAGCTGCTGGGAGAGGGAGGGCTGGGCTCGGGCACTTGCCTGCCCCTGCTCACGTGCCTGCGAAAGGCTCGGTTTCGCACCTGGCCTCTTTTCCCTGCCTGAGGGGGCTCAGGGGACAGAGCAGGGGAGAAAGCAGCCGAGGGGGACAGGGGGAGGTCTGGTTGCTCTCCCCACCCCAAGGGGGGCCCAGGTGCAGAAAGGGGAGCTCAGCCACCGTGCAGCGTGGACACGAAGAGGACGCTGTCCCGGTCCTGAAGCTGGTAGTCCAGCTCGCCCTGGTCCAGGAGAGAGATGAGGGGGGCCGTCAGGGCCATTTTTCCAGTTTCACCCCAAGTGTCAGGGGCAGGGGTGCGCCTGGCTGCTTTGGGAGAGAAAGACTCTACCAGAGAACCAGGTACCCTGTACTTTAACTTGCAGATGTCCAGGATGGAGGACAGCTCACCCCTTCCCCCAGCTACCCCTTTTCTTCCTGGGATGGGAGGCTGAACAGCCTCAGCACGGAGGCTAGGGTGGGACAGAGGGTTCTGCGCCCTGTCCAGGCCTCATGGAAAGCCTTTCTGACTAGAGCAGCAAGGGGAGGGTTGGGGAAGGGTGTCCCCGAGGTACTGACCAGCAGTTCCCAGTCGGCATCATTAATCAGCACCAGAATTCCTGGCCGCCTGTGGGAAAGACGGTGGTGAGTAGCAGGAAGTGAAGGGCAGGGGGCAGTTAGTTGCAAGGGTGGCGAGGCTTAGACCTTTGGGCTGCAGGAGAATGTGATGGGAGCCTTCCCTCCTGATGTTCCAGTAACAGATGTCCCAGGAAGTGGAGGTGACAGTCTAAATCTAAAGGAAACCTGGTGTGGCAGTCATGGCCGTGGGGCCAGGTGCAAATTCCAGCACCCCTACCCTCCGGACCTCAGGCAGGTCATTTTGTTTCTCTGAGTGTTGGCGACCCAGGTGGACACAGGCAAATGACAGGGCCTCCCCACAAGGCCTGCTCGAGGGTGAGCTGGGATGGTGGGCGAGGGGCTTGCTTGCCTGAGTCGTCGGGGGCACCTGCAGGTAGCAGCATGTCTTCCCAAGGGTCCACCTCGGCATTGCCACACCAGGGGTGGCCGACAGGGGCTCTGAGCAGCTGAAAGCCCAAGAGCAGCCCTGCCTGGTGTGAGGCAGGTGAGGCTGACTTTCAGACTGGTTCCTCAGCCTGGCTCCTGCTGCCAGTGGCCCACAGCTTTGCTGTCCTCGGGGGGTGGCCTCCATGACTGCTGGACCATGACCTGAGCCCCGGGGCTGGATGGCAGCCTTAGCCCCCAGGATCTCCTGGTGACCTCTGCTTCAGGGAAGATGGACAGGTCCCACAAGTGCCCTGCCCACCGCCTGTAGGCACTCGTCTGGCCTTGTTGTAGTAAAGGGACTTCTTGCACATGGAGCCTGACTCCTTGCTGAGGGGGCTGAGCTGGGCCAGGGCAGGTGAAGAAGCTGTGGGCGAGGGTAGGGGTGTCTCCAGTGAACACAAACATGTGTGTATGCGTGTGTGTGCACAGTGATTCCCTGGAATCCTAGACCTCTGCTGTCCCCAACCCCTGGGTCCTGGACAGGTACTGGTCAGAGGCCAGTTAGGAACCAGGCTGCACAACAGGAGGTGAGCGGCAAGCTGGCTAGATGGCCTGAGCTCTCCTTCCTGTCCCTCCGCACCCACCCTGACCATGGAAAAACTGCCTCACGAAACCAGTCCCTGGTGCCAAAAAGGATGGGGACCGCTGCTATATGGTATCTATTAGCCATGTTTCAATTTAAATTACCATGAAGTGAGACTGAGTATTTGGTTCCTCATTCACACTAGCCGCATTCCCAGGGCTCAGTAGCCTCACGTACCCAGCGTCCAATTACCATATTGGACAGCACAGATATAGAACACTTCCATTATTGCAGAAAGTCCCAGATTGTCAAGGAATGAAGGGGACCTTGGGTAGCATCTTGTCCTCAGTACTTTTGAACAGAGAAGAGTAGCTGAGGCCCAGAGAAGTAAAGTAACTTGCCTAAGGTTCCACAGCAAGTTGTGGCAAGCAGAAGGAGGAATCCGAGTTTCTTGAGAAATGTACCAGTTCCCTGACCTGGGTGTTTAAAAAATTCCCAACCACCAAGCATGGCAACAAGAAAACCAAAAGCTCTTTCCTTGGAGCCTGGGGGACGGCAAGGGGACAAGAAGACCCGGAGAAGGCTTTGGCCCAACATGGAGACAGGCTCAGCGCCTCCCTGCTGCCCACCCTCCTCGGGGAAGAGAAGAGGGGACTCACACGCTGTCTCCCTGGATAAACAGTTCTGGCCGCTCTTTGAGCAAATTCTTCTTGATCCAGACAAGGAGGTTCCGGATGTCCCCTGGAGAGGAGGGCACAGAACACACTGCTGTGAACCCCGGTTACTTCCGACCCCCCGAGCCCTGCCTGTACCACAAGGAAGAGCATATGGGGCTCAGGGGCCTCCTTTAGACCGAGCTGCCATGGCCCCTGGTCTTGCGGACTCCCAAGGTGAGGAAGTAGGTTAGCAGGGGCCAGTGGTTTGCCAGAAAGGTCCTCAGAGAAAGTGTCACCTAGACTACTGAAGGCTTGGAAAGGCAATGGGGACTCAAGGCAGATAGCAGGAGGCACTGTCACATCTGGAGGGGCTGGACGACAGCCCCCACCCCCAAGTCCTGGAAGACGGTCTGAAACTGCCGCAGATAGGCTTCTGAGAGGCTCCTGAAGGTAGAGTTCACCTTCACCTCTCTGGCCAGGCCCAGAGCGGATTCTGCTCGGCTCTGGGGGGGGGGGGGGGCAGGGGGGCGGGTCTGCATACATTTCCCTTTGTGAGGGAAGAAAAACAATTGCTGAGCTGATAACATCAGTTAATTTCCTCCAGCAGAGGGAAAGCGGGGTCCTTCACCAGCCAGAGAGCTGACCAGTCACTGCCCCAGGCCTCCCTTCACAGAGTCCTCCCCCACCCTGGGGCTGTGGGGAACCACCCTGAGGAGGCAAGAGGTTCAGGGTCAAAAGGGCCTCTCTCGCTCCCCTGCACTGATATCTGCCACTTTGTGGTTGTGGGACCGCCACCAAGCTCTTTGCACATCATGTGGAGGCTCAGGGCCACCTGTCCCCAGGGTCACCTCTCTTTTCCTAGGAGCAGGGTCCCAGGGCACAGCACACTGAAACCCGGCTCGGGAAACTCCTCGAAAGCTACGGCTCTCAGCTACTGCTCTTCGAACTGACCGTCTCCTCTGGCTGTGGGAGTCCCTTCTTTCCCTCCGGTGATGGGAGGACTGAAGGCCCTGGGGAGACAGCTAGTCTCTGAGAAGCCAGCGGGGGACTAGCCACGCCCACCCCCAGTGAATGTCTCAGGCTGAGCTGGAAAAGGGCCCTCCATGCCTTGGTTTCTCCACCCAGAGTCAGAGTCCTGGCATGTGGCGGAGAGAAGGGCTGCCTGGGTGGAGGAGAGAGCATCCGTCCTTCTCGGTCCGGGCCCCCCAGCGGTGTGTCGCACACACAGGGCCAGCCTTGGACAGGGCTGTAAGCTGCCCTCCGTGGCCTGGGCACCAACACCGCAAGGCAGGTCAGCTGCACCCTGGACAGAACTGCTCCCTCTGCTCCAGGCCAACTTCCCCAAGTGGCCAGCAGAGCACAGGGCTATGGGCAAAGTGTCTGTGGACTGAGACGTCACCTTTCAATTTTAATTCCTACTTTTACACAGAGCAGGTCGGGGTCTTCACGGTCCCTGCAGCGCAGGGCACGGGAGTGTTGCCTCCAATGGGCTACAGTCTGTGTGGACTCTGGGCCGTGGTCCTCTCGAGGCCTGGGTTTCAGAGGTTTCCCTGTGGCCTCCATCGCGGCACTGTCTGGTGGGCTGCCAGCCCATACATCTTGGGGCCGCTCGATAGAGCTGCCGGAGTCTGGCACATCCATCAGCCTGCCCGGGCGGGCCAGGCTCTGCCTGTGTGTGCAGAGGCGCTAAGAGGGACTGGGCAGTGCCTGGCCTGAGGGCCACCAACTGCACCTGCACAGCCCTGGCCATCCCGTACAGAACCAGACCCAGCTGTTAGAAGAAGGGCTTCTCTTCCACTCTGGACAGGCTGGGGGTGGGGTGGCTGGTGGTCATACTGGGGTCACCCAAGCAATGGCAGCATCACAGAGCCCCGGAGGGGCGGGCTGGGGGTGAGTCTGCTGCCGGTGCTGGCGCTGGCTCATTTATCACGATGCTGCTCTTTGCTGAGGTCATTCCCTCCCTCCTCTGCACCCCCCGGGCCTGCCCACATTCTTGATAACCTGTTACCATGGTGAGGCCACCACATCACCATCCTCATTGTTCCCCCATGCCTGGATTTGGGGGTGGGAGAGAGGGTACTCACGGCAGGCTGCGAGGGCTCCTAGGCCTGGCCTGAAACACCCCCCAGGGACATCTTGCTGGGCTTGCTGAGGCCCAGACAATATGCAAATGGCCTCCAAGCCAGATGGTCGGCTTCCAAAGGCACCCAGGGGAGGAGGAAGGGTTAAGCAGAGTCAGGGGCTGGTGGCTTGAGGGCGGCTCTGGGGAGTCTCACTTTCCCTTCGCCCCAGTGTCCCCCTGCCTTCCCACTGCCTCAGAGGGTGGCTTTCCTCCTGGGACCCCACACAATCATTTGTAAGATAAATATTTACTGAGCAACTACTATATGCCAGGTGCCAGGGAAATGGCAGTGAACAAGAGAGACACAGAACCCACCCTCACGGAGCTGACATTACATATTTTATTAGGTGTGACAGACGTTATTTCCTTTGCGTAGGGTTGGAAAAAGCTTTTCTGACGATATTAACGTTGAAGCTGAGGCCTGAAGGATGCGCAGGGCAGGCCGGGGGAAGGCAGAAGGAAGAACATATGGGAAGACCTGAGGCAGAAGGAATTGGCAGGTTCAAGGTAACAGAACAGGGAAGGCCAGAGGACTGGCTTGAGCAGCAGCCAGCACCCAGATCCCACAGGGCAAGTGTGGGCCTTGAGCAGGGGCCTGCTCTGGGAGAGACGCCCCACCCCCACCCCCCACCCCGTGAACCCCAGGGGCATCGTTCGCCCACACTGCCAGGGCCGCGCTCCATGTCCCTCTGCCTTGATGCGTGTGCCAAGAGCAGCGCAAACACACAGCGTCACCAGCACTGGATTGCGCTCAGAGGACCCGCACTGGCCACGGTGCACGGCAGAGAGGCCCAGGGGCAGCACCTCAGCTCCCCCGCTTTCCAGTGACAGGACCTTGGGTAAGGCATTCCGCGAGCCCCAGCCTCCTCCTTTGCAAAATGGAAGTGGTAAGAATGTCTCGTGGGGCGGCTGTGAGGATGGAATACGATGATTCATGTAAAGCTCCTGGTGCTGTGCCTGGCGTATCAATGCTGTAATTCTATGATTCAGAAGAAGAACCTGCACCTTCTGCCCTCTCTCGATGCCCTGAGCTTCCACACTCTGCCTGGGGGCTGGCGCCCTGGGAGTGTGCTCAGACTGCTTTGGAGAGTGAGGTAGTCAGCCAACCATTAATCAGACAGTGCTGGGACTGGCTGGGGTTGTTTGTGGGATTCACTACCTTTCCATCAGAAGCTGCAGGGGGATTGGGAGAGTGGTGAGGGGGCCCCAGACACTGGGGCTTCCCTCCACTTTATTTATTTATTGGATTTGTATGTTTATTTTTAAAAATTTATTTTATTAAAGATTTTATTTATTTGTCTTCACAGAGGGGAAGGGAGGGAGAAAGAGAGGGAAACATCAATGTGTGGTTGCCTCTCACACACCCCCTTCTGGGGATCTGGCCTGCAACCCAGGCATGTGCCCAGACTGGGAATTGAACAGGTGACCCTTTAGTTTGTAGGCTAGCCGCTCAATCCACTGAGCCACACCTGCCAGAGCTGTGTAAGAGTTTATTTGAGCTGAACTGATGATATATGTCAGAGCGCAAAATCTCAAACCTTCCTCTTCTCTCCATTTTAAATGTTTAGAACTTTAAGATGTGGCCAGGACAACCCAGCTGCAAGGAATCACATTCTGAGGCTGTGGCTGCTACAGGCCAGAGTGCCCCTGGGCACGCAGCCCCAAAGGAGGGAGAGGAGTGCCCTAACACAAGGTGTCCAGGGCAGGAAGCTGTGTGACCTGCCCCGCCCATCTGGGGAAAAGCAAGTGATGGGCGCTGCTTGCCACCCTGGGCAGAGTGGTTAAGGGCTTGGTGTCTGGAGGCGGGAACTGGTGCTAGATGGCCTTGGGCAGGAAGTCACTTTACCTCCCTAAGTCTCAGGGTCACCCTCTGACAAATGGGGTAAAAGTCCAACCACCCAAGAGCTGCCGTGAGGATTCGGGCATGAAGCCAGCAGCGGGCCCACCCCGCACAGCACTATTTGGGACAAAAAACGACCAGTGACTTAGGGCTCCTTATCCTCTGGGCTGCCAGAGCCTAAAGCTGCGCGCAACTGGGCACCCCGCACGCCCCTTAGAGAGAACCTGAAAGGCTCACGGGACTCTGTCACCCCAGCGGGCTTGTCCTGGTCTGAGAACACTGGCCACCCACTGTGGCAGGGCCCCCGACAGTGTCAGTCTTGGTTTCTCAGCTCAAGGAACAATCTCAAGGTCTTATCTGATATCGAATCCTTGCTGTGACAGACCCTTGTCCAGCCTCTCTTTGAACGCTTCAGGGAGAGCTTTTCTCTCAGCCAGAAATCTATCTTCCTGCCATTCCCACCGAGCCTGGTTATTCCACGGGGACCAGGCCAACAAATGTGTCCCCTCTTCCTGCGCCTGCCCTGCAGATTTGGGAGAGGCAGATCCCAGGTCCCCTGAGTCTTCTCTTCCATAGGTTAGACCACTCCAGTCCCCACCAAGTCTACTGGGCTCTAAGACAGGGCTCTTCTGGGAGCCCACCCCAGGCCTTAGTTGAAAGGGAGAAGAAAGAGCTGGGATAGGGGGAGTAAAAGAGAAGAGAGGGTAGAGGGAACATCAGAGAGTCCATTTACAAGTGAATGGGGGTAAGAATGGAGCAGTTTGTGGGCTAAACTGGCCTCAGAAGGAGGTTTACAGATGTGCGAAGGGACGCTCCTCATTGTTTAATTAAGCAGAAAGTGGATCTTTTCAAAAGCAATTTTGCACAGGGACTGGGAGGGATGGGGGGATTGGAGGGCCATGGGGAGGGGATCAGCAAACAGGCCCCAGAGCAAAGAAAGGAACAGCTGGCCCCGGAGAGGCTGTGAAATGCATGCTAAGCAGTTTAAAGCTCGGGAGCTCCCTCCAGCTCCTGCCCTCCCTTGTCGGCCACCCTTTGACACAATGGCAGGGCGGAGGAAGAGGGGCAGGGAGAGGGGAGGCAGACACGGCTCCTCCTGGGGGCCAGGGCAGGTAATGCCCATGCTGGGGCAGCCTGTCCCCTGAAGTTCTGGGTTTGTTCCAGGCCGCTGACCAGGTCTGGGCTGGACCCCTGGAAATGAAGGGATCCTTGAAGCACAAGCATAAACGCCAGCCGCCTGGCGGCCACAATGCTCAAAGCGGGTGGGTGCCTACCAGCCCCGGTCAGCACAATCAAGGACCGGGCCTGCTCCATGGAGACGGCTATGAAGGTGTCCCCTACAGACACGACTGCTGCCTAGGTCAGCATGCCCTGCTTCCTGGAACTGTATGCTTGACTTGACAGGAACATTTCGGAACTACAGATGTGAAACAGATAACCAGCTCAACGAGATGAAATCTAGCCCAACCCTCCCATTTTACAGATGGGAAAATGGAGGCCCGCAAAAAGAAGTGACTTGCTATCGGGCATGGCCAGGACTCCTCTCTTGTGATCTCACCCCCACCCCCACCCCCGCCTTGGCCTTGCCCGTCCTCTTTTCCCAAATTGGCTGGGTTAGGAGCCCTCCCCTGGCCCAAGACCCAGAACCCCGGAGTTCCCTTGTTTGTCGGACTTGTCACAATCCATAATCTTATGGCTGCTGTTTTCTCTGCTGGAGCCTCCAGGACCTACTTGGCCACGGGCAGCCCCTGGGCTGGGAAGGCTGCCAGACAACCGATCTGGGCACGGGCTTGGGGGAAGAGTAAGACTCTCCTAGTGGCAACTGCTGGGCTCCCGTGTGCCAGGGTAAAGCCTGGCAGCTGCCAGCCAGCCATGCGGCTGTGATGTGACCCAAGCCTCTGGCCACAGCAGGACAAAAACAGGGACCAGAGGTAGTCACAGCCAAGGGCCCAAAGACAGAGCAAAAAGGCCCGTTCAGCTCCCCTCCTCCTTCCCTTTCTTGCATCCTGGAGAGGAAAGGTAGGCCCCCGGCCACCCTGTAAGCAGCGGATGGAGGCTGAGGGACCACAAACCTGGTTAGCCCACCCCCGCTACCTGAGTCACTCAGGGCAGGTCACTCCCTTCTCTCTCTCTCTCTCAGGTGTGGTTTCCTTGATGATGGATATATGTACTGTGGTCATTATGAAAATAGAAGTAAGTGGCTGTTGAAAGCATGACTATAAATGAACAAAAGTGTAAAAACCAGGAAGTACACTGCAAGTGTGAGATGGCACGTGGCCCTGGGAGCCTCTTGGGATAAATGGTGATGGGTTAGCAGTACCATGCAAGGACTGTGGAGTCCCTAGAGTCTGGTTCTGAACCTCAGTTCCACCATTTAAATAAGCACGTGGCTCGGAGGAAGGTCCTCGACGCCTGTGTTTGGATTTCCACTTTTCAAAATGCAATGACAGCTACTGCCTAGGAATTTGTGACAATTATTTGCGCACCCAACTGGGGCTTTGCCTACCATGCCGAACTCAGCCGCTGCCCCTGATGACACTGGACTTCTTCCAGTCCCTGGGCCACGAGGGCCAGCTCCTTTGCCTGGAGCAGGCCTCAGGCACCTCTGTTGTCTCCCCCGTTTTACTGCGCTGGCTCCTTTTCATCCTTCAAACTTAATTCCAGGTCACCTCTTTAAAGAGGCCTTCCCTGACTCCGGCGTCTAGTTCCAAGCACCCTTTGCTCTCCTGCCGGTGACACCACTTGCAGTTACGCTCCTCCTCACCGCCTGGCTCCACTTCCATTACACCATGAGCCCCATGAGGGCAAGAACAGCGTCTGCTTCACTCAGCACCAAACACCCAGCAACTGGCACAGTGCCTGGCACAAAGGAGGCACTCAAAGATGTTCCAACTGCAAGAAAGAATGAAGTACTGACTTCCATACCTGGCACTTGGTAAGCATTTAGCCAAAGAATGAATGAAAAGGGCTGCAATTATTAAACCCGAGGATGTTCGTGCTACACAAATACAGGGGGAAATAAATCATAATTGTGATATTTTAATCACTTCCCAGGCAGGTCTTCAAGGCTGAAACTTTTTTTTAAAGATTTTATTTATTTTTAGACAGAGGGAAAGGAAGAGAGAAAGAGAGGGAGATAAACATCAATGTGTGGTTGCCTTTCATGTGCCCCGCACTGGGGATCCAGCCCACAACCCAGGCATGTGCCCTGACTGGGAATTGAACTGGCGACCCTTGCAGCTCACAGGCTGGCGCTCAATCCACTGAGCCACACCAGCCAGGGCTTTTTCTTTTAATCCTCACTCAAGGACATTTTGTTTCATTGCTTTTAGAGAGGGAGGGAGGGAGGGAGAGAAACATCGATGTGAGACATCACTGGGTTGCCTCCCATCTGCACCTGGACCAGGCGTGGCACACAGCTCTGTCCAGACCAGAGCATCAAACCCTCAACCTTTTGGCTACAAGAGAACACTCCAACCAACTGAACGACACTGGTCAGGGCAAGGCTGAATCTCTGAGACTCCTTCTGAGGGCCCCTGCTCCCTCCCAAGGCTGCACAGCCATCTGTCGAACTGAGAAACAGTCACCTCTGTCACCCCCGCTCTTCCCCCACCAAGGACACACAATCCCATGGTCCTGACATTTAAACATTTAACCTCCACCTCATGCCCACCACCAGCCGATGGGGAGCAGTGCCCTGTGTGCCCCTGAATGTGGCACACAGACCTACCCTGTGCCGCTGCTCTCTGACTGGAGGGAGGGGGAGACAGCCCTGGCAGCCAGTGAGTTGGGGCAGTAATCGTGTGATTCCTGGCAGATGCTCATCTAGTTGCAGAAGAATCCTGTCTAACCTCACCATTTCTACGGCCCGCCCCCAGGAACCTCACTCCCCCGCCACCTCATGACCGACCGACTGCTCTCCAGAGCGCCTCGGCCCGAGGTGAGCCAGGCTCTCAGGCCCGAGCGTCCGGAGCACTCGTCTCTGACCAGCGTCCGCTGCGAGGCATGCGGTGTGCCCCACAGCTGCGATGCCAGCCCGCTTCCACACTGTACGGGTGTTTGCCCAGCTGGACCTTTGCAAACCCCTGCTTTGAAGGCAGGGACTGGCTCTCATTCATGGCTGTCTCCCCAGTGCCTGGTACAAGGTCTGCCACCCAGGAAGGGCTCAGTATAAGTTTGTTAAACAAAGATGAGCAAGTATTTGAATGGACAAATAAAAAAAGTCCACTGTCTCCCTTAGTCAACCTCCCTCCTCCAACCTCCTTTTTGGCTGGAAGTGTTCTTCTCATCTAAATACTCTTACCATAATGTGAGTCCATTCCCATTGTCCCATTCTCGGAGAAGGTTACCCCCTTCACGAGAACATCTGTCTGCCGCGATCTTAATAACAGACATGCTCTTTGTAGCAACCCCGAGAGAGGGATCCCCACGCCCGCTTCACAGATGAGAACGCTAACACTAAGAGGTGAGGTTACTGGCCTAAGGTTGTAAGAGGATTCACATTTAAGTCTGTCTGTATACAGAGCCCACATTCATAAAGACTGAAGTTCACTACCACCCTCCTGCCGAGCTAGATGGTCCCAGAGTGGATTGGGGAAGGGTACTATGGTGATTTCTCTTCCTCTCGCCTGCCCTCCTGCCACGGAAATCCCAACCATTCCCACTTGAATGGGGCTGAGCGGCCCTGCAGACTCCTGGTCAGTGTACCCCAGGAGGGAGTCAGACGGCCTATACTCACAGGGCTTCTCCTGTCCAGGCAAGGTGATCTGATGTTTCTTTACACCGTCGAACAGGAGCTCCGCGCCACCTCTGCAAAGGAGGGCCAGAGAAAGACAGCCGGGTAAGCTTCTGCAAATACCTAGCTGAGACTGAAAACCAAGATTTAGGAACACCTCGGGTACCAGCGACTGATTCTCAAATGTGACTTCCTGATGTAGTAAAGTAGGATATAAATCATTTTTCCCAATAACCAAGTATCCAAATTCACAGCCTTTTGTTTTTACTCCCTTGCTTTCTCAAGAGGCAGCTAAGCATACAGGTTCAGGTATGGTGCTGTCAACCTCAAGATAGAGACCAGCCTCCACCTCTGCCTGACCCCTGGACCTTAGGCATGTGGCTCCATGGTCTTGAATGTCTTTCCATGACCAAAATGTCGAGAAGCCACCATGAAGCATGCTGGGGAGCCTGTGTGTTGAGGGGTTTCCTCTGGCCAGGTGAGGGTTTGAAATGTCCCTGCTTGTGCCAACCACTACTGGTCTGCTGGGCACACCACAGTGCGGGAGGGTGAGAGACTCCACCTGCTTAGCAATTTACAAGACAATTCTTCATCTCATTTCATCCTCAGGATGTCCCGGGGAAGGTGGAAGGGAAGCAGACATTATTAACTAGGCTTTGAATTCTGACTGGTTTCCGCTCAGCCCCAGGAGCCTTGGCAGAAAAGAAACCAAGACTCCTCAAGGTCAGAAAGCCGCTTGAGGGTATAGTGTGGTTCCCTTGTGTGTGCCAGCACCTGGACAAGGGGAGGCTGGTTCAGCGGAGATGCTCGGAGCCAAGGCCAGAGGCCAGGGCTTATGATGTGGACACCAGGACTATTCAGTGCCCTGCACTGCTTCTCCCTCTTGGTCTCCTGACTCCATCCCAGACCTCACGTGGATCTTAACTGAGAAGGCCTTAACAGACTTTGGATGGGTGTGAGGCCTCCCATTCTACCACCCTTTCCCAACGTCAGAGAACAGAGATGTCCTGAGACAGTCCACTGGGAGGCACAGGCAAGGCAAGCATTGTCATGGGGGAAACATGGGGCGACTGTCATCCAAACAAGGTCATGCTTTGTTGATGCAGAAATGTGGAGGGGGAGAGGAGGCCCATCTGTGGCTGTGTGCAGGGCCATTTCAGCTGTGAGCCTGCACAGAGCCTCCATTTATCCCCTTCCAAGAGCCTCCTTCTCTCCTGGGTGGGGGTTGGCACATGCAGCAGCTGGGGTGGGGGAGGGCCACAGGCAAGGGGCTCAAGAGTTGGGGTTCAGGGAAAAGGGGTGGGAGCTGGAGGCATGGGGACCCAGGCCAAACCTGGTGGTACCAGGCTCGGAGGCTGAGGCTATTTTTCCCTTTACAATCTGATGAAGGACCAGGGGATGACATGCCTCAGAGAGTGACCTGTCACCACTGGGTTCGCTAGCCCCCCAGGAGAGGGGTTTCTGCTGTCAGCACACCTGGAGAGGAGTAAGGTGTACACCCAGCCTCTGGAGTGATGCAGGAAGGCAGGTACGGGGCTTGTTTTGACCCCAGAAGAGAACCAAAGCTAAACCCTTTTATGCCTCACAGGGTTTGCTCTTCAGAGTCAACTCAAGAATTCCATCTTAAGACTCCTCATCTTCCCTCCACTCCCCAGTTCTTGGTGGGAGTGTTTCTTGGTACCAGTGAATGATATAGACATTCCCAAAATGGCCTTCACTTACAGTTTATCATGTTCTTACCTTATATTTTTCAATTTTTGTTTATTTCCTCTCTACCTGTTGGAATGTAAGCTCTGCCTGAAACAGGACCCAGCACACAGCAGGCACTCAATTTGCCACGAGTGAAAATGCCCCTTTCTCCCACTTCTTCTCTAACTTCAGTGGCACTCCCTCCTCTTGCCAACACCTCCCAGACTCAGGAAGGAAGAAAAGGGAAAAGGAGGAGGGAACCTCACATCTGCACCGTAGGCACAAAACACATCTGGACCACACACTTTGAATCCCGTGTGACCTGAGGAAATGTTCTGCCGAGGACAGTTCAGGAGGCAAGATGGAGGAGGGCAGAACTGGTCACCGGTACGAGTAAGAAAGGTATGAGTGGTCTTCTGAAGAACCTGCCCAAGCGGGTGGGGCTGGGAGGACATCTGCTCCGGGGAAAGAGGCCAGGTCCTCACCCAGACCCTTGAAGGGCCAGGGGACCAAAGGCAGAAAATAACGGGCAAAGCAGCTTCTTTGCAAACCTGTTCAGGTCCAGAGTGAAGGGTGAAGGGAGTCTGCTAAGAGACGTAGGGAGTGGAAGAAAGGCCAGGGGCAAAAACGTGTGTCGAGTCAAGGACAAAGACAGAAGGAGTGTGGGTTCACCATGTGTCTTGGGCATCCTTGCTTCCTGAGAAGCTGTGACTCCCATGAGACGCCGCGGCAGGGGTGGAGGCGGGTAAATGGGCGGAGGGAGGCTGTCCGGCCCTGGAGCTCACTGTTGCTCTGAGGAGTAAGGGAGGCTGAGGCTCAAGATGGTCAGGGTCAAAAAGGGGTACTTAAGCTGGCCTGTAGCTCTGGAGTACGAGGACCCTCTCCTCCTCATATTAATTCCTTACAGCTGCCTCCGGAGAGGAGGCATTTCTGATGAACAAAATACCACGTCTGACGCGGTGAGATTGAAAAGTTGGCTGTTGATAAACCTTAACACTGGCAGTCTGCAGCTTTTCCCTTTTCAGCTCTGCTGAGGCCTGTCAAAGCACTGGGGGTCCTCCTAGAACCTCCCAGCTACGAGGGCCATGGCTGGGCCAAGGGTCAGTGAAGCAAAGTAGTCAGGAGGCCAAACCAGTATGGTTCTAATTAAAATCAATTAAAATGCACTTAATATTCATGAGACTATCCCACTTCTAAGGGACAGAAACGCTGAACACTGGGGAACATGGACAGAGTTCTATTTATCTTTGTATCCTCAGTGCCTGGCTCACTGCCTGGCACATGGTAGGCACTTAATAAATGGCTGGTGAATAAACTACCCAATGAAGGGAAAGCATGAAAGAAACTGGGGGCATCCCATGGAAGAAAAGGCATTTAGGGACAGAGGTTTTAGAGTTCCCATTCCAGGCTTTTCCTTTCACATAAGCCTTGGCTTGTTTATCCTCATGCACACAGACCCAGCTTACATCTCACTCTGGAAATTACACCACCCATCTCTTAGGGTCTTAGTTTCTTTTCCTTCTAAACTCTGCGGTTTCTCTTGGCTCCAAAATCATATGTAGAAGAAGAAAATAGCGGCTGGAGGAGACATTCTCCCTGCTCTGTGTTTCTTCAGTTATTGGTGTGTGCGCCCCATTTCCTGCACTTTGCACCTGTGCGCACTGTACTGTCAGGGGTGGTCTCCTTCACTGTGCTATCTTACCCCCGCATCTCCACGGCTGCGGAGGGCATTCAGCAAATTTACTCATGTCCTAAAAAGGGCTCCGATCTGTTTAACACCCCCGAATCCTGAGAAAGGGAAGAAAGGAGTCTCGTCTTGGCCACACATCCCACGAGAAACAAAGCTTCAAGAACCCTGTAGGTAGACTTGCTGCCAAAAGGAAGGAATGAAGGAGTTGAAGGGTGGTCCTTCTCGGTTCTAGGAGCTCAGGTGCCAGACTCACCAGCCTGGTCCAAAACGGGATGGGCAAAGAAGGTAGAGAGGCCGCCTGCTAATAATCGCGCCTTTTGAGTCCGGCAGGGCGCAGGGCACCGAGGAGTGCCCAGCCCGCACTTCCACACCCGGGCGTGCGCCTCTATTCCCGGACATACGGCCTCGTCGCCAAAGGAGACCGAGCATCTCAGGCCCTCCGAGGCGATGGCGTAGCTCAAAGAAGGAGCCGGAAACCTCGGATATTCGGACGTCACAGACCCCAAGGCACAGGGAGAGGAGTTCCGGGGCCCAAGACTTCAATTCATTCCCACGGCGCCCGCAACTCTCTGACTCACCCGAACTCCACTTCCACTGATAAGGGCGCTGCCATGTTGAGGAAGCCGAGCTCGCAGGAAGCACCCCTCAACTTCCGGCGCGTCACCCACTTCCGGTCGCCGCGAGCGGAAGAGGCGGAGCCGTCCTCAGCTATTGGAGACAGTCTTGTAGTGGGTATCGGAAAAGGTTCACGGGCGCTGTGTGGGGGGGGGGGCGTGCTTTGGGGGACATTTGGACTTGGTCCCCCCTCTGTCTTTTAGAGACGGGGCTCAGACCACCAGAACGAGCAGTAACCTGTTCGAGCCCCAGCTAGGCGGAGGAGAGTCCGCGGCATGTTTGGCAGTGAGTGCGAGCCACTTGACTGTTTATCTTGGATTAGTTACAAACTTTTCATCGGCACACCGCTTGGGCGAGACCGTGCACCCCTCTGAATAAATGACCCCTAAATCTTTATTTCGAACTCAGAAATCTCTCTCCTGAGCTATTGACTCGCTATCCACCCACTCCCTTCGCCGTCGACTTAGATTTAACTCATTCCACAGATATTTATTGCACGTCCTCCGTGGGCCAGGCATCTTGGTGGGTGCCGTGGGCGCAGTGGTGAACGGAGTGGACAAGGTTCCTGCCTTAGCGCACTCACAGTCCAGTGGGGGAAACTAACTCTGATCAAATAAACATACCAGCCTTACTATTAAATGTAAAATCTCAAGCGGAAAGAAGGGACCCAGAGTTATGGGAACTTAAAAAGAAAGCAGACTGGACTGGACTTGAGCTCTGAAGCCTGAGTAGAATTAACTAGGCTGATGTCAAGGAAGAGAAACTTCTGGGAGAATTCCAGTGTGGAGAACAGAAGGTGCAAAGGCTGTGGGTGGGAAAATATGCTGGATCACCGAGACAGGAAGGTGCAAATTGGGGTACAGAGGACCTGGTAAGAGATGAGGCTGGAAAGGTGGGCAGGGACCAAATCATGCCTTGTGAGCCAGGTAAGAATTTCAGTCTTGGCCCCGGTTGGTGTGACTCTGGATTGAGCACCTGTCCGTGAACCGAAGGGTAGTGGGTTGGATTCCAGGTCAGGGCAGATGCCTGGGTTGCAGGCTGGGTCCCCAGTAGGGGGTGTGCAAGAGGCAACCACACATTGATATTTCTCTCCCTCTCTCCCTCCCTTCCTCTCTCTCTCAAAATAAATAAATAAATCTTAAAAAATTTAAATGTTAAAAAAATAATAATTTCAGTCTTGGCCCTTACTGGATAGCTCAGTTGGTTAGAGGATCCTACCGATATGCCAAGGTTGTAGGTTTGATTCCTGGTCAGGGTACATACAAAAATCAACCAATGAATGCATAAATAAATGGAACGACAAATTGATGTCTGTCTCTCAAGTCAATAATAATAATAAAAAAAAATCCTTTCTGGCCACAGTGTAGAGAATGGTTTGGAGGGGAACAAGGAAGAAGACAGGGAGACCACCGGAGCCTGTTACAAAAGCCCAGGGCACAAAAGGAGTGGAGTGGATGACCCAGGGTATCTGAACCCCAACATTTTTAAAACTGAACTCCGTGTTGGTAGAGTATGGTGGTGTAGCCCGGTGGTAAGGGCAGAATGATGTAATGGTTAAAAAGTGGGAGCTCAGCTGCCAGCTTCATAATCAGTCCCCACCACTGCCTAGCTATGTCTTTGGGCAAGTCCCGTAACATCTCTGTGCCTCAGTTTCCTTATCTGTAAATAGCCCCTACTTCAGAGGGCTGTCACGAGGTCTAAATGATCTTGTGGCACAGTACCTCTCTCCCTCAAGTGTACCACTGCCACCCACTGAAACACCCGAGCAAGAAGCCTTGGACGTTGTTCTTAATCTTTTCCTACATCCAAACAGTCACTGAAGTTGGATTCGTCTCCCTTCTAAGCTGATATTGCCACCCCACGTTTTTCCACTGCTGCCCATCACCTCTCACCTGCACCTGCTTTTTCCCTGAAGGCCTGTCTCCTACCTCCTGCTCTGTGGCCTGGGCTTCATTACATGTTCAACTGCATTGACAGCCCTGAGCACGCTCTAGGCACCAGGCACTGTTCCAGTGCACTGGCAAAAGGAGAACAAATAAGACACAGCCCTGCTCCTCAAACAGTGCAAAGGAATCCTGTGGTAAAGGGAGAGGCCCCACATTCACCATGCTGGGTAGGTCACTGCCCCAAGAACGTTTGGGACCAAACGATCTCTTAAGGTCCTTTCAGTAAAACTAGTCTAAGATTCTGCCACTGGACCCAACTCCCCCACAGCAGCAGCCTTGCCTGATTTGTCTGTGATTCCCTAGCTCATACTGTACATTGTAGGGGTTTGGTCAGTGCTTGCTTGCTAATGAATGAATGAATGAACACACATCACTCCACTGCTCGAAATCATTTGATGGTGTCTTTTTGTTAACGAGACAAGGGCCTTCCTAGAGCCCTTCAGAGCCCTTAGAGCCTCTGCTCCCAGCCCCCCTTTGTGTTGAATATCCTCTGGCCCTGGGAACTGCTGCCTCCCAGCGCTGGAACCGGAGAGCTGGGGAGCATTTGCAGAGCTTCATCCGTTTGGCAAACGTTCACTGAGCACCTATTCAGTGCCAGGCCCAGAGCTGGTGCTGGGAACACAACGATGAACAAAATGCATGGGGTCTCCGCTCTCCGGGGGCTGATGTTATAGGACAGGGGTCCCAACCCTCGGGCTGTGGACCTGTACCAGTCCGCGGCCTGTAAGGAACCCGGCTGCACAGCAGGAGGTGAGCAGCAGGCTAGTGAAGTTTCCGCTCACGTTACCACCCCAGCTCCATCTTCTGTCCCCCGTCCCCCCTCCCCCCATCCCCTTCTTGGAGAAATTGTCTTCCATAAAGCTGGTCCCTGGTGCCAAACAGGTTGGAGACCGCTGTTCTAGGAGACACAGATGGAAAAATGTAAAAAAAACGGACCACACAGTGTAATCAGTATTATGAAGGGGAACATGGCAGGGGGGGGGACGGTGGGCAGCTCAGGGGTAGCCTGTGGAAGCCGGAGGAGGCCCCTAAGCCAGCCCTGGAAGTCGCCTCTAAACCCAAACCCAAAGGAATTGTGGGAGGTGGAGGTGGGAAGGGAGAGGGCACAGGGGAAGGCCAGAGGCATTCCCTCTCCCAAATAAGTGGGAATCCTTCCCAATCCCCACAGGCAGGGGTTCTCCGGTATCTCCCTGCATAGCCCCAGAGACTGAGCTACCTTCTGGGTAAACCAGCCCACCCTGTGAGTGCCTGGGTCTCATCTGCTCCTGAGCCTACCGCACTCAACCTTTTAATTAGTAACAATAACAGTGTATCATTCTATTCCTTCAAGGACTACATATTGAACGCCCACTTCGCACCTGCCAGGTGCTTTACATGCATTACCTGATTGACTCTTCACAGGGGTTATTATCCCCATTTTTCAAATGAGAAAACTGAGGCTCTGAACCAGTAGCTCACCGGTAGGACCCCTTAATGTCAGGCCTGACGCCCGGCTGCGTTGCCTTCAGGATCTCTGCCTCCTGTTGCCCCCGCTCACTCTAGTGCCTTCCGCTGGGATCCACGCAGAAGAGGGGCTTGGGCCCCACTACCCTGTCCCCTCCAGCAGGCTGGCCAGCCCGGGCGTCGGCCACCATCCCCTCAGAAGCTGCTAGGGAGACAATGGTGGGGTCGGCGGGGGGAGGGAGGGCGCGGGTGCCCCCCTGCCCGCTGCCCTTTGTCTTCCCGCCTGCTCCCCTCGTGCGCCCCGGGAGGCTGGGAGGCGCCTCTCACAGGCTTCCTCCTCCCTTTCTTGTGCTAATTGGGTGTCAAGCTGAGATCAGTGAGAAAGAAATCCTCCCCGGCTCGGGTTAAACTGCCGCCAAAGACCAGGGCTGAGCCCAGAATATCATTAGGAGGGGAGGAAGCAGGGCCCCCTCCTCGGCGGGGAGGGGCCAGCCGCTCATTCAGGCCCCTTTGAAAGTCATTGGGTTGCCCCCCTCCCTTGCCGCCGTCGCTTCAATGGGCCTCTCGGAGGTATTTAACCTTCTTCCCAGGAATTGAAAGCGATACGCCAAGCACTAGCCTGGGCGGCCACTTGCCTGTCCCGAGGGCGGTAGGACCTCCCGGGACGCTCGGGGCAGGCCTCTTGCAGCCTCCGTGGCGCAGGTTGCGGATGGGAATACTGAGGCTCCGGGAGAGACTTTGCGTCTCCGAGCCTCGGATTCCTTATCTGTAGAATGGAGGTCAAAATAGTAGCTGCGTTGTGTCACGGGCTTAACGAAACAATGCACATAAAACACTCCACACAGCGCCTGGCACGCAGGAAGGGCCCCCCCGCCCCCCCACGGTGGCCGTTACAAGTCTAAGGAAGCGGCTGGGCTTCACTCAAGGGTCTCCTAGCAGGACTCCCAAGTCTCTGGAGGTGTGCAAGTGCCCACACGGCTCTCGCCTTTCACATCTAGTTCAACTCTCCACCCCACCCCCTCACCCCCAGCGGCCTCACTGCACTTCTGTAATCTGCCCCGCTGGCGGTTCACCTCCAGGCCTTTACACTTTGCTGCTCCTTCGGACTGGGACACACTTCCCCTCCGATTATCAGAGCTCTTCTTTGAAAAGTCTCTCTGACCAGGAAACACGACCCCTTCAACCCCATTCTTACACCTCGTGCACTGGCTAGGACGCCAGGTGCAGTGCAGCTGCGAAAACAACCTTTGCTTCTTTACTGCTAGGCCCCTCGCCCAGCCCCCAGGACATAGATCTAGGGCCTGAGTCTCTAGCTTGCTCCCCACGGACCCCCTCACCTCCTACCCCACCCCGCTGCACAAATGCCTTTAGTCTGCTCCACAGATGAAATTACTAGGTGCTCTGTAAATAGTGAAGCACTATATAAATGTCAGGAAGTGCCCAATGAACAGTACCCATTGTTAACTTCACAAGCACGTTTTGAGCACCTACTGCGTGCATGGAGACAACTCACACAGCCATGGCTCGGATGAGGCCCAGAGGCCCACCAGTCCCACCCCTTCACTGAGGGCCTGATGGGGACGTGGGGAACTTAGGCCTCGTCTGGGGTCTCCCTTTTAAACTAGCATATACTGAGCAGATATCAACACCAGACCCTGGGCGAAGAGATTTCCTGGGTCTTATTGCACACCCG